>NW_006408546.1:3802157-3805527 GCF_000296735.1 Chrysochloris asiatica | reverse complement strand
TTTTTTTTTTTTTTAATGTTTTATTGTGAATTATGTGATAAGTGTACATGGGAGAACATTAGCTTTACATTCATCCTATCTTATATCATTTCATTGTCATGGTTACAATCCCCTCCATGCATCATCAACCAACCAAAGGGTATACCCTGCAAGCCCTCCCCAACCCCCGGTCATCAGCACACAGCCCCTCTCCCTCTCTGAGTCTAGGATCCCTAGCCACTCCATCTCTCCACGTCGTCGTCTCTGCCTGCAACTCTAGTGCCACTGCTTCTCTGGGTAGGGTCTTGCACTCCGCTGTTCTCCCTTGGTGGTTCCAGGGACCTCTGCTTTTTGACTGCAAAGTCAACCACTCCCCTCCTTTTGCTCCAAAATGTCCACCTATACACTTCCAACACTTGCAGTCAGTCCTGATAACAATTATTCACCATTGTACCACAAGGGACCTATCCCCATTTCCTTCATCAGCCCCGCCCAGACAGATTGGATACTACTTAGTATAGAGATTCTACCTTCATCCGTGCCCTCTGGATCTAGGTTTCCTCTTGAAAGCTTGTACGCTAGTCATTTCTTGCCTTTGTAGGACACCCCTTCTCCCCTTCCCCCCCCCCCATTTTGGGTAGCCAATGTCCAAGTTGCCCATCCTTGTCTATTCTGGATGATCAGAGCTCAGCTGGACGCTTCATTCTCCACTCTAGTTCTCTGTGGCTATGTCACTGACTCTGGGCCCAGGAGTCCCCAGGTCTTGCCAAACTGCTGGCCAACCAGGTCTCCACCTGGGTTCACAGGAGAGTATTGGATGTGGTTGAACTTGGCTGGCAGCTTCATTGCTGTTTTTCCCTCACTTTCCCTTATTGGTGACCAACATGGTCACCAGTCAGAGCAGGTGTCTGCTCGTGTATTCCCATTGCATCTCAATCTTGGAAGGGGGTTTGCCCTGAGGGGACCCAACCACTTGCCTTGAAGTCTCCTGGGTGAGCAACTTGCTTGTTCTTGTAGTAGTCAGTTGGACTGCCATTTTTGTTATGTATTTTTCCTGTTGGTCTTTCTTTTAAGAAGTATGTTCTATTCTTCTAGCCTGCTCTGCCCATTTTTAAAGTAAAATTCTTATCTTCCTGCTGAGGTGTTGAAGTATACTATAAATTTAAAAGAATAGAACCTCATCTGATATATCATTATAAAAATTTTGTTCCCAGCCTGTGGGTTCTAGTGTTACTCTTTTGATGAAACCTTTTGATGAACATAAGTGTCTAACTTTTAGGTCCAGTCATCTGTTTTGTCTTCTGCTGCTTTTGTGTTTTAGTTATGTTTGATAGTGTGTTTTTATGCTATGTATCAGAGCATCAAAGATTGTCCCTGTTTTATCATTGATGATCTTAATAGTAGTAGGTTTCATTTTTAGGTCTGTAATCGGTGTGAGTTTGTGTTTTTATATTTTGTGAGATATAGGTCTTGTTTCATTCTTCTGAAACTGGATTTCCAGTTTTGCTAGCACCAATAGTTGAAGACCCTTTATGTGTTTTGACCCTTTGACCATCGGTGGATGGATTTGCTTCTGTAGTCTCAGTTCTGTTCCACTGACATATGTGTATTTCACTGTGCCAGTAACAGGCTGTTTTGACAACTGTGCCTGCTTAGTAGATTGGGAAGTGAGAGGCCTTTATTCTTTTTAAGTAATGATGTGTATATCCAAGGTTTCTTTCCATATAAAGTTGTTGTTAATCTTGTACCCTGCTACTTTGCTGAATATTTCAGTGAGTTCTCATAATTTCTTACTGAGTCTTTGAGATTTTCTGTGTATTGGTTCATATCAGGAGTTCTGGTGTGGAGCTGTAGGATCAGCACTGGACTGCAAATCACAAGGTCGGCAATTCAAATCCACCATCTGCTCCTTGGAAACCCTTATACACGGTCACTGTGAGTCGGAACCGACTCGGTAGTACATAACAAAAAGAACAACTGCGTCATATCATCTAAAAATACAGAGAATTTTATTTCTTCTTTGTCAATTTGTATGCTTTTAATTTCTTTCTTTTTTACCTTGTATCTCTGGCTAAGATTTCCAGCACAGTATTGAATAAGAGTGGTGATACAGTTTCTGGTGTCTGTTTGAAGGGGAATGCTTTCATTTTCTCTCCATTCATACTGATGTTGGCTGTTGGTTTTGTATATGTTCTGAATTATGTTGAAGATTTTCCCTCACTTTCCTATTTTGTTGAGAGCTTTTATCAGGGATGGGTGCTAAATCTTGTCAAACACTTTTCCTGCATCAGTTGTTAATGATTACGTGGTTTTTTTCCCCTTTGATTTATTTATGTGGTGGATTGTATTGATTATTTTTCTAATATTGAACCCTCCCTGCATACATGGTCTAAATCCCACTTGGTCATGATGTAGTATTTTTTTAAATAATATTATTTTTTGAGAATTTTTTTACATCTGTATTTATGAGGGATACTGGCACATAATTTTCTTTTTAAATGGTGTCTTTGCTTGTTTTTTAAAATCTGGATTATGTTTGTTTCATAAAATGCTTTCTGGAGTTTTTCTTCCTCTTCTATTTTCTGGAATAGATTGATTAAGATTGGTGTCAGCTCCTTTCTGAATACTTGTTACAGTTCACCAGTAAAGCCATCTGGGCCCAGGCTTTTTTAAATTGGGAGATTTTTAATGCCATGATCAATCTCTCCTTTTGTAATAGGATTGTTCAAGAGTTCTACTTCAGTCTGTGTTTATATAACGTGTGTGCCTCTAGAAATTTGTTTGTTTTTTCTAGATTTTCAGAATTGCTGGAATACAATTCTTCATAGTACTGTTATTATCCTTCTTATTTCCATTGGTTCTGTTGTGATGTCACCCATATCATTTCTTGTTTGAGTTATTTTCATTTCCTCTTTCTTTTCTTTTGTTAGATTTGCCAGTGGTTTGCTCATTTTATTCATCCTTTCAATGAACCAACTTCTTGTCTTGTTGATTATATCTATTTTACTGTTTAATTAATTTTTTTCTCTAACCTTTATTACTTATTTTATTTTGATGGCTGTTGGCTTACTTAAATGCTCTATTTCTAAGAGTTGAAGATGTTGGATTAAGTTGTTGATTCTGTTTTTTTCATCTTTGTGGATGTCTACCCTTTTCATCACTGATTTTGCAGTCTCTGAAAGGTTTTCATATGTTGTAGTTTTGTTCTGGTTCTATTCTAGGAATTTAAGATTTTCATTTTTTATCTCTTCTATAGGAGCTCTGGTAGCGTAGTGGTTACGAATCGGGCTGTGAACCTAAAGGTCAGCGGTTCGAAACTACCAGCTGCTCCGCGGGAGAAAGATGAGGCTTTTTATTCCCGTAAGGATTTACACCCTCGGAAACCCTGTAC
>NW_006408546.1:3799508-3802057 GCF_000296735.1 Chrysochloris asiatica | reverse complement strand
CCGTGGGAGAAAGATGAGGCTTTCTACTCCCGTAAAGATTTACACCCTTGGAAACCCTATACAGGGTCGCTATGGGTCGGAACTGACTCGATGGCACATAACAACAACAACAACATTACCCTGTAAAGGAGCTTTGGTAGCATAGTGGTTACGAATCAGGCTGATAATCTCATGGTCAGCAGTTTGAAACTGCCAGCTGTTGCGCAGGAGAAAGATGAAGCTTTCTGTTCCTGTAAAGATTTACAGCCTCGGAAAACCTGGACAGCGTTGCTGTGAGTCATAACCGACTCCACGGCACACAACAACAACAACAACAATTACCCTGTAGCTTTTCAGCAGGGTGTTATTCAGTTTCCAAGTATTTGATTGCCCTCCCCCCTTGATCTTCCTATATTTTTGTACTATTTTGATGTTTTAAAATTTGTGATTTTCTTTGTAGCTTAATTTATTATAGCTTAACTTTGTGGGAAATGTTCCACGTGCACTGGATAAGAATGTGTGTCGTACATTCTTGGAGTTGAGGGCTCTGTATATGTCTATAAAAGTCAAGTTGGATGATTGTGTTGTTCATTTCTGTTGTGTCTTTACTGAGTTTCTTTCTAGTTGTTCTGTGTTTCATAGAAAATGGTGTATTAAAATCTCTTACTATTACAGTTTGTAGTACTGTGGTAGCTCGTGCGTTGCTGTGATGCTGAAAGATATGCCACCAGTATTTCAAATATTAGCAGGACAACCATGGTGGTCATGTTTCAGCTGAGCTTCTACAGTAATACAGACTAGGAAGGAGAGGTGGACTACTTCTGAATGCGTAACTACTGAAAAACCTTATGATTAACAGCAGACCATTGCCAGGTATAGTGCCACTGAAAACATTATGATTAGCGCCAGAATATTGTCAGACATAGTGCTGAAAGATGAGCTTCTCAGGTTGGAAAGCACTCAAAATACGACTGAGGAAGAGCTGCTTCAAAGTAGAGTCGACTGTGAGGACATGAATGCAGTAAACCATTTGGGACCTTCATTTGCTGATGGGGTGCAACTCAAAATGAAGAGAAACAGCTGCAAACATGCATTAATAATTGGAACTTGGAATGTATGAAGTATGAATCTAGGAATTGAAAGTTGTTAAAAGTGAGATGGAACTCATAAACATTGACTTGTATTGACCAGTTTGAATCCTACAATGGTATGGCTTACTATGCCTGGAATGACAAATTCAAGAGGAATGGCATAGCATTCATCATCAATAAGACTATTTCAAGATCTGTTTTGAAGTACAACACTGTCTATGGTAGGATAATATCCATATATCTATAAGAAAGATCAGTTAATACCACTATTATGCAAATTTATGCACCAATCACAGTGATAATGAATTTGAAGACTTCTACCAATTTCTTCAGTCTGAACATGCAACTAAGCTAATTAGTTGACTTTCTCATCATTTGGAAGTTCTGTATCAACACTGTTCCCTCTTTTTGCTTTGTAGTTGACTTCATTATAAATTGATAATGTTGGGCACTTCCAATAAGATGGCAGACTAGCCAGAAGCAGTGTACAGAACCTTTATAACATAGATGAGTGTTGTTGTTAAGTGCCGTCAAGTCATTTCTGATCCACAGCAACCCTCTATATAGAGTTTCCAAGGAGTGGCTGGTGGGTTTGAACCACCGATCTTGTAGTTCAAATTGACCTTGCAGTCCAGTGAATTATTTTGCAGTGCTACAACATGATATGAGAGACCAAATTAAACAGACACAGTTGAAAATCCTGGAACCCTGAACTTCAGAAATATGGTTAGAGAAATAGATTGAGTGCTTGCTGGGAGGAGAAGCTGGAGCAGGAAAGGCAAGAGAGAGCAACAGGCTGGTGAATGGCTGGCCAGACAAGGCACGGCCACCTTGAGCTTTGTGAGCAGCTTTGACAGCAGAAGGTGGCCTGGCCGAGCAGAGTCACACAGGCAACTGGAAAGGTGTGAGAAGGGTTTTCTCTTTGTCACCTAACAGTGACAGCAACCATACCCATATAGCCCAGCCACAACTGAACCCTATGTAGCTCCACCCTCAGGGCAAAAACCAATACCAGTTCCTATACCACCTGATCAATTATAGATAGCAGGCAATACCAGCCAAATACACCCTAAACTGAGGTGCAGGAAACACAAGCAAGAACAGTGTACACACTTTGATTCTCTAACTACATCTACAGAAGACAGTTGGTGAGATCATAAGTACACATCAATTTATAATCACAATTAAATACAAAATGACAGCCCTGCAATGTCTCAGAGAAAACAGACAATTTTAGCTCCCATGAAGAAGCAAGAGAGAATGGCTCAAACAAATGACCAAGATACAGAACCAGAAAATGTATCTGTGGAGGGAAAAAGTAATGGAACTATCTTAAAAAGAATTCAAAAGAATGTTGTGTAGGTACTTTCAAAGAATTGGCAGAAAGATAGAGGAAAGCAAGGAGAACAATGACAAAAACTAGAAGAATTCAGGAAAACACTACAAGAATAAGCAGACAAAATAAATGCAAATTTTGAA
>NW_006408546.1:3785679-3799108 GCF_000296735.1 Chrysochloris asiatica | reverse complement strand
TTATCAAATTTTCTAATACCAGAAAGAACCCTGAGAGCAGTTCAGGGAAAACTAAACGTTACCTACAAAGGAGAACCAAGACTGAGCTCTGTTTTCTTAGCAGAAAACATGCAGACAAGAAGTCAATGGGGTAACACAGAACTATGAAAGAAGAAATTTGCCAACCACAAATCATATACCCAGCAAAGCTGTCCTGCAAATATGATGGTGAAATTAGGATGTTTCCTGATAAACAGAAATTGAAGGAATTCGCCCTCATGGCCCAATTTCAGCCAAGAAATAGGTGTATGGGGGGTGGTGGTGGCGGCAATAACACTAGTAAGATAATGCTCACCATGGAATGGTCAATCATTCAAAATCAAAAGGACAACATCTACCTAAGGACAAAGTTGAGAAAGGATGGGTAGGTGGGTGGAATGGAAATAAGACCCACAGGGAGGAGTAGGATAACTGTTATTGCATGGAGGAGATTGCAGTCATTGAGATGAAGCAAAGTGTATGATTTGTTGAATGTAAAACTGATGATCTTGTCCATAAACCTTCACTCAGTTCACAATAAAAAATTTAAAAAACAAAACAGAAAATTTTTGTGATTTTGAACCTGTATCTGTTATATTGTTGTTGTGTGACATCAAGTCAATTCTAACTCATAATGACCCTGTATAGGGTTTCCAGAAGTGTTGGTGGGTTTAAACTACTAACCTTGTGCTTACCAGTCCAGTTCTTATCCTGTAGTGCTACACTAGACCTCTTACCTAGTATCCATATAAAAACTTACCAATCTGTAGGTTGTTTTTTTACTTTATTGATAAATTACATTGATAAGCAAAAGTATTGTATTCTTATGAGGTCTCATTTATCTGTTAAGTCTTTTGCTGCTGGAGCTTTTGTTGTCACACATGAAAATTCTAGGTGAAAAACTAGGTCCTGTGTTTTCTTCTAAGAACTTTATGGTTTTAATGTTTAAGTTTAGGTCCTTGATCCATTTTGAATAGGTTTTTATGTATGGTGTGAAACATAGATCCTGATTCATTCTTCTGCATGTGGAAATCCTATTTTCCCTGTACCATTTATTGAAGACACTCTTCCTTCCCTATTGCATGGACTTAGTAAGTACCTTTGTTGAAAATCAGTTGACCATAGATGTCGTTTCTGACTCATGGCGATTCCATGTGTGCATTGTAGAATTGCTCTGTTGGGTTTTCTTGACTTTATTCTTTGTAGAAGCCGATCACCAGTTCCTTCTTTTATGGCACCCCAGCCAGAGTGGGTTCGAGCTGCTAAGTAGGTTAGTAGTTGAGAACACACTGACTACTCATTTAGTACCTCACAAATTACAACTTGACAGTTTTAATTATTGTGGCTTTATATTCTTTGAAATCAAGACACGTGAGTCCTGCCTTATTCTTCTTCAAGATTTCATCAGCTATTCAGGGTCCCTTACCCTGCCATATAAAACTAATGATTACCTTTTCCTATTTCTGCAAAGAAGGTCATTGGAATTTTGAAGCGCCTTGCGTTGAATTTATAGATTGCTTTGAGTGATATTAGCATGTTAGCTATATTTAGCCTCCTAATTTGTGACTATGGAATGTCTTTCTATTTGTTTAGACCTTTAATTTATTTCAGTAATGTTTTATAGTATTTTTACTACAGGTTTTTACTTGTGTGGTTAAAAGTATTCCTAGGTATATTATTTAAGGAGCCCTGCTGCTGCTGTGGGTTAGGCATTGGGCTGCTAATTATAAGGCACTTCAAACCCACTAGCCGATCCTCAGGAGAAAGATGAGGCTGTCTGCTTCCATAAAGATTTATAGTCCCAGAAACCCTGCATAGGGGTTGTGGTGAGTTTGAATTGACTCATTGACAGTGTGCCTTAATGTTTCCTTTATTTCCTGTTCTGCTTGCTTATTGTTGATGACTGAGTTTTGTGTGTTGACCTTGTTCCCTGCTACTTTGTGGAATTCAATTTATTAGTTCCTATAGCTTTCTGTAAGGAGTTCTGGTAGCGTAGTAGTTACGAATAGGGCTGCTGACTTCAGGTCGGCAGTTTGAAACTACCAGCTGTTCCGTGGAAGAATGAGGAGGCTTTCTGCTGCTATGAAGATTTGCAGCCTCAGAAACCCTATGCAGGGTTACTATGAGTTGGAACCAACTCCACGGCACTTAACAACAACAACAACAACATAGCTTTCTGTGGGTTAATGAATGTGCTGGACTACAAAAGTCTGTTTGAACTTCAAGGTCGGTGGTTCAAGCTAACCAGAAGCTCTTAGGAAATTCTGTACAGGGTCATTATGGGTCGGAACTGACTCGATGGCATTTAACAACTATAGCAATAGCTTTCTTATGTCATCTTTGGCATTTTCTATGTAAAACATCATGTCAGCTGTGAAAAGGGATAGTTTTACTTTCTCCTTCCTGATTTGGAAACTTTTATTTATTTATTCTAGCCTAATTAATTGCTCTGACTAGGGCTTCCAGAATGATTATAGCAAGTGATGAGAGTGGGCATTTTGTCTTGTTCCTTATCTTAATATCTGCCCATTAGTTTTAAATCCAATCTTGTAATAAGTAGGTACTCACACATCTTTAGCACTACGCTCTGGTAGCGTAAGCACTACGCTCTGGTAGCGTAGTGGTTACGAATCGGGCTGCGAACCGCACGGTCAGCAGTTCAAAATTACTAGCTGTTCCGTGGGAGAAAGATTAGGCTTTCTGCTCCTGTAAAGATTTACAGCCTCGGAAACCCTGTACAGGGTTGCTATGAGTCGGAACGGACTCCACGGCACATAACCACTACCTCCACCACACATCTTTAGCACTAGCTGAAAAATATCAACTTTAAATCCCTAGGAAGGTGGTGGTGTTTTTATTACTTTAGGATACTGCTGATAATTAATATAAAGGAATAATAATATCAGTGTATCCACTTAATTGGATTTATCCCCCAGGTTAATGAAGTAGGTAAAGGCACTTGCTAGTAACATAGTGGTATAATTCCTGTATCAGTGTGCTGTAAGGTAGAAATTTGTCTGTCCTAATAGTTTGAAGTTATTTATGAACGTGGTTTGAGTTACTCTTTTTTCCTCCCTCTGTAGCCCCCTTCCTGTGTCATCCCAATCTGTGGATACGCTATGGTGCCGTGGGATTTATTACAGTGGTAGCCCATCAAATAAGCACCGCTGATGTCTACTGCAAACTGATGCCTTACCTTGACCCATATATTACCCAGCCAATAATACAGGTACACGTTTCAACTTGGAAGCTATCATGCCTCCAAACAGTGTCCTTTAAGAAATGTTTAGAAGTCTCTTTTTTCTTTAAAATTTTTAAAGATTTAAATTGGGCTATATCGTTTTCTGATATATTTCAAGCTGGTTAATGTTAATGGACCAAGTGCCTTTGAAAGTGAGAAAAGTTCATGAGAATGTTTTGCTATACATCTTGTTATACATAATATAGTACATCGTTCACACTTTATTTTCTTTTGTGTACTATTCTAAAGTATCTGCTGTTAAAGTTAGTGTGATCTATCACAATTTATATTAATGGACCCCTGCTTTCATTGTAGAAAGTATAACTGCTTTCAGCCAAAGTTAGCATTTATAGTAAATTAGAAAAGCCTTTTTAAAATGTTTGTTTTTTTGGACCAGCTGACTCTGGTTTAAATTTTTTTTTTAATCTATTGAACACTTCCTCCTCCCACCTCCTAGCAGTTGAACACTTGATGATAAACCTGGTCGTTGATTTATATAAGGCAAAAATTATGTATCCAACTTGAAAATATATTTACACTTTTCATCCAGATAGAAAGTCAGCTATCAAAATAGATATTTAGATTGAATGGAATGTTGAGTTATGATTCTGGCTGTTAAAACATCCTGAAAATGTCCTATTTTTACTAAAGCTCTATTTTCCATTTGGAAACCCACATGCTTCTGTGGTATTCTCCTTTTATATCTTAGTATGTTCTCCCTGTCATTAGGAAAAACAGCCTGGGTACCTTCTGGAAACTAGGAATCTTTGGGTGTGCCATTACCCTTTACTTTTCTCTTTAGATTCATTTGTTTCTAGGGCTCATTATTCTTTATTTCATAGATTTTGTAAAAAAAAAACAAAACAAAACATTTTTTTTAATTCCAAGAATAATTTATGTGCTCATGAAAGATGGATAAAGGTGGATAATATCACCAGGGATGTTTTTTCAACTTTCTTAGAAATAAGGTCTAAATGTGCTTACTACTTTAAACAGTTGATTTTCTTTTTTTTAAATCATTGTTTTGTATTTTGAAAGGCCATGATCAGGAACTGAGGGGCTAATTGTACATTTGCTTCATAAGTCTTACTTCTCTACAGTTTGAATTAGAAAAAAGATACTCTTTTATTTTGGAAGGTTTTGTATTTATCAAAAAGATACAGGACTCCAGTGGCCAACTGAGCAGATTTTCAGACATACCTAAAGAAAGTCCTTTTAGTTACTGCTAGCATATAGGTAGTGAGGTTGGCCCAGGATCGGGCAGTGTTTTGTTCTGCTGTGTATAAGGTCACTATGAGTCAGTACCGACTCGATGGCACCTAACAACAACCAAGTGTTCATTCATTTTACTATGTGTGCATTGACAATATATTAAAACGCATGAGCGCACTAACAAAAAATTGGGAATTGTAAGAGAAAGGATTGTCTGAAGTCCTTAAAACCCTATTCAGGATTGCTGTGAGTTGGAAACCACTTTGATGGCAGTGGATATGAGTAGAGTCATGCTTTTAGAAGTAGTGAAATCTGCTGGGGAAACTTGACTGAGGGAAGACTGACTAGTGGTTATTGAGCATGTTTTCTGGATCAGTATCTGTTGGCTGTTTGACCTATGAACTGCTGGTACTTTTGATATCTGGTAAGTGTCATCTGCCATTTTGGGATCGAGAAAAGGCTATTTTTTTTTTCCATTTTTTAAAAATTTGTAGCCTGGGTATTATTGGCTTTCTGGTATGGTAGTTATAGATGTGTGTACTCTGCTACCAGTGAAATGTAAAAAATAACTTAGCCTCCTTCAAATTCAAGTATTCTTGTTTCTTCTAAACAAAATTAGAGGTGTTGATATCTCCATTTTCTTGGCCATAAATACTCTGTTAACTTTACATAGCTTATATTTACTATATTTGACAGTAACTTTTTTTTTGCATCGTTAGCTGATTGTTTTTATTTTTCTAACATAGATTGAAAGAAAACTCGTTCTACTCAGTGTTCTAAAAGAGCCAGTAAGTCGTTCTATATTTGATTATGCTTTGAGGTCTAAAGATATTGCTAGCTTGTTCAGACATCTTCATATGCGTCAGAAGAAACGCAACGGGTCTATTCCTGACTGCCTCCCACCAGAAGATCCTGCCATAGCACAGCTTCTGAAGAAACTACTCTCTCAGGTGTGTCACCTTTCTGAAATCTTACATTTAAATATAAATCTCATACAAATACTTAAGTACCCATGTTAGCTATTAAATCCGTTTTTGTTTGATAATAAATTGTGCAATGACATGTGCGTAAATAAATGTGGCAGATAGCCATTCACTTTAGAATCCGGGAGATAGTAAGCTGATGAAGAACCGTTGGGTTGAGCTAACTAAGAAATCATGGAGGCCTCATAAACTTCTTTTGTGATTGCTAGCTGTATAAATGAAGGAAAGGCAATAGATACAACCTTAGCTTTAAGTAATAGATTCTTGACTCAGTGCAGTATTTCACCAAAAATGTAATGAGATTGTATTAGAAGAAATATTGCAGAACACAGATGCCATAAAAAGAGCCATGGATCATTTTCATGCAGTATTTATAGAGTGCTCACTACATGTAGACGGCTGAAATAACTGGGATTTAGAATGCATATTAGGTTGAATAAGCCAACAGTTTAATACCATATCTTAAAAGCCTATAAATTTGGAAGAATTAACAAGTATTGTTAGAACTGGGAGGTAATCTGTGTATTATACTTGGCATTGGTAAATTCTCTTTAGAAAGATAAAGTGTAGATTCAGTATCCTGTTTCAAGAGGGATGTGTGAGTCAAAAGAAGAGAAGTCAGTAGGAATAAATATGGCTAGAAATAAAGTTTCAGAATAAATGCTCCCTGAGCCATAAGGCAAAATGCTGAGGCATGCTTTTAATGACTGTCTTTAATTCTGCAAATGGTTTTTGTAAACAAAAGACTTTGCAGTTCTATCTTTAATGAGAAAATGCTTTCAGTTGCAGACAAAATTTTGTTGGTTTCGGATGTAAGTCCTTTCATGTATATGCGTGTCACCGAAGATTCAGTGCTGTGCTGCCCCATTGTTGGTTGTAGGATTGACCACTGGGACAGCATCCCGTGGAAGGCTGGTTGATAACCATTGGCTACCATATTTGAGTGGAACAGTGCTATTTTGAAGTCCTGTTGTAACATTATGTAAATTTGCCTTTACTTTAAAATAGTTGAATGAACCCCTCCTCTCAAGAAATTCTTTATAGTCACCTTCACTTGCTACACATGCAGCTTTTAAATCGTTGAAAAGCCTTCAGCCTTTTCTTATACTAAAGACTAAGAACCGTATGCCATTGTTCCAACCTATAAATTCTTAAGGACATTCAGTTAAGAATTGATCTGGTACCTAACCTGGGAGATGTCTGCATTTAAAATTTATTTTCTGTTTGTAGGGAAAATTTTTATATTGACCTTGTTTACTCCAGTCTGTCAAATTTATTCATTGCAATTGTATATTTCTTTTCAGCTTACACGTCCCCAGTAATATCATGTGCAAATAGTAACCGTTTTACTGATTTTTGCCCCAATCTGAATACCTTTGTTTTCCTTGACTTCTCTATCTTCAGTATAGTCTGAAATAGAATTGATAATACTGAGCATTCTTGTGTTGTTTCTCATGAGGGAAAACTTTCAGTATTACACTATTTTGTGTGATGTTTATATCAGTTTGAGGAAATCCCTTACAGTCTTGGCTTGCTTAGTGTATTATTATTAAAGAATGCTAAAGTTTTAGGAAATGCTTTTTCTTCCTCTGTTGAGCTCATTTTATAATTTTTCTCTTCTGTTAATGTGGATTCATTTTCATATATTAAACCAACATTTTATTCCTTTTTTAAAAAAAAATAAATATAACATCGTCATTTACTTTCATTTTCATATTTTTAAAAATTTTTAGTTTGCTGACACTATTGACTATTTTTGAGCTTAGATTTATGATGAACTTGTCCTGTAAGTTTCATCTTTCTTAGAATATCCTTGTCATGTTTTTTGTTTGTTTTGTGGTTGTGGTTTATTTCTGTTTTAGTTATCTGCTGCTGCTGTAACAGAAATACCACAAGGGGATGGCTTTAACAAACAGAAATTTATTCTCTCCCACTTTAGAAGCTGAAAGTCTGTCCTACGGGAAGACATTCTTTCTCACCTGGCTGTGGGGAAAGGTTCTTGTTTCCTTTTATCATCTGTAGGCTTGATATTCCTTGGGAATCTCCATGTTTGTTGGAAGAAATCTTCCTTCAGGTCTAAGAGTTTTTCAGTGCAAGAACCCCAGGCCCAAGGAGCATACTCCACTCTGGACTCTTGTTTCTTGGTGATAATAGGTCCCTCCCATCTCTGCTCCCTTCTTTCTTCTTTTATCTCTTGTAAGATAAAAGCTGTTGCAGGCCATGCTCCAGGGACACTCCTCTAACATCAGATGAGATTAGGTGCTGCAGCCCACTGTGATCCTCTTACTGGTTTATCACATAAGATCACATCATAGGGAATGTGATCACACAGCTGCTACAATGCATCATTACAAAACTGCCAGTCCATTGAGAAGCAGGACCTAGACAAGTTGCCTTATATTTTTTGAGGATACAGTTCAATCCATGATAATTCCTGACATCTGCTTTCTGTTGAGATGTAAATCACATAACATAAAATTTACTTTTTTTAAAAAAAAATTCAGTTCTTAAAGTATGCAGTTCAGTGTTTTTTAGTATATTCACAAAGTTGTTCAACCATTGGTGGTGGTGGTGGTTATGTGCCTTGGAGTTGGTTCTGACTCACAGCAACCCTCTACAGGGTTTCCGAGGCTGTAAATCTTTACAGGAGCAGAAAGCCTCATTTTTCTCCCATGGAACCGCTGGTAGTTTTGACCTGCTGAGTGTGAGATTAGCAGCCCAATTCATAATCACTACGCTACCAGAGCTCCTTGTACAACCATTACCACGATCTAATTCCAAAACATTTTCATGATTCCAAAAAGAAACATGGTACCCATTATCAGTCATTTCGTATTTGCCCCTTAGCTCCAGGCAGCATTAATCTTTCTATCTTTCTGGTTTTGCCTGTTGTAGACATTTCTGGCTTTTTTTTACTCAGCATAATGTTTTCGGGGTTCATCCATGTTTTAGCATGTATTCATTTCTTTCTATGGCACTTACATTGGCCCTTTTTTTGTGTGGAATAAAACATATAATCACAAAAGAATAGAATTTTTACTATTACTGTAAAATTATCTAAGTGAATTTTAAGAGGAGAAGTGAAATGAAAGAATCTCAGGTTAATGTTGAGAAAAAATTCAGTCAAGGAGCTCTTAGATTGTTGTATTTTAATGCAATTTGATTATAGTGTTTCTTCGGGTTCTGATTTCCTAGGGTTTGGCTGTAGTATATTATGCCTGTGAGTTGTAAATACTGCTTTAAACTCTAGTGAGATACTTGATTTAGGCCTTAAGGAAATTACCATTTTGGTAAATCAATGCTTTTTTGTTTTTTTCTGTATTTGCATAATAAAAACAATATAAGAGGATTCTTTGACAAGAAATTAAGCAGAAAATCTAGAACTGTGCCATTTAACAGAATATTTTAGTTGCATATTGAATGAATTATTACATTAATTATTTACCATTTGTTTTCTTTCATTACAAGGTTTTAAGTGCCTTAGGTGGATTGACTCATTAAAATTTCACTATAACCTTATAAGATGTTGTTAAGTGCCCTCGAGTCGGTTCTGACCCATAGGAACCCTGTATAGGGTTTCCAAGGAGCAGCTGGTGAGCTTGAACCACTGACATTGTGGTTCAAATGACTTTGCAGACCAGTGCATTAACCCACAGCGCCACACCAGAAGTTCTAAATATTTGTCAAGAACTTTCTTAAAGACAATGAGTGACCACTATTTTAAGAAACGTCAGTTGTTAAGTGCTGTCAAGTCATTTCAGATTCATAGCAACCCTATATAGGGTTTGCAAGGAATGACAGGTTAGCTTGAATTGCTGACCTTGTGGTTCAAACCAACTTTGCAGTCCAGGTCATTAACTCACAGCTGGTAATTATCTTCATTTTATAGATGAATAGATGGAGGCATGGAAAAATCAGGTAACTTGTCCAAGTCACACAGATAATAAGCAGTGGAGCTGGGATGTGAATCTACGAGTCGTATCTCCATTTCAAAATGGGTACTTCAAAAATGAATTAGGAAGAAAGACAAGTTAAGATATAAATTAATCATTGTGATGCAAAGTGGAGGGCACCCTCAAGAGAGAAAGGGTTTTGGGAGGTCAGAGGAGTAAGATATTATTCTGTATTGATACTGTTTTTTTCTTTGTTTCCTTCTTTTCACCATTCTGACTCTTAACAGTTTTAAATTGAATAATTTGGCCCTCCCAGTTGCCAGTCTTTCTGAGGCCTTTTATTATTTCTTGTGAAAAGATCCTAAAGCATCTGGTTTGATTTGATTTTAGGGAATGACTGAGGAAGAGGAAGATAAACTTCTGGCACTGAAAGACTTCATGATGAAATCTAACAAAGCAAAGGCCAACATAGTGGACCAGAGCCATCTTCACGACAGCAGTCAGAAGGGTGTCATTGACCTGGCTGCCTCGGGCATGACTGGGAGACAAGTTGATCTTGTTAAAACCAAGCAGGAACCAGATGACAAGCGGGGTTAGTATAAGTGTGCTTGTGTGTGTGCTAACTTCTTCTAACTATTCAATAGGGCCGGTTTTGGTGCATTAATACAGTTCAAAGTTCCTTTTCACTTCAAATACAATGACTCCATTACTTAGCTGAGAGAATTTGGTAGAAAAAGTGGTGGTGGTTGTTATTGTTGTTTGGTACCATTGAGTCAGATCTGAGTCATAGCCACCCTATGTGCAACAGAATGAGACACTACCGGTCCTGTGCCATCCTCACAGTTGTTGCTATATTTGAGCCCATTGTTGAAGCCACCATGTCGGTCTGTCTCATTGAGGGGATCTTCCTCTTTTTCACTTTCCCTCTGCTTTGTTGTTGTTAAGTGCCGTCAAGTTGATTCCGACCCATAGCGACCCTGTATAGGGTTTCCAAGGAGTAGCTGGTGAGCTTGAACTGCCGACCTTGAAGTTCCAACAGGCTTTACAGTCTGGCGCATTAACCCATAGCACCACACCAGGACTCCTTCCCTCTGCTTTACCAACATGATATCTTTCTCCAGGGACTGGTCCCTCTTGATACCATGTCTAAAGTATATGAAATGAACTCTCCCGTCACATTTCTAACAAGCATTTGTTGTGTACTTCTTCCAAGAAAGATACATTTCTTCTTCTGGCAGTTCATGTCATATTTAGCATTCTTCTCCGTTCATAGCCACTGTCTAGCTTCTGCATATACATGAAATGATTGAAAATACCATTGCTTGGTCAGGTGACCTTAATCCTCAAAGTGGCTTCTTTGCTTCTTAACACTTTGTCTTTGCAGCACATTTACCCAGTGTGCTTCATCATTTGATTTCAGGAAAACTAGGGAAGCTAATGGTTAAGAGATTAAATAACTTGCCTGAATGCCAGCCAGTATGTATATGTCAGAACCAGCAATTAAACCAGGCCCAACTCCTGTTAATACAATCGTGTTACCTCTGTGGAGGTGTGTGATGGAAGATGAAGTTTGTTTTGGTACTTTAGACACCAACCCAAAACCTAAGTAGAAAAATACTCAGTGAATTAAAAAATAAATAATTATATACACACATACAAACACGTGTATTAACATTGAAGTGCAAAAGGGTTAGAGAACAAAGAAGCTTAAATATGTGAAGAGTTGTCCATATTTGGAACTGTCTGCTTTTGTGACATTGATAATAATTGTGTGAAGTTTTTATGATCTTGTGGGTTCTTCTTTTAATCCTTTTTGCAGATGTACTCACTTACAAATACATGCCTTCAAAATTGCCTCTGTTACGGTTTTGAATGAATTATATGAGTAGTAAAATAACCTCCGAAAAGCCTTGTGATAAAGTATTTGCAACTTAATTATTAATGGTTTATACCATACTATATAAAGCACTTAAGTATTTTTAAGCACTCGTATGTATTCATAAGTGCAAACACTCCAAAAGGAAAATGGGTAAAGGATTTGAATAGGCAACTTGTTATTGGTGTTGTTAAATGCTGTCAGGTCAATTCTGGCTCATAGTGACCCTGTATAGGGTTTCCAAGGAGCAGCTGCTGGGCTTGTGTTTTGCAGTCCAATGCTTATATTACAGTGCCACACCAGGGTTCCAGGCAAAGGTAAATCATTAAATAAATGCAAGCTAGAGCAATGTGATGCCAGTTTTTGCTTATGAAATTAATAAAGGTTGATGTTGCCTGATAGAACATTGCAGGATAATGCATTGGACCGCAGGGTTGGTTTAAACTGCAGTATTGGTGGTTCAAACTCACCAGCTGCTCCTCGGAAACCTTTACAGGGTTGGCTGTGAGTTGGGACTAATTCAGTGGCACTTAACAACAACAACAAGGTATGGTTAAAATGACATTTTCTTACACTGCGATGAGAATATAAATTGAACATATTCTTTTATTAGAAGTCAGTTTGGCATTGTTGTTGTTATGTGCCATGGAGTCGGTTCCAACTCATAGCAACCCTGTACAGGGTTTCCGAGGCTGTAAATCTTTACGGGAGCAGAAAACCTCATCTTTCTCTTGCAGAACAGCTGGTAGTTTCAAATTGCTCACCTTGCGGTTCGCAGCCCGATTAGTAACCACTACGCTGTCATTACTCTTTAATTTACCATGATCACTTTTGGCAATTTTTGCTAAGAAACACTGATAGGCATGTGAAGAAATGCGTCCAAGAATGTGCCCAATGGTTTAAGAAAAAAAAGAAAAGGGGGGGGTGGGGGTGGGGGAGCAGGGATAACCAAAATATCCATTAGTAGTGGAATGATTAATTTAACAGTGTATTTAAGAGAGAGAAAAAGCAAGTGGTAAAACTGTATGCTTTCTGTTTTTGCAAGTATAAAGCTATATAGTTTTTAAAGTTAAAAAATTTAAGGGACTATGTATGTATGTATGTAATTATGCTAAAATTTTGTGGTATTAATGCTTTTTGTAATTGGGCAAGGGTTAAAACCAGGTTTTGAATCAGTTCATTCAGGTTTGACACCCTGCTGTACAAATCAATTGGGGATCTTGTTAAAGAGTAGATTTTCGTTCAGTGTATATGGGATAGAACTTAAAATTTCTCAGCAGGGGCCAACCCTAAGTAAAATCGGTATAAAACCCTGTGGTGAGTTGAGATGTAAGTGTAAATAAGTTAGACATCCTATGGGAGAAATATGAAGGGAAGTCAATTGCTGTCCCTTCAGCACCAAAAAAAGGGAAGAGGTACCAGTAAAAGCACATACTGGTTTTAGAGGCCACCTTCAGGTTAACTAGTTTGAATATATTTTCATAGGTAGAAAGCCTGTCAAGCAAGACTCAAATGTGAATGAAGAATGGAAAAGCATGTTTGGGTCACTGGAGCCACCGAACATCCCACAGACCCTACCGAAAGGCAGTGACCAGGAGGTTATTCAGACTGGGAAACCATCTCGTTCCGAGTCTTCCGCTGGCATTTGTGCCCCTTTGTCAACCTCTCCACAGGTACGGTGGCCTGAGGAGTACTCCTCCTTAGATCTTTGAATTCCATTCTGTTGTTTTGGATGTCTGAAGGGTGTGCACAGTACTGGAAAAAGTCAACTTGGTTCCTTGTCCTTAGAAAGGCCACATTTCTAGATAAGACAGGTTGTTTTTAATTTTATAGCCAAGAGAGAATCTAGTTATTGAAATCAGCCAAAGGGTCTCATTTTAGAACACTCATGAATGAAGTGAAGTGATCTGTAATTGTGGGCTGGAGACGTTATTATGGACTGCTTATAATCAGGCTGCAGTGAGCCTATGTATTTCTTTGCAATGCCTTATTTTGAAAGCATCATTCTTGTATCTATGTCCCTATAGTCTCCCTGCTGTTCATGATTGTTACTTCAATAATTTTTTCATGCTTTTCTAGAAATCCCTGATTGTATATAGAAAATTTCACTACCATATCCACATGGTCTAGAAAAGAGCTCAGTATTTAAAATATATATCTGTAAAATGTTGTGAATGAGCTTCACTTTCTAGAACTGCTTATCTTT
>NW_006408546.1:3770271-3783999 GCF_000296735.1 Chrysochloris asiatica | reverse complement strand
GAGTCGGTTCCGACTCGATGGCACCTGACAACAACAACAAACATTTCTCCTCTAATAAAACATTGTTTTTTCTGTAAAATAGCAAGGATACTTCTGGAAATAAAAGTTTCAAGCTTGCTATTTGTGCTAAATGTTATGATGATTTGGAGAACATTTAAAATGCTTTTGTAATTTAAGGTGACTGTCCCCAAATCATCCATATTTTAAATGAGAAATATTACTGAGCGAAATTGAAAAATAAAATTTTTTCTTCCTTCAGTTTAAATGAATGAGACTTTTTGTTCCATCTTGTGTTGGTAATTTTTATAAAAATCTTAATGTAGAGGTTTATTATGAAACTGTAATATTTGTGGCCAAACTTTATTTCAACAAATTTTTCATTTAACAAATCACTACATTTAAAAAATTGGTACATTAATAAGGACAAAAAGCTGGTATCATGAATAGGGAAGGCATGGGTACATTTTTTTTCTTTACGTATACTTTGCTTATGAAATAAATACTTAGATTTCTATTTGCTTTGTAGATTTCAGAAGTGACAAATGTCTTACCTAGAAGACCAACAGTGCAGATTTTAAGTACTACAGTTTTACCATCCACCTACCAGATTCGGATCACTACTTGTAAGACTGAGCTTCAGCAACTCGTACAACAGAAGCGGGAGCAGTGCAATGCTGAGAGGATAGCTAAGCAGATGATGGAAAACGCTGAATGGGAGAGCAAACCACCACCACCTGGTAAACTAGCCATTGATTCGGCATTTCACTCCTGCCTAGGTGCCTGGGAAGTCTAGAATTGAGTAGAGGAAACTGACATTACCAGGCAAAGGAAAGATGGACAAAATTGTTATTAGGAAGTCCAGAGGAAGAAATATAAGTGATACATCTTGAGTCATTCTTTGTGGAATTTGGAACTCTTTCACTCTTGGGACAAGTTAGAGTGCCTTACATAGACCAGTCACTTAGCATTTTAGCCTGTCTGGGCTTCATTTTCTCCATTTATTGTGCCAGGCTTTACCTGTCTGCCTAGTATCATGCTACTTTCTCACTGGAAGTGAGAAAGCGAATAGAAAACTCTTTGTCATTACTTTCTGAAGGGTTTGGTAGACATGTTCTTTTTCTTTAAAAAAAAAAAAAATGTAGAAGAAGATGATGGATAATTTAAAAAGAAAGCAAAATCATTTATAATCCCATTACTCAACTGATTATATACAGAGATTTTGGTGAAGGACACTTGACAAGAGTTTTCAAATTAGAAATATTTCAGATGAAATTGTGACTGGATGACATTAACAGACTTTCCCAGTGTAATAGTGGCAGAGCCAGTATTTGATCTTTGGATTTGTGATGAATTTTTGTTTTATTTTGATGAGTTCTTCTATGTAGACTTCAATAACAAAGATTTAAATAGAAAACTATCTGGGAAGAAATATACAATTTGCTTATATATACAGAAAAGAAAGCTAAAATGTGAATGTTTATGGATTTAGGAAAATGCTGGTAAAGGTCAATGATGTAAAGATTTAGAGAACATTATTATGTGATGAAATTTGTTCCTGTAAATTTTCTTACCAAAATAAATATGTAGGAATGTTAGAGAGTTTCTATGATTTAAGTCAATATTGTTTACCAGTCCTGCTTTAGGAACTGAAAAAAATTGACTACATACTCTCTCTTTTATGTTAGAATCTGTTATTGAATGACATTTTATATATATATGTTGTTGTTGTTGTTAAGTGCCGTCGAGTCAGTTCCAACCCATAGCGACCCTGTACAGGGTTTCCGAGGGTGTAAATCTTTACGGGAGTAGAAAATCTCATCTTTCTCCCACGGAGCGGCTGGTAGTTTCGAACCGCTCACCTTAAGGTTCACATCCCGAGTCGTAACCACTACGCTACCAGAGCTCCTTATATATATATATGGAGTTATATATTTTACTCAGTAATCACACAGATGGTATTAAATTTTTTGGCTCAGGAAATGTGCAAAGGCTGTTGGATTCTGGAGTTTTTTTCTTTCCACACTTTAGTGGTTCTATGAAATTGGTTTTTCTCCAGAGGGAAATGTTCAGCCTAGCCTGGTAGATTATCTTGACTTTATGGCAAAGTGTTCTTGATCACTTTTAAATCCAGCATATCCTCCTTTAAAAATCATATTCAGGTTTTCTTTCCCCATATGGGAGCTAGAGATCTTGGGGGAAGCGTTTTATTTTTCATCCCTGAGTCAGCTAGGTTTGGCAGTTTGGCAATCGTCTTGGTTTTATTTTTGTATTTTAGTAAAAAGAAATCATCCTGAAATGACATTTTGATATCTCTTAATTAGGCACAGTGTTCATTTTGAATACAATATGATATTTTGCGTAGCATTAGATTAGGGTATTATTCAGTATTTTACTTCATAAAACTTAAAACATTCATTCATCAAATATTGAAGACCTGTATGTGCAGGGACCTCTGCTAGGTACTGTGAATATTTCAGAAGGGGTAAGACATAGTCTCTGGCTTCAGCATATTTATAGTTTATTAGAGAAAATAGTCATACACAGATAGAACCTACATAATAGATCCTTTAATAAAGGTATACATGTCATAAAGTGCTCTAGAGTCCATGGGCATCAGAGACTGTCGTTTATTTTTACTTGTTAGGTACCATAGAGTTGGTACCAACTCATAGTGATCCTGTGCACAACAGAATGAAACACTACTGGGTCTTGCGTCAGCCTCACAGTTGTTGCTACACTTGAGCCCGTTGCTGCTGCCACTTGCCAATCCGTCTCGTTAGGGGTCTTCCAATTTTTCTCTGACCCTCCACTTTACCAACTGTGATGTCCTTCTTCAGGGACTGATCCCTACTGATAATATGTTGAAACCGTGAGAGACAAAGTCTTGCCATCATGGCTTCTAAGAAGCACTCTGGCTGTACTTCTTCCAATACAGATTGGTTTGTTCTTTTGGCAGTCCATGGTACATTGAAGATTCTCCTCCAACAACATAACTCAAAGTGCATCAGTTCTTCTTCTACAGTCTTCCTTACTCACTGTCCAACTTTCACATGCATACAAGGTTATTGAAAATACTGTGGCTTGGGTCAGTTGCACCTTAGTCCTCAAACTGACACCTTTGCTCTTCAGCACTTTAAAGCAATCCTATGTAGCAGATTTGCCTAATGTAATACACCATTTGATTTCTTGACTACTGCTTCCATGAGTGTTGATGGTTGATCCAAGCAAAATGAAGTCTTTGACCTGCAATATTTTCCTAATTTATCTTGGTCCAGTGGTGAGGAATTTTTTATTTCTTTATATTGAGACATAGCCCATACCAAAGGCTGTGGTCTTTGATCTTCTTCAGTAAGTATTTTAAGTCCTTTTCACTTTCAGCAAGCAAGGTTATATCTTCTGCATATTTCACATTGTTAATGAGTCTTCCTCTAATCTTGATGCCACATTTCTTTTCATATAATCCATCTTCTTGGATTATGTGCTCAGCATACAAATTGAATATGCATAGTGAAGGAATACAACCCTGGCGCACATCTTTCCTAATTTTAAACCATTCAGTGTTCCCATGTTCTGTTTGAATAATTGCCTCTTGGTCTATGTGCAGGTTCCTTATGAGCACAATTAAAGTATTCCAGAATACACATTCTCCACAATGTTGCCCGTAGCTTGTTATGATTCACATGATTGAAAGCCTTTGTATAGTTATTAAAGCCCAGGTTTATTTTCTGGTTTTCTCTTGCTTTCAGCCAAGATCTTTCTAATGTCAGCACTGATATCTGTCATTTCATGCCCTCATCTGAATTCGGGTTGAACTTTCTGGCCGTTCCCTGTCAGTGTAG
This sequence comes from Chrysochloris asiatica, assembly GCF_000296735.1. Lineage (NCBI taxonomy): Eukaryota > Metazoa > Chordata > Mammalia > Afrosoricida > Chrysochloridae > Chrysochloris > Chrysochloris asiatica. Next base: position 3,780,160 of record NW_006408546.1, on the reverse strand, counting down.
TGTTGCAGCCATTTAAAAATTATTTTTAGCAAAATTTAACTTGCATGCAATATTAATGAAATTCTCTGATGATTTCCATTGGGTCACCTCTCTTTAGAATGGGCACAAATATGGATCTCTTCCAGTCAGTTTGCCACATAGCTCTCCCAAATTTCTTGGCATAGGCAAGTGAATGCCTCCAGTGCTGCATCAGTTTGCTGAAAGATTTGATTATGTATTCCATCAGTTCCCAGAGCCTTGTTCTTTGCCAGTGCCTTCAGTGCAGCTTGGACTTCTTCCTTCAGTGTCTATCATTGGCTCTTGATCATATGTTATCCTTTGAAATGGGTGAACAGTGATCATTTCTTTTTAATACAGTGACTCTGTGTATTCCTTCCATCTTCTTTTGAGGCTTCTGCATCATTCAGTATTTTGCCCATAGAATCCTTCAGTATTGCAAATTGAGTCTCGAAATTTATTTCATTTCCCTTAGTTTGAGAATGAAGAGCATGTTCTTCCCTTTTGGTTTTCTAACTTCATGTCTTTGCACATTCCGTTATAATATTTAACTTTTGTCATATCAAGCTGCTCTTTTACCTCTATTTCTTCCATTTGCTTTATCATTTCTACCCTGGCAAACATGGTTCATAGTTTTTTCTTACATTCCCTTTGTACTTTTCCTTCTCTCTTGTCTTCTAAGCCACCTTTTGCTTTCTCTCTGTTTGATGTTCTTGATGTCATCCCATAATTCTTTTGGTATTCAGTCTTTAGTGTCTAATGCATTAAATATGTTCTTGAGATGATCTTTAAATTCAGGTGGAATATGTTCAGTGTCATATTTTGGCTGTCGTGGACTTGTTTTAATTTTCTTCAGCTTCAGCCTGAACTTGCTTATAAACAATTGATGTTCTCTTTCACAGTCTGTCTCTGGCCTTGCTGTGGCTGATGAAATGGAGTTTTTCCACTGTCTCTTTCCACAGATGTAGTCAGTTTGATTTCTGTGCATTTCATTTGGTGAGGTCCATGTGTATGGTCATCTTTTATGTTGTTTTAAAAAGGCATTTGCAGTGAAGAAATCATTGGTTTTGCAAAATTTTGTCATGTGATCTCCAGCATCGTTTCTATCACCACGGCCTTACTTTACAATTACTGGTCATTTCTCTTTGTTTCCAGCCTTTTCATTCCAATCGTCAGTAATTATCAATATATCTTGATTGCATATTTGATCAATTTCAGACAGAAGAAGTTGGTAGAATTTTTCAGTTTCATCATCATTGGCTTTGGTGGTTGGTGTGTAAATTTGAATAATAGTGTAGTAATTGGTATTCTTTGTAAGCATATAGATACTACTGTATCACAGACAGGGTTGTATTTCAAGACAGATCTTGAAATGTTCTTTTTGATGATGAATGCAGTGCTTTTCCTCTTCAGTTCGTCATTCCCAGCATAGTAAACCATGTGATTGTCAGATTCAGAATGACCAATACCAATCCAATTCAGCTCATTAATGCCTAGGATATTGATGTGTATGCATTCCATTTCATTCTTGACAACTTCCAGTTTTCCTAGATTCAGACTTATTACATTCTATGTTCCCCTTATTAATAGATGTTTACAGCTGTTTTTCTTCATTTTGCATGGTGCTACATTAGCAAATGAAGGACCTGAAGGTTTTATTCCATTTGCTTCATCACGGTCATCTCTACTTTGAGGAGGCAGCTCCTGCCCAGTCGCATTTTGAGGGTCTAATAGCTGACAGTTTTCTGGTGCTCTTCAACATGTTTCAATATTCAATATTCTGGTGTTATTTGACAGTTTTCCACTGTTATTCATAGGGTTTTCAATGACTAAATATTCAGAAGCAGTCTGTCTCTTTTTCTTCTTTGTCTGCCTTAGTCCGGAAGCTCAGCTGAAACCTGTCCGACATGGGTAAGCCTGGTGACATTTAAAATACTTGGGGCATAGCTTCCAGAATCATAGTACAGCAAAGTGACAGACATGAGAGACTGTCATTATATACCACTTATACTAACATGTATACCATTTATACCCAATAAATGTTTGTAAGTCGGGAAGTTTATTTAGGTGTTTACTATGGAGTAGGGACGTTGCTGACATTGTAGTCTCTCTTTGGATTAAGTAATATCCCTCACATTTTACTTTTGAGGAAACTGAAGCTTACAGAACTTAAGTGGCCTAAGGTCATACATGTAGGGTATTGTGGAACTTGCCTTTTGAGACTTTCAAGCTCAGGCTGCCTCCCTGAAGGGTAGTCATCACCTCATTCTGATGAGCCATTGGCAGGGTTTCCAAGGGGAGCTTGCAACTGCCATGCCTTCTCCTCAGACCTTGAAGAAGTGCCTGTAGTAGTCTTTCTGAAATTACTGAGCATAGTTCCCTGGTGTTTAAGATACACTCCTGTGCTTTTCCTTAGGATGGCGTCCTAAAGGGTTACTAGTTGCACATCTTCATGAACACAAATCTGCTGTGAATCGAATTAGAGTCTCTGATGAACACTCACTCTTTGCAACATGTTCAAATGATGGCACAGTGAAAATTTGGAACAGTCAGAAGATGGAAGGGAAGACCACCACTACCAGGTAACATGCTCAATAGAGGACCGATTCATTCATTCATTCAATCAAATATTTACCAAGTACTTAACTCAGCGGCAGACATTGTGTTAGTTTTCAGGGATACAGTAATGATGAATGGACAACAATCTCTCTTCTATGGAGCTTAAATTCTGGTGGAAGATCCCAGACATTAAGCAGTGTAAATAAGCAAAACATACAGTGCGCTAGACGGTGAAAAAGTTATGGGTCAAAATAAAGTGGAAAGAGAATAGGGTAGAATTTGAAAAGAATTGGCCAGAAGACTTGAAAAAGCTGAGTGAAAGAACAATATGGGTATATGGGACCAGTCAGAGGAAACGAATCACAAAGACTCTGAGGTGGAAGCATATTTGAGGAAAACAGAGAGGTCTGAATGGCTGGAACAGTGTGCCCAAGAGGAAGGAAGAGGTATGAGGGGCCAGATTATCTGGGACCTTGTAGATCATTGTAAAGGACTTTGGCTTTTACTCTGAGTGGTATAAGGATCCTTTGGAGGATCCTGAGTGGAGGAGAGACATGAGCAGTTAGATTTCAACAGAACTATTCTGATTGTGTTAGCAATAGACTGAAGTAGGGTAAGGGCACAAGCAGCTGGAAAGCTTTTACATTAATTCCAACAACCTAATGTCTGCCTGCTTAGCTGCCTAGCCTCTAGCCCCCTGTCTCCTTCCCCTCCTTCCTTCCTGGTAGCACCACCATGTCATATTTATTCTGTGCCTAATTGGTCTGATAAGAAAAGTACCAGACATCAAAAATTTAATCTTACCTACATAAAAAAAAGATGTAGGGCATCTGTTTTTCTCTTTTATCAGTTCATTGACCTGTTGTTGGTAAGTGCCGTTGAGTTGGTTCTGACTCATAGTGACACTGTATAGGGTTCCCGAGGAACAGCTGGTAGGTTTGAACTGCCATCCAGAGCTGATCCTACAGCGTCACACTGGGAGTCCATAGTTAACCCCCAGAATTTCAAGAAACAGATTGATGCCTAAAATTGTTTAAAAGTTTTATAACTTTCTTAGAAACTTGTTGGATTTTGTGCAGTTTTAATTTTTTTTTTATACCATGCTTAGTTACTTTTTTGGTGTTCATTCTCTCTTGGCAATGCATTGTTCAGAACATAAATCAAAAACCAATAAAAGGAAATTGACTCCAGCTTCTTGTCAACATTTTATTGTGAAATTTTCACATCTACAAGTGAGCAGAAAGATTATTCCCAGTGAATATTCATATACTTGCCATGTTTGGAATGAATGATTTTGTGGCATTTGCTATATCATATAGTTATTCATCTATCCATAATCCTCCTATCAGTGTACTTTATTGATTTATTTTTTATGCATTTCAAAGTAGGTTGTAGACATCTATACACTTTTAAGTATTTGTTTATAGTTTTTTTTTTTTTTTTCCTTTTGACCTAACATTGATATGCTGAGTTCGTAGATCTGAAATGAACATCCCATGAGTCCCAGTAAGTATTCTGTAACTATGTGAAGATATAGAACATGTCCATTATGCCAGGATGTCACCACATGTCGCTTCCCACCTAGACCCTAACCCCACCCCACCCCACCCCACCACCTGGCCTGTTGATTTCTTCCTTGCCATTGACTAGCATTTTGATTAGCATTTAAACAACTCATCTGGTTATTATTTTTCAGGTGGTTCTTCATTATGCATTATCATCATCCATTGCATACATTATCCTTTTTATTAGGATATATTTCATCATTAACATGAATAAACTCTGTCAGCACTTTGTAATTCCCCCTGTCCACCCTCACTGGTTAATTCCCATGTGATTTTTTTTAATAGAGCCATGCTTCATGTGTCTGTATCTCATTGTCACATTTCAGACAGTGCTAGCCCAGAAACTGTTTTAAATTCACTGGCTTTATAATCTTCGGGAAGTTTGGATTCAAAGCTTGGCCCTCCTCTGGAGGCAGCTGGCCTTTTGCTTTGCTGTTACGTTCACGCTCTTGTTGCTGGAATGCAGAGGGCCTTGGACCGGAGGTACTCTATCCTAAGTCCAGAGTGAGGAGGAGGGAAATGGGTTACCCTCATCACATGCCCTCATGGGCTGATGAAGGAGACCACTCTTGTTGCCAGCTGGTGGCAAGGAAGGAGCATTATCCTGATGTTTATTCCTAGGAAATGTTACTCTTTTACATCTGATGACTGATGTTTTCCTCCTTTGTTTTCTGTTGGCTGACCAGTCAGGTCCCAGTTCTGACTTTCTCGTTGAATTGTGAGTGGTGATTTAGGCCACCTGGTTCTTGGTTATGCCATTTTCATCTTTCCTCTTTCAGTCAGACTGTCAGTTTGTTCCTGGAGGATTAGTTCTTTGTTTCTTTTTTTTTTTTTTATAAAAGATTTGCACAGATTTGGGAATTATTCTGTGCAATATCATATAATTTATTTTCCATGTCTGCTTCTTGTGCTAGCCTATTTTTGGCTCATTTAACTTCCCAATCCTGGGAGACATTTATCACTTGGAATTTGTTGTCTGTGAGTGATGGTTAAACATCTAAGTGGTGCTGTGTCAAAGTGAGCAGTTGGAACTAAATGAGGAATGTGCAGCAAAGTTTTCAGTATTATAGTTGCATAGTTTGAAATCATTTGCAGTGTTGAAAGTTGAGTGGTATGGCTACTCTGAAAGAAAGGGAGTAAAAAGGACGACAAATTTAAGGTCTAATTCTTCGGAAATTGAAGTTGGTGGCCAGGAAGAGAGGGGCCAGAAAAGGAGAAAGAAAATACTAGCTAAGTCACATCTTGGACTACAAAAGAAGAGTGAGTTTTAAGACATGGTCCCAGATGCAACTCTCAAATGCAACAAGAAGCCAAGCAGCACAAGAGCCTATTAAGGCCACTGGGGCATTTTTAATACGGTGCCCTCCGGTGGAATGGTGGGATAATGCACTGGCCCGCAAGGGCAGTTTGAATTGCAAGGTCGGTGGTTTAGAGTCCTTAGAAACTCCTATACAGAAATGACTCAAAGGCATTTGACAACAACAGCAATATATTCTAAAGAAATAACTAAGAATAAGCTCAGATATTTAGTTTTAAGGCTGTTCAGTTTTGCTTGCTTTGTAGTAAAATCCAAATGTAACCTAAAACTGCAGTGTGGGATGAATTGGTTAAAAGAGTGATGGAACAACTATAAAAACCTTGAAATCAGTTTTTTTGATATGAAAGATAATACTTATATATATATATATATATATAATTTTTTTCCCTTTCATGTAGTAATATTTTATTGTGTTTTCAGTGAAAGTTTACACAGCATTTAGGTTCCCATTCAACAGATTCTACACAAATTGTTCGGTGACATTGGTTATATACTACACAACACATAGAAATTCTCATTTCTGTTCTAGTTGTTTCATTTTCATTAATCTAGTTTCCCTGTCCCTTTACATTTTCAACTTTGTTTTACAGTAATTTTTGATCATTTGGTCTCATACTGTTGATGTTGTTAAGTCCTTATAGTCGGTTCCAACCCCTAGTGACCCTGTATAGTGTTTCCGAGAAGCAGCTGGTGAACTTGAACCACCGACCTGAGGTTCAAACTGACTTTGCGTTCCAGCTCATTAACCCACAGTGCCACACCAGAACTCCTTGGTCTCATATAGTTGAGTATTGGTATATATATATTTTTTAAAGTATGTTTAGAAAAGCATCTAGCATCCTGTTTGTGGAATGGCAGTGTGAGGCTCTCTGAAGGTGTGCTCCTCCATAAAGCAATGAGAACACTGACACAGTCTGTCCAAATCAGCTGGTTCAGAACATGGGAAATGAACTCAAGGGCTACAGTAGTCTCCACTGTTTATTCAAGAAAAACAACTAAATCACTGTAAGGACATGGAATCATGTAGTGTTTAACCTGCCCAAATCCCATCCTGGAGTTCCTGGGGTAGTGTTAACTTGCTCACTGGTAACTGGAAGGTTAGAGGTTCGAATCTACCTAGAGGTACCTCAGAAGAAAGTCCAGGTGATCTACTATGGGAAAGTCAACCATTGAAAATACCGTGGATAAACACAGTTCTACTCTGACATGGAGTCCTTGTGTGGTGCAGCAGGTTAATGTGCTAGACTGCAAGGTCAGTTTGAATGGCATGGTCAGTGGTTGAAGCTCACCAGCTGCTCCTTGGACACCCTATACAGAGTTGCTATGAGTTGGAACCGACTTGATGGCACTTACCAACACTGTGACACACATGAGGTTGTCCGTGAGTTGGAATTTACTTAGCAGACTGCAAAGTCGTTTGAACTGCAAAGTCAGTGGTTCAAGCTCACCAGCTGCTCCTTAGAAACCCCTATACAGGGTCGCTATGGGTCGGAATTGACTCGACAGCATTTCACAACAACAACAATGCTTTTTTCAACCCATTCACTTTCCACCAACTCTTGGATAGCCTTAAAAACTAACATCCCCATAACTTTGTTGTTAATTACCATGGAGTCGGTTCCGACTCATAGTGACCCTGCACAGGGTTTCTGAGGCTGTAAATCTTTACAAGAGCAGAAAGCCTCATCTTTCTCCTGTGGAACAGCTGGTAGTTTTGAACTGCTGACCTTGAGTTTAGTAGCCCAGTTCGTAACCACTACACTATCAGAGCTCCAGAGCTCCTTTGTTAACTTTGTTAGCTGTGAAAATTGGTGAGCTAGTTGTATGGCATTTATGATAAGCATTGGACTGCTAACCACAAGGTCAGTGGTGCAAACCCACCAGACCCTCCTCAGAAGCCCTTTACAGGGTCGCTGTGAGTTGGTACTGACTCAGTGACACTTAACAACAACAACAACAGAGTAGTCTCTAGGGAGCCCTAATGGTACAGAGATTAAAGTACTCAACTGCTAATTTAAAGGCCAGTGGTGTGAGTCTACCAGCTGCTCTGAGGGAGAAAAATGTGGCAGTCTACCTTAGTAAAGATTACAGTCTTGGAATCCCTATGGGACAATTCTTCTACTCTTCGATAGGGTTGCTGTGAGTTGGAATGCCTTAAGGGCAATGGCTTCTGTGTTTTGGAGTAGGCACTAGAGGGATTGTATGGCTTTGGAACTCCCCAGAAGCCTCAGAGAAGTGTCATTAAGTTGGCCTCTCTGGCAGCTCCCCCCAAAACTCCATTCCTAGAGAGTACTGTTCTTTGATCTGACTCCTGGCTTGCTGTGTGAGGAAAGGCCCACCCCCAGGGCATTTGCCAAAAATAATAGCAGTTTTTTTAAAGTTGCAGCTGCCCAAGGAGACATTACCAGTTGGAGCTAATAAATAACCCAAAGTGGCAACTACACTATATATACATCAGTTAATATAATGCTAACAAATGTCGTATGTCCATGTAATAGAATAGTACTCTACATAAAAAGCAAAGAAGTACTGATCCATGTTAGAATGTAGATAAACTTTGAACACATTATGCTACTTGAAAAAGGCTAGATCTGAAGGCCACAAAATATACGATTCTAATTTTATTCAATGTCCATAGGCAAATCCATAGAAAATTAAAATAGATTAGCTTTTTCCAGGAAGAGGGAGTAGGGTGATGGATATTTGAGCTGGGTTTCTTTTGGGTCTGACGGAAGTGTTCTGGATTAGGCAGTGATGATCTATGCCATGAAATACAGTGAAACCTCTGAGGGCCGGAATTCGATGGGACTGCTTTGTTTTTCTGTGAGTCTTACAAGTTTTCAGCCTTTGACAGGCTGCAGTTTTACCACTTTCCTGTCATTCTCTAATTAAGAGTGGTAAACACCCAGTGAGCTTTCCTTCTCTGACAGGTGTTTGCCTTACGCAGGTTCTGGCTTTCACAGGTTTTACTGTATGTTACAAATCAGTGAATTATACATTTTATGGTATGTGAATTGTATATCAATATAGCTGTTGTTGTTGTTTTTTTTAAAGACGGAGAGTGAGGATTAATATTTTAAAAGCATATGAAGTATTCCATATTTATTTAAAAGAACAAGTGTGTTTGTTTATAATATATATAGATAACCCTTTGGAAGAATATATAATAAAATGTTCAGAGTGATTTTACTTTTCTGTATTATCTTCTATAGTTTAATAGTGTTTGTACATTTAATTGGTATTCTCTGGTATAAGAAAATTAAATAATGACGGAAGACACATTAATAAAGGTGGTGTTGGGGGTCTGTGCCCTTTAGGAGTGTGGGCCCTTGGAGTGGTTAGGATACATCTGTGTAGAAGTGAATAGTGGAGGAAGGCATTCTGTGTAAGTTGTACATTCAAGAAGGTTGGCAGTGAATTTACACAAGAACAAGTGAAAATGAGAGCTCAAGAGGTCAGCGTGTATGTGGGAGAGACTCAATATTATCATAAAAACTGGCATTTATGAATGTTTTTGATTTATGTATTACCTTCATTATGACTCAGATAAGTAAGGCAGTTCTTGTTTTGTGGACGAGTAAGCTAACATACAGCAGGTTAAGTGGCTTGACCAAGATCAGACAGTCAGTATTAGAACTCACCTTTGGTTTCAAAGCCAGTACTTTTCCTGCTGTGCCAGACAACTGTTTTAGGATGCTTGAAATAAACGAAGGGTATACTACTGAGGATTGAAAGTGTTACTACAGTGGGAATAAATCTGGATTGGAGGGAGCACATCGGGGAGCTCCAGGTAGAAAGAAGGATGCCTTTCTGTGACAATTGTGCTGTGTTAAGATGGTCATTTGTAGATATCAAAAGAACAGGTGATCTTGTAGCAGTGTTTTTGAAGGGAATTCTAATTTTTGTTATGAAACTAGGGAAATAAGATGGACTTAAAATATTGATTTTGTTTGTTAATTGTCTTGTGGGTGTTTATTGGATATTAACAATAATGATGCGTATGTGGCTTTTCTTAATCTTCTTTCATTTCAGATCTATTCTTACATATAGCCGAATTGGAGGACGTGTCAAGACGCTTACATTCTGCCAGGGTTCCCATTACTTGGCCATAGCATCGGATAATGGTGCTGTCCAGCTTCTTGGGATTGAGGCTTCTAAACTGCCCAAGTCTCCTAAAATTCATCCTCTACAAAACAGGTATTTATCTTTGGACTTCTTAAAACTGTGCATGTAGTGTTCTGTGTTAAATTAACCTCCTCCCACGTAATCTGGATTAGTGGAGGATCACTTATATTGTACTTTTTTTTTTTTTTAAAGAAGTTTTTATTATGAATTGAGTTAAAGTTTACAGGATAGATTATCAGTTTTACATTCCATAAATCATATTTTGCTTCATTGCAATGATTACACTCCCCTCCATGTACCATCAGTCAACAGTATTTACCTCTAT
>NW_006408546.1:3749947-3769242 GCF_000296735.1 Chrysochloris asiatica | reverse complement strand
TAATTATTCACTATTGCATCACAAGAGACCCATCTGGATTTCATTTCATCAGCCCTTCCTGGACAGGCTGGATACTATTTTCACTAGAGACTCTACCTTCCTCCACGCCCTTTAGATCTAGGTTCCCTCTTGAAAGCTTGTAAGCCAGTCGCTTCTTACCTTTGTATCCCTCCCCCCATTTTGGATAGCCAATGTCCAAGTTGCCCCTCCCTGTCTACTCTTTGTGTGGAGGTGTTGGTAATAATTCTTGCAGCAGGAATTTGTTTCCTCTTTTGAGCTACTGCATTTATAGGTGTAGGTCAAGTTTATCAAATTGTATCAGATGACACTTTTTCCCTCTTTCTTCTTTGGGTTGAGCTCTGTTCATCCAGTCATTGAAGCCAGGTCAGGTGGGTATCATCTGCAAGTGTGGGTGTTCTTGCATCTGTCCACCCTTTTCTTATCAGCTGGCTGCTTCGCTTTCCACTCTAGCCCTCTGTGGCTGTGTCTAGCCCTCTGTGGCTGTGTCATTGCCTCTCAGCCCATGAGTCCCCAGGTCTTGCCTCGCTGCTGGGTGACCAGGTCTCCATCTGGGTTCACAGTAGTCTGCTGAACGATGTAGGGCTTAGCTCGCCACTTCATTGATGTTCTTCGGTCACTTCCCCTTATGGGTGACGTGCGTGGTCACCCCTACACACTCATAAACTAAACTCCATCATCAAACCTTGTAAGCCAGTCACTTAGTGCCTTTATAGCCCTCCTCCCTCTTATTTTAGGTAGCCAGTGTCTAAGTTGCCCATCTCTATCTACTCTGTGTACAGAGGGGATAGCCTTGATAACTTGAGAAGACTCCTTCACTCTCTGTTCGTATTTAGAATTACTACTTCCATGAGTATAGGTCAGGTTCATCGAACTATAGCAATTTAACCCTTGTTTCCATTATTTAAAAAAAAAAAAAAATCTTCCTCTAGATGAGTTCTGATTATCAAGCCATTGAGGCTAGTCAAATGGATACTGTCTTCAAGTTTGGGTGTTCTTATGCATCTCCCCTCACTTCATATCAGCTAGATGCTTCACTCTCAGCTCTAGCCCTCTGTGGCTATGTCCTTGTCCATGAGCCCCCAGGTCTCACCACCCTTCATCTTCTCTGTCTCATCTCCAAGTCAACAAGAGTCAATGGACTGTGGTTGAACTTACCCCATTTCTTCATTGCTGCCTTTCCCCCTCTTCCACTTACTAGTAGACCAATGTAGTTGCCAACAAGCTTACATGCCTGTTTGTGTGTTCCCTTTGAGGTTCAGTCTTAGAGGGGAGTTTGTCCTGAAGGATCTTGATTGCTTGCCTTGATGGCTTCCTGGAGAACAACTTGCTTATTCTTGTGGTAGCCAGTCATGCTGACATTTTTGTTTTGTTTTTTTCCTGATGGTCTTTCTTTGAAGATGTATCTTGTGTCACTCTAGCTTTTCCAGGCTGGTCTGCTTGCCCTTGATAGTGGTAATGTCCCACCTCAGAAGGTTCTAGATGGAATTCATGATTGAACCTAAGGTCCTATACTCTGCAAAGGCTCTGCAAGAGACCTGTTTCACTGGGCAAGTTCTAGAACCCCTTTTAGGTATTCCAATCAGTTATAGGCTGAGAATAGGCTTATAAGTTTTCTGTAATCATTCTTTTCTACGTCACTCAAGTGTCTATTTTGCAATAGTAGGCAAGGGAAACCAATATTCATGAGACAATCAAGCATCTTATATTCTTTCCCCTCTTCAAGCTACGCCTAGATCCCTTTATCACAGAGCCTTGTTGGTCCAAGGTTGAGCATGCATCACTATTTACCTCTGTCCCACTTAGGCCTTGAAAACCTATCTCAGTGTTCCCCTATCTATCTTGTTCCTCCACCTCCTCCCCCTTCTTGTCCTGCCTTCCCCAACATCCGAACTAAACCCCCCACCCCAAGCCCACTCTTGTGTTTACCTTATATTCCATTAACTCTTCCCTCCATTTAAGACAGTCTATTTTATCCTGTAATATACCTGACCTTATCACCACCTGGATCTCTGTTCCTCTGTGTTTACCTTCTTTCACATTGTAATTTTTGTCATCATAGACTGACCTCTCAGATCCTCTGTTCTTATCATTTTATTCTGTTCTGACTCTTCCATTTGTTGATTGAGTTCAGGGTGATGCTGCCACATACGTCAGTTTCTGGTTGTTGTCTGTTCTTGTTGGTTCTCAGTCCACAGAACTTCCTTTAGAATGTTTTTCATCTCAGGGTTGCTTTGGCAAAATAGCTTAGCTTCTGTTTATCCTGGAATGTTTTGATTACACCATTGTATTTGATTGACAGCTTTGCTGGGTAGAGTATTCTTGGTTGGCAGTTTTTTTTTTTTCCTTCTTCTTTCAGGGTTTTATATATGTCTCCCCATACCCTTCTGCTTGCATGGTTTCTGCTTAGACATCCGAGCTTGCCTTTGTATGTTACACTTCTCTTCCTTAGCTGCTTTGAGGCGTCTGCCCTTATCTTTGATTTTGGAGTGCTTGATTATGATATGTCTTGGTGATTTTCTTTTAGGTTTATCCTTCCTGGAGTTTGTTGAGCTTCTTGAATTCTTTTCATTTCACTTTTCAGGATGTTAGGAAACTTTTCTTCCAGAAGAATCTTTTCAACTGTCTCCTCTGTGGACTTGTGTGATTCTTTCTGTTCTGGAATGCGGATAATTCCTAAGTTATTTCTTTTCATATTGTCCAACATGAATCTTGACTTTGATTGCAATCCCAAAATATAACTTTTACATTTCCCACTTCCTCCCAGTGTTTGCTGTTTCCATTTGTCCTTTTATCCTAATCCTTTCCACTGTCTGACTTTATCCCTGGACAATTGTTTCCCTTTTGTTCTTGTATGGTTGATTGTTCTAAGGAGAGCTTACCTCCCTGTTGACTTTGTTCACGTTATAGGTCTGTCTTATCATTGGTTAAAAGTTAAGCTATAGGGGTGAGTTCACTTCCGGGCTTGAAGGGTGACTAAGTGCCACAGTTTGAGGGATTGTACCATTTCTGTCAGATCAGTAATCCTGATCTTTTCTATGCTTTTGAGTTCTACATTTTGCTTTCACTCTATCCTGGACCTTCTTTTGTGATCCCGTTCAGCAGTGGTAGCTGGGCACCATCTGGTTCTTTTGATCGCATGGCTGTAGAGGCTGAGATATGAGTGGTCCGTTAGTTCTTTGGACTTATTGTTTCCATGTGTTTTCATTTTCTTTTATTAGCTTTGGGTGGGGACAGTTCTTCATCTTTTGGCTATCAAAATTGTATTTTACTGGTTTCCTCTTCAGAGTTCTCTTCGTTAGTGTAGAAGAATCCAACTGATTTTTATATGTTGATTAAGTACCCTGCCACTTTGCTGAATTCTTTTATTGGTTTCAGTACTACTTTCCTGTTGAGTTGCTGGGATTTTCTATGAATAAACTCCTATCATCTGCAGATAGTTTTACTTCTTTGCCAATTTGAATGCCTTTTACTTCCCTTTCTTGTTTCATTGCTCTGGCCAAGATTTCCAGTGCAATATTAAGTAGTAGTAGTAGTAGTGATAAAGAGGAGTCCTGGTGTGGCGCTGTGGTTTAATGCGTCAGACTGCAAAGCTGTTTGAACTGCAAGGTCGGTGGTTCAAGCTCACCAGCTGCTTCTCGGAAACCCTATACAGGGTCGCTATGGGTCAGAATTGACTCAACGGCACTTAACAACAACAAGTGATAAAGAGCTGTTGGTTTTGTATATGCTCTTAATTTTTTATTTCTATTCCTATTTTGCTGAGGATTTTGAGATTTGCCAGTGAAGCCACCTGGGCCAAGACTTTTTGTTGTTGTTGTTGTTGCGTATATTTCTTTTTTTAATCACATGAAATAAATAATACTGTGCTTCTTTTTTAAACCGTCACATCCAGTTAGTTAGTTGAAACAAAACTTTACATGTTTTATTTCCTGCCAGTTTGTCAAAGGTCAGAAGGGCAGCTTTGATCTTGTTCCTCATCCAGCCTGGAATTTGTCAGAATAACCTAATTATCAATTACATCTTCTTTCTAAATTACCAGAAGCACAGATGTTTAGATGTGAGCGTTCTTTCTTAAAGTAAACTAAAACATCATCAGCATTTTGTCAATTGGCATTAAAGCCTCTAAAACTGGGAACATGAAGTGGAATTTTTTTAAAGACTATTTTTCTTATCATTGTAAAATGATAACTGTTTTTATTTAGAATTTCCTTCTCTTGCTACAAATTATGGCTGCATACAGACTAACACCTGCAAGGTAAACTGTCTAAAGACAAAGCAAAAGAGTCTTTCAATTGACCAATACATACTAGACTCTCAAGATTCCAAAGATGAATAAGATATGTTATGCTTTCTTGAAACTAAAATATAGTGGAAGAAACAAACATATTTTGGTATATTATGGTGTTTTGTCATATTACAGGGACAGTAGAGCCCAGTGTGAAGGGGATTAGGAAGAAGTCCTTGGGACCTGAGACTGAGATGTGAGTTTACCTGCCAAAGCAGAGTGGTTGAGAAGGGCATGGCACAGGAAGGAAACAGAGACAGGATTTGCTTGTAGTTATTTCTAAGTCCTTGCCAGTGAGCAGCTACCTCAGAAAGGGATGTTTATTGGGTCACTTAGGATTTTTGGGTTTTGTTTTGTGTTTGCATCTAAAAATGCTTATTTTCAACACATTCACAAAAGAGATGTGGGCAGCTTTTGCCCAGGATATATTATATATTATAGATTGCCTTTACCCCCAAACAAACAACCTGCCAGTTTTCTTTGAAGCCTACTTCATCAGAGGTTGAGTGTACAGTAATAGATCTTTGGTTTTCAGGTCAATTAACAAAGAACTCTTGGGCAGGTGTGTAGTGACTGTCCTGGCAGGACACACAGATATGCACATTCTGTGCTCAGTTGTCTGTCCGCCAACAGCACCTTTTACTGTTAATGTTGCCATCTTTAATTAAGCAAGCATTAACCACCTGGATTGGGAGATGGTGCCAGGCGACATAGATTTCATGCTGGCCAATAGCAGTGTGCACCAAAGAAACCTTACATAAGTCTTTTTCTCTCTCATTCAACCAGATTAATTGTTATGACTCTTATAATTAAAATCTGTAGAACCTTTTCACATTTTTCCATTAGATGTTTCAGCATTCCTCTAGAGGGAACACTGTCAAAGTCAGAGTGTTTGTAAGTATTCATCTAAGGTAGGGGCCAGCAGACGACAGCCTATGTAGTGTGGCCCATAAACTAAGAGTGGCTTTTGTGTTTTTAGAAGATAGTTTAAAAAATAAAGAAGAATATTCATCAAAGATCTATGTGACTCACACAGCCTAAGATATGTATTATCAGGCTGTTTACAGAAAATGTTTGCTGACACCCTCCCACACCCTCGTCTAAGAGATAAAACTTAAACACCCTGCACCAAAACATGCTATATACTGATTATGGAGACTGAGCAGTATGTTTCATAATTTTTATTTTTGGTTTTAAAAATGACTTAGTTTGGAAAAAAACGTATACCTACACAGTGTAATAACTCAGCAGAAAAAGGGAAAAGGACTGTTGATTCATGCAGCAACATTGGTAACTCTTAAATCACTTTGTTAAATGAAAGAACTGAGACCCAAAAGGTTATATAGTGTATATTATCAATTATATGACATTCTGGAAAAGGCAACATTTTAGGGAGAAAATGGAAGTCCTTTTAAAGAGCAATATCAGAGCTATAGGGTTTCCCCGAAAAATTCTCATAGGTCAGCCAGCCTGTGCTCAAAGAGCGAGCAGGCACATCGTTATGATGAAAAAAAAAAAAAAACCAAAAACCTTGGTGTAGCTTTCCTGGCTTTTTTCTCATCAATGACGTTTTCAATTTTCTTAAAACTTTTCTTTATAAGTCCTCGAGATTGTCCTTTTACAAAAAAACAACAGCAACAAAATCTATCAAAATTACTCCTTCGGAATCACAAAAAGCAGTGGCCAAAACTTTCTGAGTTCTCTGACTTGAGTTTAACTGGTTCAATTTCTTTTTGTTCCAAAACTCAAAGGACATTTAAAAAGGATCATGATTTGAATCCCTTGAGGATGTAGTATAAATAAAAGAGCACAAAATCCTTTGGGGAGGGGCTAAGGGGGTGGAAACACTGCCTTTCGAAGTGTGTAGACCTAGATGGAGATATGTTGAGAAACAGCTTCACATTTTGATATTTTACCCTTGTAATTATACATATACTGGTGGCATAGTGAATTATGTGTTGGGCTGCTAACCAGTTTGAATCTACCAACAGCTCACCAGGAGAAAGATGAGGATTTCTGCTCCTTTAAGTTTAGATTTGCAACCTTGGAAACCCTATATAGGGTCAGTATGAGTCAGAACTGACTTAACTGCACATAACCACCCCCACCTCCATACACATACACATATAAAGGTGCTTCAAGGGCTTGTGGAAAAGTGGAATTAAAAGGTAATGGAATTAAAAGGTAATGAAGCCCCTTCGTATATCTGGAGTCCTGGTGAGGCGCTGTAAGATAAGTGCTGGACTGCTAATCGTAAGGCTGGCAGTTCAAACCCACCAACCTCTCCTGGGATACCCTGTACAGTGTTGCTTAGAGTCAGAATCAGCTTGATGGCACTTAACAGTAACAACTCATATGCAGATAGCTCTTGGGTTATGAGCATCTGTAAAGCCTAGTATATTAAAAATTTCAGGTACATTCACGGTTTATAATAACAGATGGATACTGTATTACGAAGCCTGTCAAAGCATTATTATATTACTGTGTTAAATGTTAAAGGTATTTAGTGTACCTGTGTTTCTTTTAGTGTTTTTTATCTATAGAAAAGTAGACTATATACTCTATAGTAAGATGGACATTTGACTAACTGATGTTAGATATGAACGATACCTAACTTACATAAAATCTGGCTTAAAGATAAATTCAACTTAAAGAAAGACTTTGGAATGGAATTCATTGGTAATCTAGGGACTACCTATACATACACTTGAATATGCACACACAAATATTAACTATAGATGTATAAGATATAGTGCACAGAATGTATTTCTAGCTCTGTCCATTGGAGTGACTAGAAACCGAGACACCCCATCACAATGAAGCACCCTTAGTGCCCAGATCATGGTTTAAATACCATTCTCCAGTGAAAGAAACCAGGACTTCTTGGAAACTGCTTGATTCTAGGCCTTGGGCAGGAAAAATACGAGACTAGCTTGGAGTATCTCTTGGTGCTAGAAAGTTAGAAAGTGTTTTTAAAAGATAGCAAAAGAGGACAATAGCCAATCTGAAAGAGCTTTCATTGACCAAAGTTGGAATAACATAGTCAAAATATTGATATATTGGATTATAATTAAACAGTTAAATATATACCCATAAGAACATAGTGATACAAATAAATAACAATAAACCACTGGGGAAGAAGTGACAACTTCTTCTTACAAAATAATTCTGATTAATACATAAAGAAGGAATGAGGACAATCAGAAAGTCACCATACACCATTAGGAAGCTGCAGTAATAATTGGTGCAGGCTTGGTTCATAAATGGATGCTAAAACTAATGGGCAACAGTTTAGCAGAAATGGGAATTTTCTGTAGTCTCAGAACTTCCTCCAAATAGTGAGGGAACAATAAGTTTCCTGTGAAGATTTCTAGTGGACACCACCTTAGTGAAATGACCAAGGTCAGCATCACCAGTGACGCATGTTGATATGATGATGTCCTCCTTCGTATGACTTGCTGCCACAAGCACTGCACTTCTGTGACACCCACAGACAAACCAAGACTGATGGGCACTCTACATACTAACTAACCAGCAGTCTTCAAAAACGTCCAGGTCATGAAAGACAGTGAACCATCACAGACTGGCGGAAACCAAGGAGACATGACAACTAAATTCCATGTGTTTCCCTGAATTGGATCTTGGAACAGAAAAAAGACACTTGAGGAAAAATTCTGAAACCGGAATATGTCCTGCATTTTAATAAATAGTGTTGGATGAAGATTAATTTCTTAGTTTTGGTCATAAGTTTCAAATTATTTTTTTTAAAACCTCAGCTGGTAGGTCACACAGCTTTTGTTTTCTCCTGATCAGGGATAGAATATAAATTCATCTTAAGTGGAAGCTGGTCTTTGGTGACTGGAAAAGCCTTTGCCTCTTCCTTTGTGTATTTCTGTAGAATTCTAGACCAGAAGGAGGATGGCTGTGTCGTGGATATGCACCACTTCAACTCCGGTTCGCAGTCTGTTCTGGCCTATGCCACTGTAAATGGCTCCCTGGTTGGCTGGGACCTCAGGTCTTCAAGCAATGCCTGGACATTAAAGCACGATTTGAAGTCAGGTCTTATCACTTCTTTTGCTGTGGACATACACCAGTGCTGGCTCTGCATAGGTAAGGTGATGTTCAGTTCATTAACTGGCTTTTGAATGCTATGAGTGGCTTACCATCTGGTGAAAGCTCCTTTTTTCCTGTTCTGTTAGTAATTTTTACCCATCTTCTTTTACCCCGATAGTTAAAATCATTTGCAATTTAATTTTTTAATTAGAATAACAGATGTGAAAGGGTGCAATCAGTATCTCAAGGCATAAGACAGTTACTGCTTTTTCTTTATTCTTATGTGAGCCATTTTACTTTATAATCATTATAATGATCACATTTGCTTACTCTCTTGTATTCTGCCAGGGAAGCAGTTTGCTTGGCTTATGGTAACTAGCTTTTGAATTTGGGTAGACAAGGTTTTAAATTCTAGTAACCTCAGGCAAGCTACTTAACTCCGTGAGTCAGTTTCCTCATTTTCAAATGGAGCTAATCCTTTCAAGGACTGCTGTGAGAACTTACCCGAGTTAAGGCATACTTGCGGGAAAGGACCCGGACAACAGTTTCTTGCCTCACTAACCTGACCTCCCACTTTTCACTAAAGGATAAAGATGTACTGTGCAGTCTGGGTTGCTTCTTTCCTCTGATTTTAGTTTCCCCTTTTCCACACATAAAGGACTTTGTACTTGCTCCTTGAGAAGCTACCACTTCTGTTATTTTTCTCCCCACTTTGCACTCTTATTCAGAAGAATAATCTGTTCTCCTTACATTGAGGTGTCCAGATTCCTCAACTTGTGTTAGTGACATGTGTGCTCTTTTCTTTTTTGCTTTTTATATGGAGTGCATTCCTACTTGCCTTTTCTATGAATAAACTACTCAGATAATGAAGCTGTAATGCTGGGTTTAGAAGCGTAAAGAGTGCACACCTAGCAAATGACATTGATGCTCGTAGGCTCCATGGTCACCTTTGAGGAGTGCACGAATGCTACCTGTGGCTAGTTCAGTCACTGTCCTGGAGTGTGATGTGGTGATAAGGAGGGGACCTACCTGTGCCTTTTGCCTTTTCCTACCTGCCCTAACCACCCACCCATCCCTGCCCCATTTCTCCACTGGAATTGTAGATCAATCCTAGAAGTCTCTTTGCCTCTGACATGACAGACTGCCAGTGTTGGAGCAGGCATTGTTCTTTTTGAATGAGGGGGCTTTCCAGAGTGGTGTTGAGTTGTCATAGGCAGATGCACGCACAGGGACTCCCATTTTTGCTGTCAGCGTACACACGTACCTGTCCTCAGAATACCTTGGGGAAAAGGGCATCTGGAAGTGATTGAATTTGAACAATAACCACAAAAGCTGCTGCCATTTTGGGATTGGTGAAGTGATCACTGAATGCTGGTGAAACATCTCTGGCAGCCAGAACACTTTGATTTACCAAATTCAGTTTATATCTTGTCTAGAGCATCTTTGTGTGTGTGTGTGTGTGTGTGTGGGTGTGGGTGTGTGTGTGTGTGTGGGTACCTTTGGCAGTTAATAAAAGTATCAGTAATTAACGAATTATTCATTTTCAATTCACATTTATTAAACAGTTCTGTAATAGCGTTGTGATGAGCACTTTGTATCCTTGTTATTTAACAGCTCGAGGTGTTTTTTGAGATTGGGAAGAGCTGTTTCATGCAAACAAAGCCTTTTTCTAAGTGACTAAGGCAGTTTCAAAATACATTTCTGCAAAGCTAATGCTACTTCACTGTTGGTATAAATGCAGCCTAGTGTGCTTTGGTCATTAGGTGACAATCTGCTTGTGCTCATTTTCTTTTAGGTACAAGCAGTGGCACCATGGCCTGTTGGGACATGAGGTTCCAGTTGCCAATTTCCAGTCACTGTCATCCTTCCAGGGCTCGGATCAGGCGACTTTCAATGCACCCTCTGTATCAGTCCTGGGTGATCGCAGGTAAGACAGAGGCAGGCTGCCTTTTACATGGTCAGGGGTTTTCTTGGAAAGTGGATACACACTGTCTTGTTGTCAAGACTCATGTTGCTTGAGCTTTTTATTTTACATTTGGACTGAGTACCTGAGTCTGCTTTATTGTGATCCCAGACGTTCCCACAATTGATACCTTTCACTGGGATCTCATGTTGTTTATGATGCTTAAAAATATCTCACCAGCCACCGTCGCCCTTTTCCTTTCCTTACTGTCCCCTCTCTTCTCCCTTTCCATTTCTCTTTTTTCTGTATTTCCTATTTTTGTTAGGACTGCCACTTGTTTGTAGAACTCTGAGTTAGAAAGCTTGGCGCATTCTTCTCAATTGCCATCTCTTGATCTGTTTGTTGTGTTTCTCAGAAGCTTTCCTTCCTCCTGGTTTTGAATCTCATTGCCTTCTTTGGGCACTCAGTATTTCTTGTATATAAACTTTGGGCAAGGTACTTGGACTGATCTTTGAAATTGATTTTCTTCATCTGTAAAATATGTTTAAAAATACTTACCTTCAAAGTTGTATAAATTTGAGATAAAATTTGAGATAAAGCATGTAAAACGTATAGCCTGGGCCCTCCTTGCCAACCAGGGACTTGAGTGACGGAACTTTTGGAACAGTTGGTCACCATGTGTAAATACTAGCAGATCCATAGATATATTCTGCATTTGAAAATGGCAGAAGGTGACAACAGTGAAGAGGTAATTCACTTGAACAACTTTCACTGCCACCGGGGCCAAGAATGAACCGTCAGGAGGTAGGACTTCCAGAATGGCTGAGTGAGGAGCTTGACATATCCTCTCCCTAAAAAGCAGTGATAAAGCTAGACATAATTGTCAAACTACTTAAGGACTGGAAATTGACCAAAGGCATACAAGAATTGAGAAGCATTTATTCAAGAAAATCTTCTTGAATCTGGACTGGATCAGTGTCAGAGATGGACCCATCACCATTTCTGATTCTTCTGCTGGTCACCCCAGCTCCTCAACAAAATGAAGAAGAGGACTTGGATGCTGTCATCCTGACAGAAGATGATTCTGAGGATGACTACAATGAATTTCTGGATCTTGGACTTCCTGGAGTCTCTGAATTCACTAAATCAAGTGGCCAAAGAGAAAGAGAACCCCAACCTGGACCAAGTCATAGCCAAGTAGACAGTGACATTATCAACCCTATATCAGAACGAAAAATCATCTTGGAAAACAGTAACCTTTATTCAGAAAGTGACCCTCTGAACCAGTCATCTGAAGACTCAGAGACAGAGCTTGGAGATGATCAGGCCATCGAGGAAGACTGCTGGTTAAATCATCCTTATCTCCAGTCTCTAAAGGAGCTCTGGTAGCATAGTGGTTATGAATCGGGCTGTGAATCTTAAGGTCAGCAGTTCGAAACTACCAGCCGCTCCGTGGGAGAAAGATGAGGCTTTCTACTCCCGTAAAGATTTACACCCTCAGAAACACTGCACAGGGTCGCTATGGGTCAGAACTGACTCGATGGCACTTACAACAACAACATCTCCAGTCTCTAAACCAAGAGAATTGTGAGAGAGCAAGCCAGTTTGTCCCTCAGGAACGGCATCCTGAAGCAGAACTGGGTCCACTGTTGTATCAACATGAACTCCCAGGGCCAGCTTTTTCCAGGCCAGAACCCCAGCACGATGGGATTTCAGGTCCCTTTTCTCCTCAGCCTGCTTATCCTATAGGAGAACTTGAAGATCAACAATTAGCAATAGATGATGATGAGCCAGGGCCAGCCTTTCCACTGCAAGGATCTCAGGAGCCCAGTTTGGAAAACATTTGGGGACAAGGAGCTTCTGAAGTAGATCAAGAACTCATTGCATTGTTAGTGAAAGAAACGGAAGCAAGATTTCCAGATGTAGCAAATGGGTATGTTGAGGAAGTAATCCGTTTGAAGAATTATTATGACTTGAATGTACTCTGTAATTTTCTTCTGGAAAACCCAGATTATCCAAAGAGAGAGGACAGAGTCATTATAAACCCTAGTAGCAGCCTGCTTGCCAGCCAAGATGAGACAGAGTTGCCTAAAATAGACTTTTTTGAATATTCTAAACTGGCTCCTCTTGATCAGCGCTGCTTCATCCAAGCTGCTGACCTCCTGATGGCCGACTTCAAGATGCTCAACAGTCAGGACATCAAGTGGGCCCTGCATGAGCTCAAAGGACACTATGCAATCACCGGAAAATCTAGGAGCGGAGGTCCCTGGGACCATCAAGGGAGAAGAGTGGAGAGCGGGACCCTATGCATTGAAGCAGTGATGCCTGAGATGGAGGCAGAGACGATGATGTTGAGAGATGGAGCAGTTGGGGACTTCAGACCCCGAGAGAGAGAGGGGCTGTGTGCTGATGATAGGGGGGCAGGCTTGTAGGGTATACCCTTTGGTTGGTTGATGATGCATGGAGGGGATTGTAACCATGGCAATGAAACGATATACAATAGGATGAATGTAAAACTAATGTTTTCCCATGTAAACTATCACATAATTCATAATAAAACATTAAAAAAAAAAAAAAAGACCGTATAGCCTGGTACACAATGAGTGCATGATAAATTCTTGTTCTTGATATTCATATGATTCCTCATTGGTCCTCTTGCCTCTAGACTCTTTCTAGTTTCTTTTCACACACATGGTCCATCTCAGTACTGTCATTGAAGTCACCATGTTGCTAAATTCCTTGCCCATTCCCAAACCTCGCTCTAACTCATCATTTAGTCAGTTGATGATTTCTATTGTGGTTTCAGAGCACCACTCTTTTGGTTCCTCCTACCTTCCTAAATTTCACCTTTGGCCTGCCTCAGGGTGCATGCAGTCTTTTAGCCTTAGCTAACCCCTTCTCTGTGTGCACTGGAGCCTCATGCTGTCTCCTACTGTCCCGTGATTTAAAAATCAAATTTTTATTCCTGGCTTAGACATGTCTCCTGGAATCCGGATCCTTATATCTGTCTACTTGAGAACTCCTCTAAGAGTCTGATAGCCTTCTTAAATTTGGTATGACCAAACTAAGCACTTGATTTCCTCTCTCCCAGTGTCCCCACTACTACCGCCTATCTGGAGGCAAACCTGCACTTCTCTCTGTGCAAACAGCTGCTCTGTTCTTCTAGGTGCTCAGGCAGAGAAATCTGCTATCATCCTTGACTCTTCCTTTTCTCTAATCTCACTGGCAGTCCATCAACCAATCCTATTATCAATTCTATCTTAAAAAATATCATGAGTCTGACCCCTTTTTACTACCTCCATCACTTTCTCCCTATTCCAGTAATCCCCCAAATTCTGTTGCTCCTATTACTGAAATATCCTCTTAACTCCTTGCTCATATTCTTGTATTTTAAGACTATTTCTGTCATCTGCTTAGTACCTTCCAGTGATATATTGTCCCAAGTATTATGGCCCAAAAGGCTATATAGATCCTATTCCTCTGCTACCTCTCCACCCTTCTTTATCCGTGATGACTACAACAGGAAACAAAACGCACACCCAAGCTAGGATAATATGTTGTTGTTAAGTGGCACTGAGTCAATTCTGACTCATAGCGACCCTGTATAGGGTTTCTGAGGAGCAGCTGGTACAGTTTGAGCGACTGACCTTTTTGTTTGCAGTCCAGTGCTTATTGTACAGCGCCACAACCAGGAGGGCTTATTTCCAAAGGGATTGTTTTGAAGATGTGGGCATCACAAAATAGTGCAGAAAAGAGGGCTAGGAATAGCAGAGTAACAGTAGAAGATGTGAGGGGAGGGAGAGGATAGCTGCTAGATTTTGGAAAGAAGTTGAATATAGAAGGGCATCGTGAGAAGAATGGTGAATTTTGATTGAGACACACGAGTAGCCTGAATTAGCCGCCCTGACTTGACTATCTTCCCTTTGACCTGTTAGGACTCCCCATAGGTCTGTATTAGTTTCCTATGGCGCTGTAATAGATTGCCACAGATTTGGCAGCTTAAAACAGTGCAGATTTATTCTCTTAACAGTTTTGGAGGCCAGAAATCCAAAATGGGCGTTACTGGACCAACATCAAGTTATTGTCAGCAAAACTACATTCCCTCCAAGGCTCTAGGGAAGGCTCTGTGTCCTTGCCTTTTCCTGCTTCTAGAGCCTGGCTCATGATTTCTTCTACATTGTCACAGCCAGCAAGCTCTATTGTCTCATTGTCACATTGCTTTCTTCTGTGTCAAGTCTCCTTCTGCCCCCCGAGTACCGTGGACTGCCAGAACAACAAACACGTTTGTGTTAGAAGAAGTGCAGCCTTAGAAGCCAGGATGGTGAGACTTTGTGTCTCATACTTTAGACATATGGTCAGAAGGGATCAGTCCCTGGAGAAGGACATCATATTTGGTAAAGTGGAGGGTCAGTGAAAAAGAAGAACCACGCCCCCCGCCCCACACCCACACACACACACTGCAGCTGAGATGGATTGATACATTGGCAGTAGCAATGGACTCAAGCATAATATCAGTTGTGAGGGTGGTACAGGACCAGGCAGTGTTGTGCATAGCATTGTTATGAGTCAGAAACCACTTGACAATACCTAACCACAATGATGAGCCCCAGCATCACACGATGAACCCATCTCGAAACCAGAGGGCACCGGAGCCTGTTGAAGTGGTCCATATGGGTCAGCTGTAGAATGACTAATGGTAGATAACCATGTGACCACTATCTCTGCTATTAGTTTTTCATCCATACCAACCTCCTGACTTACTCCTTGAACTAAACACACTGCTGTTCAGAGCCTTTGCATTTTTTACTGTTGTTATTTGTTGTCCTCACTAGAATGTAAGTTCTGTGAAGCAGTTATGCTTTGTTCGTCATGTTTTCCTCAGTCAGTGCCTGGGATAGTGCCTGGCTCAGTGAATGTCATGAATGAATAAAGCCTGGAATGTTGTTATTCGTCCTGATCGGAATTGTAGTCTCAATTCTTTCTACTCTGCCCTCATCTTTCTTTCCTCTCCACTGTCCACTGACCACTCCTCCCTGTCACAATGGTACGTCAGGCAAACCAACTCACCATGTTTCCTTATTCTGTTCTTTCTGCCCGAAGTGGTCTACTCTTCCCTTGCCTATCCAGTTGTCTAATTTTACCTGTTTTCTCAGTCGCACCCAAAATGTCTTCTCCATGAAGTGACCTTGATTCTCATTTATTACATGCGATCTTTTCCTTCCTTGAGTTCAGCTAGAACTGTGCACTTTTCTCTGTTGCTCTCATTGTGTTATGCTTTACAATTTTGTTTTTCCTTCTTCATTTCTACACTGTAGATATTTTGAGGGCAAGATCTGTTTACAATTTGCCTTTCTCTCCCCTTGGTTAGAGACAAGTAAATGTATATAGTGAGGCTATTAAAAAAATTTTTTTTTTTGCAGTCATCCAGTCTGGTCACAGGATCTGAATGTTATATAAAAGCACTAGTCAGTAATTCTCACAGATGGGAAGATCTGGGAATCAGTACAGGCTGGTTTGCATCATGTGCCAAGATGTGAACGCTCCCAGAGCCAGATCCTCCTATCTGAGTAACAGTTCTGGTCTCTGTCTCCCTTAGCTGTCCAGGGCAACAATGAAGTCTCCATGTGGGACATGGAGACTGGTGACAGAAGATTTACTCTCTGGGCCAGCAGTGCACCGCCTCTTTCTGAGTTACAGGTTTGACTCCAGTTTTTTCTATTCAAGCCAGTTGTATTTACTGCATCTAAACACTATCAGGCATTATGCCAAGTATGATATTGGTTGGACTTTTGGGTTGTGTTTTAAATTTGGGCTTTTGATAGACCAGGCATCTTGGAATTGTTTAGTGTGGCATCGTTTTTTGCCCCCAATTCCCTACGAGTACTGATGTCTGCTACTTTGGTTGTTAATGTCTCTTTGGAACCCCGGAAAGACCTAGGTTAACTAGGAAAATCCCAGATTGAAGTTGACATTATTAAAGAATGAAATACGACTCTGACATATACCTTTGTTTTTAATTGTCATGTTATCAAGGTAAAAAGAAAAAGGGTAGGAAAGATTTTGGTCTCCTTTAGTTGGGGGACCCACTCAAGGTGGTCACGAAAATGAAAATAGAAAATTCCAGGGAGGTGAACAGGCTGTGTCTCTGTATTCAGAGTGGTTTCAAAGTCTCAGACAAAGCCATAGCTATCACATACACAAATTTGGTCTTTCATTTAATCAGCTAACCAGGTGCATGATTTATAAAGCTACTACTGACTGCTAACTAGTTAGTAACTGGCCTCTACGAAAGTACCATCATTTCTGAAGCACATTGATGTCTCTTAGTTGACTCTCTTATTTTTCTCAAGCCTTCTTCTCACAGTGTTCATGGTATCTACTGTAGTCCTGCAGATGGAAATCCTATCCTGCTAACAGCGGGCTCAGACATGAAAATAAGGTACAGTATCGTGCAAAGAATGCTTAACAGAAACATGAAATGTGCATGGACACTTTGGCTAGCATAAGGATAGTGTTTATTATAGTTACTAGCGTCATTGTAATGTTTAAAATCATTGGCGTCTTGCAGGGACAGCTGTGTGGTGCTGTAGGATAAGCACTAGACTGCTAACTGCAAGGGCAGTGGTTCAAACCCTTAACAGGGTCACTGTAAGTCAGAACTGACTCATAAATACTTAACAACAATGTTATTAGGTCTAGAAAAATTTCTTTCCAATACAAGATAAAATACTCTGCATCAGTAAACGTTAACCAGTGGTTATTTGTTCCTCTCATCATCCTTCAGAGGTTAGTCACCCTGTTCTTCCTCTCCCTAGATTTTGGGACTTGGCTTACCCGGAAAGGTCCTATGTTGTAGCAGGAAGTACTAGCTCCCCATCTGTGTCCTACTACCGGAAGATAATTGAAGGCACTGAAGTTGTCCAGGTACAATAGCCTATTGATTTTTTTTTTCTTTCAATTTTGTGGGTTTCAAATGACTTTCATAAACATTAAAATAAATAGCCATGTCCGATGGTGGCAGTAATTTTTTGAGTTTAGGAACTATGTTATGTTGGCTTTTCTGTGTTTTAAAATTGACTTTTATTAAGATATAATAAGTATAGAAAATGTACTTGGACTTTCACAAACCAAACACATCTATGACAGCAGATTAGGAAACAGTGCGTGAGTAGCATTCCAGAAGCCCCTTGTCAGACTTTCCTCCAGCCACTGCTTCCCACTACCTTCTTGCAAGAATAACGGTGATCTTGGCTGTACCTGTGTAGATTAATTTTTGTCTGTGTTTGTTCTTTATATGATTAAACTATACAGTGTTTACTCTTCACTATATGTTTGTGAGATTCATTCATAGTGTTGTGTGTAGTTGTGAATCAGTCATTGGCTTTTATTTTATTCCATTAAGTGACTAGTTTATTTAACCTTTTTCCTGCTAATGGACATTTGAGGAATTTTCTGCTTCAGGCTGTTGTGAATAGTGTTGCTATGAAAATTCTAACATTGACTTTTATTTAAGAAATACCATTTATTTTGTTTTTATTGTTGAGAATATACACAGCA
Organism: Chrysochloris asiatica; assembly: GCF_000296735.1. NCBI lineage: Eukaryota > Metazoa > Chordata > Mammalia > Afrosoricida > Chrysochloridae > Chrysochloris > Chrysochloris asiatica. The sequence continues at coordinate 3,751,423 of NW_006408546.1, read as the reverse complement.
AAGCATATACCAACTCAGAAATTTCTGCATGTACGATTTCAGTGACACTGATAACATCCTTTTGATTTGTACAACCATCCTCACCCTCCTTTTGCTCTACCCCCCAGTAACATAAACTCACTGTTCCCTAAGTTTACTCTCCCATCTTTCAAATTTCTGTCATCAGTTTGATTTGTATAATTAGATTTTAAAAGAGCACAGTGCTCAAGGCAGACATTCTTAACTAGTTGAAGCTAAACTATTGTTTGGTTTTAAGAAGGCTTCAGGGTATATTTTTGGTTAAATTAAAAATTGTCTCAGGGGAATAATTTGAGGGGTTCATCCAGCCTTCCTGGTTCCAGAAGGTCTGGATTTCATGAGAATTTGAAATTCTATTCTGCATTTTCCCAACTTTGATTGGGATTCTTCTCCAGCATCTTTGATCAAACTGTTCAGGCGTTTAGTCTCATGCATGGCAGAGGGCAGTTTTCATGGGGGCAGTTAGCCAACATTCCATTTCCTCCTCCTCTTCTTGACTCCTTTCTCTGTTGCTCCAGGTGAACAGAGACCAGCTGTTGTGCCTTGCAAGTCTTTAAGACCTCAGGCACTGTGGAATGAACTAGAAGATGGAACCAAGCCATCAAAGTTGACACGATAGTAGGCCGATTAACTGGGCTGTCCCGTGAAACCATAGCACATGCCTGTTAGTGTAATTATATGAGGGAACTCAAATGTTCATGGACAAATTCCACTGTCTTGTAATTTCATTGTTCCATGAGCTTTGTGAATCACCTCGTATAGGTTAATTTGTGTTTAGCGTTGGATAAGCACTGAACTTCTAACAGCAAGTTCAGCAGTTCAAACCCACCAAGTGGTCCATGGAAACCCTATACAGGGTCACTATGAATTGGAACCAACTAGGTGGCACTTAACAACAACAACCACCATTCAAGATATGATTTTTAAATGAAAGCTTTGGTTATCATTTTCAATTTGGGATTTCTTACTGATTGATTCAATACCATTAGGATATTTCTTCTTAGAAGTCTACGTGTTTGTTAAACAGGAAGAAATGGTAGAATAACATGTTATGACTTGCTAGATAGAAGCGACTATAAAAGAAAAAGCCTGAGTCTGTCACCTTACTTTATAGTTACAAGTTCTTTATATTACTCCACAGCCTCGGAAACCCTGTATAGTGTCGCTATGAGTTGGAACCAACTCCATGGCACACAACCATCACCACCAAGCAAAGCTGACAAAAAAAATAAGCAAGTGTCTAGGCCAGCGAAAGTGCCCAATAAGTAAAAGTGTGCGTCCTTTCATGAGCAATCATAATGAGCTTTTGAAATAATTACCATTTGATGTGTATTTATTTATTTTGTGGTCTTTTATACCTCTCTCAATTTTATTCTTTACCTTATTAGCCTTTTCTTTTGGTGTTAACCAATGTCACATGCACAGAATATTTGTATGTTTAAAATTTTTCCTTATTTT
>NW_006408546.1:3719087-3745122 GCF_000296735.1 Chrysochloris asiatica | reverse complement strand
TAGTAGTGTTGAGAGATTTATCTTCTAGCTCACTAGTTCTGGCTTCTATCTCTTCAATTCTACTCTTTTTGCCCTTTCAGTGTATTGTCCGTTTCTAATATTCTATTAGTAATCGTTTGGACCTCTTTCTGTAGGTTTTAAATTGTTTCCAATACTGTATTTATCTTATTTGATTGTTCCTGTAGCGCTTTCCTGACTTCTTCCTTATTTCTCTCAACTCCATTGTATAGTGTTTTGATTCATTTTATAATTGTTTTTCTGATTTCCTTCTCCAGCATTTCTAAGGCCTGCCCATCTTCCAGTATAGAGTGTAGGTCTACTTCCAGCTCATTTGCCTCAGTCACTTTATCTTGTTTCTGGACATGTGCAGATACGGTCATCTGCTTCTGGTTTTGGGGAATATTCTGGAGTTATCTGTGGCCTTAATAGTTAGATAGGTATGTATTTTGGTATTTTTTATGCTTTCTGAATTCCTCCAGGTAGATGTGATCAGGAAATGGGCTTCCCTTTTCACTCTTCTTGAGAAGTTTCAAGATGCCACTGTTAGTTGTTTTGACATAACTTATGATTTAATTTTCAGCCTATTTCCTTTTTTTGTCTGCTTATCCCGCTCCACAATCCCCATTCAGGCATTTTTTCTAGTTATAAACATTTCAGGGCCGGCTGTGGCAGTTTGGTTTTAATTGGAAACTGTCTCTTTAAATTTCAAGGAAATTTGTGCACATGCGTAGAAGAACCCTCCAAGGGTGCGGTTGCGGTTGGGGTGTCCACTAGCTCAGGCACCCCTATTGCCACCAGAATGGAGGTGCACAGATAGCAAGGGACCAAGGAACAGATACCAAAAGAAAATAATGTCTACACTTTTATCTCAGCGGTTCTGCCAGGCGTCTGTGGCCGCTCTGATCCTTCCCCCGCTTGGTCTCACCCAAGATGGCGGCTCCTGGAGCAGCTGAGCATCCCGAACTAGAAACCAATGGATTTCTTGCTTCTGCCACAAATTCCTCCAGCTGTAAGCCTTCCAACGTTATAAATATTACTTTATGTGTGGTTCAGAGTTCTGGGACCATCCCCTGAGCCTGCTTGGTTGGGTATTCTGTGTTGTTGTTGTTGGAGCTCCTTTACTGCACTTCCACCTGATCTGCCATCTTGTTTGTTCTCTGCTTACAAGCTTTAAGGCACCCAGGTTTCTGCTAACTAAAGTAGGACATAGAACATTGTCTTTGTGGACTGTATTGTGCCAGTCAATCTTGGTGTCCCTTGAAACTATGGCCCTGAGCCCCAAAACCTAGCAACTCATTCCCTCTAGGTGTAAGAAGTTTTCATAACTTTGCTCCCTGTATGCTTCGCCACATTAATGGGTATATTTGTAGCAAAGGTAAATACCATGTACGAATACCCTCTCGACCCTATATGCATTCGTGGGTGGATAGTAGTTAGGCATCGTAGCATCAGTTCCGACTCAGCACAACAGAATGAAACACTGGTTCTGAGACATCCTCTTAATTGTTAATGTTTGAGCCCATTGTTGCTGCCACTGCGCCAGTCTATCTCATGGGGGCCTTCCTCTTTTTCTGCTGACCCTCCACTTTACCAAGCATGATGTCCTTCTCTGGGGACTGGTCCCGCTCCATAATATGTTCAAAGCATGAGAGACAAGGTCTTACCATCCTTGCTTCTAGGGAGCATGCTGGCTGTACTTCTTCCAAAACAAGATTTGTTTATTCTTCTAGCAGCCTATGATATTTTCAATATTCTCTAACACCATAATTCAAATGCACCAATTATTTTACGGTCTTCCTTATTCATTACTCAACTTTCACATACATATGAGTTGACTGAAAATATATGGCTTGGGTTGGGCGCATCTTAGTCCTCAAACTAATCTTTGCTTTTAAACACTTTAAAGAGGTGTTGTGCAGTAGATTTACCTAATGCAATACATCATTTGATTTCTTGACTGCTGCTTCCATGAATATTGATTGTGGATTCAAGGAAAATGAAGTCTTTGACAACTTTAATTTTTTCTTCATTTATCTTGATGTTACTTACTGGTCCACTGGTGAGGATTTTAGTTTACATTGAGATGTAATCCATACTGAAGCCTGTGGTCTTTAAACTTCATCAGTAAGTATTTTAAGTCCCCTTTGCTTTCAGCAAGCAAGGTTGTATCCTCTGCATATTGTAGTTTGTTGAGTCATCATCCAGTCCTAATGTGCCAAGTTCTTAACATAAACCAACTTCTCAGACTTGCTCAGCATGCAGATTGAATAAATATGGTGAAAGGTTACCATTCCTGATTTTAAATCCTTGTTCTTTTGAAATGACTGTCTCGAGGTCTATGTACTGGTTCCTCATGAGCACAATGAAGTGTTTTGGAATCCCCATTCTTGGCAATGTTATCCATAGTTTGTTATGATCCACACAGTTCAATGCCTTTGTATAGTTAATAAAGCACAAATAAACATCTTTTTAGTAGTCTCTGCTTTTAGTCAAGATCCATCGGATGTCAGTAATGATAGCCTTCTTACATCCTCTTCCAAATCCACCTTGAAATTCTGGCAGCTCCTTATCGATGTACTGCTGCATTTGTTTTTGTATTCATCTTTAACAACATTTTATTTGCATATGATAATATTGTTCTATTATTTCCGCATTCCACTAAGTCATCTTTCTTTGGAATGGGCACAAATATGGATCTCTTCCAATCACTTGGCCAGGTAGCTGCCTTCTAAATTCTTTGGCATAGATGATTGAGTGCCTTCAGTGTTGCATCAGTCTGTTGAAAGATTTCAATTTATATTCCATCAATTCCTGGATCCTTGTTCTTTGACAATGCCATCAGTGTATCTTGGACATCTTCCTTCAATACCATTGGCTCTTGATCCTATGCTTCCTCTTGAAATGATTAAAAAACTGGCTATTTCTTTTTGGTATAGTGGCTCTGTGTATTACTTCTATCACCTTTTGACATTTCTCACCTCAGTCAATATTTTGCCCATAGACTCCTTTAATGCTGTAACCTGAGGCTTGAATTTTTTCTTCAGTTCTTTGAGCTTGAGAGATGCGGAGTGTGTGTTTCCCTTCTGGTTGTTTAACTCCAGGTCTTTTTACACTTTATAGTAATATTTGACTTTGTCAGCTCTTTGACTTTTTCATTTCTTCAATTTGCTTTAGTTTCTCTATGCTCAAGAGCAAATTTCAGAGTCTCTTCTGACATCCACTTTCGTCTTTTCTTTCCTGCCTTTGAAATGATCTTTTGCTTTCTTCGTGTATGATGTTCTTGATGTCATCACACAACTCCTCTGGTCTATAGTCTTTAGTGGCTAGTGCATCAAATCTGTTCTTTGGAAAATTTCTAAATTTCAGGTGGGATATGTTCCCGGTCATATTTTGGCATTTGCAAATTTGTTTCAAGTTTCTTCTGTTTCTGCCTGAACTGGTGATCTGTTCCACAGTTTGCCTCTGCTCTTGGATATTGATCTTTACATGTTCAATTTAATTTTTGACAACTTCCTATTTTTCTAGCTTCATATTTTGTACATTCCACATTTTGGTTATTTAAGGATTTTTGTAGCTTTTAGTTCTCATTTGAGTTATGCTGCCCCATAAGCAAATGAAGATCCCCAAATGCTTAACTCTATTCAAATCATTAAGGTCAACTGTACTTTGAGGAGAGGTAGTTCATCCCCCATTGGCATTTTAATAATGCCTTCTAAGCTGAGAGGCTCATCTTTGGCATTATATCGCTATTCATAAGGCTTTCAGTGGCTAACCATTTGGAAGTGGTCTGCCTCTCCTTGTTTTAGTCTTGAGTCTATAAGCTCAGCTGAAACCTGTCCACTATAGGTGACTTTGCTGTTTATTTAAATACAGGTCACATAGTTTCCAACATCACAGCAAACACACAAGTCACAGTAGTACAACAAACGGTTAGATGAGTGTTGGATATTTGTTGGAAAAGTCCCACAATTCATGTTTATAAAAGGTAAAAAATTGGTCTTTCTCATTAAGATAAAATCCTTCTGCATTATAGATTAGTCTTTGTACACAGATCTAATTCTTTCACCACATTTAATTCTCAACCACTTGCACAAGGGTTTATTTTACTCTGAACATTTTAGTTTGAAATTAGTTACATGAGCTTACAAAAGGGACAAGTGGAATAGATCATCAAGATTATTGGGAAATGACTACTTGTTCCAAAATGCTCCAAGAAATTAGCTTTCTATAATTCAGTTATGAAACATGACAGTTTACAATGCATATGTGTGGTTTCATGACACATAGCATCTAGGTAAACAACAAAATTAATGGAAAATGCCAGTCATTCAAAAAGTCCAAAATTAGTTGTGATAGATTCATACTAGGTGAGATCTCTTTAGTGGATGTGTAGAATTTGCTGATTTGTCATGTCACACAGTTTCTGCTTCCCTTAAAGTTGGCCAAGACCAAAATTTCAGGGTTCTAGTTATTAAATCAGATTTAGAGTCTGCAGGGGTTGGGGAATTTTTTTTTTTTTTTTTTGAGACAAAAACTGCTCAGCTGAGAATGGACTTCAAGCCTGGAGTCACTAGATAAGCCACAAGGTTGGCAATGGTGGGATATGCTGAGGAAACAATGGAGTGTACTGAGATGGTCCTGTCCCCTTTACTGTCTCACCATCCATTTCTGTTCCCTCCAGTCCCCTTACTTAAAGAGGTCATTTGGTTGGATGGTTACTATTAAAATCTAACGCCATATTGAGTTTAAACTCTTTTTGACCTGTACTTTTTCTTAAAAAAAAAAATTGGATCCATAGTTCAGTGAAGAGATAATGGGATGCAGGAAGCAGCACTGTTTATTTGTGTGATCCCTGGTTTAAACAAGATTTTACTTAATTTACACTCACCTTTTAACTTTTATTGCACTCTATGTTGTTAATAGAAGGATATTATGGAAAATGCTAATTAACAGGGATTTATTTTTTTTTTTTTAAATTTCTATTTGCAGTTAGCATGCTTTAAGCCCCTTACAGATTAATAATTAGAAAGCTGATCCAAAATGCTGAAATAATCCCAGTCACCAGGGAAATATTTGTTTGGTGTACTTTATTTACCAATGAAGGGAAGAAAAAAAAGACAAATACATTGTAAAGGTATTTACAACAATAAACAGAAGGGGTTTTTGCTTAATCCAAGTTAACCAGAAAAAAACATTTTAATTAAAATACCTCTCAAATGTTTTTCATCCTTTTCTTGTACTTGAAACCTAATTTTTTCTCCCCTGAACCCCAAAAAATCATTTAGCAAAAATGAAGGTACCTAATATGCTTTATTCTTCTCTGCTACCTGAGTATGAATATGAAACTCCTTGGAATTCTTGTTCATCTGAAACAACATCTATGGGGTTGCCTGAGTGTAGGGGGTAGAAATGGTTTAGCAAGGACTGCAGAGAGCTCTTCTGAGGTTTTTACTTGAAGAGGTATAGAATAGAAAAAAAAAAAAAAAATCAGACTACCTACTGGTCTTTGGTGTCTAATCATCTGTCCATCCACGCAGGTTCTCTTCCTGAAGCGAGTCATATTCTGCCTAGAGGGGGCATTGCTACCATGTGTGGAACTAGCTCTGAGGTAGTCCTGATGTGTCTAAATTAACTCCTGGTGTGGAATGTAGGATAAGCATTGGACTATAACCACGAGGTCGGTGGTTCAATCCAATGAGCCAGTCCTTGGAAACTCTATACAGAGTTGTTGTGAATCCAGACAGACTAGATGACACTCAGCAACCACAACCTATGTCTGCATTTATTTGTTGAGAGTTTCAGCAGCACCATCACAAGATGAAGTAGTAGTTATGTGATCTGGGTAAGTGAGGTGACAGAGCCCTCAGAGGATGCTTCTAGAGGCTAGGTAATTTTGAAGACCTTTCCTGCTTTTATCTCACTCTTTTCTACAGCATCATATGAATTTGTAGATTAAAATACAACTTTCTTGCCCTTTCCAAACACAGTAAGTGTATGTACAGGCTCTTTTTTAGAGCTCTGCTAACCCTATTTTAGTGCTGTTAATTAAGGGTTAAATAGCTACCTGATGGTCACAGTAAATAGAGCTTCATCCCTGGTATGTTACGTGTTTGCTTGCCTTGTCAAAAGAAAATATGGAGTATGGACAATGATAAATGACTATAGTAAGTAAGAAAGAAAGTGAAAGTACATAAGAAAGGAAGTTCTGTAGCAAACAGTAAACTTCCATCTCAAAAGCAGTGACAAGTTCTGGAAGGATTCATGAGTTTCTCAGTAAGTTAATGAGAACTTGGAGCTGGGAAAAATGACCCTCTGCTTCCCACCTGTGCAAACAAATCAATTCAGCTGTGAAGAAACTGCCAGCACAAGCCCACCTGAGGGCTAGTCAGTCCACACAGGGACTGTTTAAATGGAATAGACATGGAAGTGCACATTTAAAAAAAAAAAAGGACATACAAACAGCATCAATTTCTAGGTTACATGTTAGCGTAGAACATTAAAAAATCCCTCTGGTTAAACAGATAAACCTTAAGCAGCCCTGAACTAAAAAAGGTGGCTTGGTTTATAAGAAATGTATGGAACAGAGGCACATATTAAACACTTAGCATTGACCCCTGTACACCAATGGATGCACTTCAAAAAGTTTACTTTCAGATCAGTCCTCAGACTTATTTTGCTCTTCTGTCTTCTAATGATAATAGTTCTTGAACATATCAGGGTTAGTTAAGAGAATTGTCGGGGTAGTCAAATAAATGGGCAAGATGAAAAAACCAAGGAGTGCAAGGAGTTAGGTTACCCAATAACCTACAACCTGTGACTTGTTCTACCCTCTAGAGTAGACTTCTGGGTTTGGGCAGCTATCCAAATATAAGTTGCACAGGACTCAGGCAGTAGGCTTGAATTTAGTTATTATTTAAGTCCAAAGTCACCATGCTTCTGAAAGCTAAATTGTTTGAGTACTTCCTTCATCATGTCCTTTGGAAGCAGTTTTTATCACCCTTTTTTTCCCATTTTTAAAGATATGGGATGTGCTTCTGGTAAAATTTTGAACAACATCATCTTTGCCATCTCTTGTTGTTCTTAAAAGATATTTTTTATCTTGAAAAATGTTTCTCTCCTGTAAAGCATCTTTCTTGAGGGCAGTTTTATGTGGTCCAGGAACAAAGCTGTACAAGCAAAAGAAGAGAAAGATGATAGATAAATGCCATTTCAACTTTAATAGATTATATTAATGTCTGCCTTCCTAAATGAATGGTTACACCCATTTCCTTGTTGCATCCTTCCTCCAGGGTAATTTTATTAAAATTATTAAACCAAGAATTTATACTGGCCCATATATCAGAGGCTAGAAAATGAGACATCTTGTTAAAGTATGTAGAAATAGAAATTCAACAGCAAAATTTCCTCTTCATGAAACATATTCCACCCAGATATTTATATCATTAGCTCCTTCTGATTGTTCAGATTTGGGTTCAAACGGCATTTCATCAGAGACCACCAACTCTCAAGAGCTCCCCATCCCAGTCTCATTCCCAGTCAGCAAGCACCCCCTATGTTTTTCTCTTTGTATTTAAGTGCTGTTGAGTCGATTCTGACTCACAGAGACCCTCTGTAGTGTTTCCAAGGAGTGGCTGGTTGGTTTGAACCGCCAACCTTTGGTTAGCAGTCCAGTGCTGATTCTATAGACCACACCAGGACTCCTATTTTCATCATAGGACTTCAGTATCTGAATTACAATTTACATGCGAAAAACTTTATGATCTGTTCTCCACTCTTGCAGCTTCTAGACAGAAAGTAAGTTTCATATGGTTTTGTCCGTTGACTACCATAGTCCTAGGATTCTAGAAGACTACTTAGCACATAATTGTTGTTGTTGTTAAGTGCCGTTGAGTCGGTTCCAACCCATAGCAATCCTGTACAGGGTTTCTGAGAGTGTAAATCTTTACGGGAGTAGAAAGCCTCATCTTTCTCCCACAGAGCGGCTGGTAGTTTCGAACCGCTGAGCTTAAGGTTTGCAGCCTGATTCGTAACCACTACGCTACTAGAGCTCCTTAGTAGATAATCATTATTTGTTTGATGGAAACATGAATGGATGTCACCCCTGCCCCCCTCCAGCCATCCATCATCCATCCATTCGTCCATCCTTCTAAATGCTTACTGTCTGCTTTGTGGGAGGCACTCTGGGAGGCACAGTGGTGGTTGTAGAAAGTAGACCTCAGTCTGATTGTTAAGTAGTGAGCAGCCCAGCAGTAAAGTTGAGCTAGAGCCAGACCTTGGAACATCATGAATGCTAGGTTGAGAAATCAGGAATCCTGGAAGTCAGTGCTGATTAGAAGTTCTAAATGTTTGATAAAACTTGTATGTTCCTGGAAACATCCTATAATCTGCACTGTCCAGTCTGGTGGTCACTAACCAACCACATGTGGCTAACTGAACACTTGAAGTGTGGCTAGTGTGACTGAGGAACTGAATTTTTAATTTCATAGCATTTTAGCTGATTTAAATAGAAATATCCACATGTAGCTAGTGGCTACTGTTACAGAGAATGCAGGAAAGAAGTCATATCTGGTGGAAAGACCTTTGGGTCTGAAAACCTGGTGGTATTCTAGCCTACTATTAAGTAGCTGGTCAGCTCTGGGCAAATCACTTAACTAGGGTGATCTTGTCTCTTCAGGTAGTAAATAATCCACGTTGTGAACAACTGAAGCCTCCAGACTAGTTACACTGGTGCTTTTTTGGTTACAGATGAGGAAACTGAGGTGCACAGAGGTGAAGGTCAGTGATAAGGCTGAGCCCAACCCAACTGTTCTAATATGTGAGTCCAGAGTTACTTCCACTGAACTAGATTTTTATTCAAGGTACCATAGAGAAGGATCAAAATATTTGGAATACAGTGAAGTGGAGGCAGGGGGGCAGATGGCCTGGGGCAGGTTGGACAGCTCAGGTTTGAGGAACCTGGTAATAGTCAAATATGCATAATACATGCCTGGTGAGAGCCTGGTGAGGAGAAGAGAGAAGTTTATCAACACCTAATACCGATAGAGAACTCCAAAATGTAGAGACCAGGGAACAGTGATAACATTCACTATGATCCATTTCTTTACATTTAGATTTTTCTGTTTTCCCCACTATAAAATCTGACCTCTCTCAGAAGCCAAGATATAGAAAGATTTTATACTAAAATTATTTTACCTCTCACACACATACACACTTAATACTCCCCTTCCCCACCACCGCCATATTCTTTTATCTTCATCTATAAAGAGAATTAGACCTAAAAAAGACATCAAACCAACAAATGTTACACTGACCCTGATGTCTCCATGCATTATATACCATATGTCTAGGCTTCTGAAACTCCGATCTTCAATTGTATCTCAATTCACATCTGCCAGCAGTATCAGGGATGTACTAAATTGACCAACAAACTTCTCCCAGTTACCAAGAGCAGCAGTCAGGACTGAATTTCAGTGCAAATACAGTTTTCTCACACTTCCCTTTTTGTTGAAGAATATAGGGATATTATGAATTCAAACTCTACAAAGTCATAACTATCTGCACAGAACACTGCTCCATTGATCATGGAGAGTAAGTAGTATGTGCCATGGGTTCTGAAACACTGTGTTTTCATAGATTGAATTTATCTTATCTATCGTTGTTGTTGCTAAGGACTGTCGAGTCAGTTCTGACCCATATCATTGTTGTTAAATTCCATTGAGTCACTTCTGATCCTGTATAGGGTTTCTGAGTAGTGACTGGTAAGCTTGAACCACTGACTTTGCAGTCCAATGCATTAACCCACAGCACCACACTGGGACTCCATTTTCTGTAGATATACCTCCCCCCAAAGCTTAGCTATTCTGGTCTCTTTTTTTCCCTACCCTTTCTGTTGGTGGTAGTTGTGTGCCATGGAGTCGGTTCCAACTCACAGAGACCATGTATAGGGTTTCTGAAGCTGGAGATCTTTACAGGAGTAGAAAGCTTCATCTTTCTACATTGGAATGGCTGGTAATTTCAAAATGCTGACTTTAAGGTTAGCAGTCCGACTGTAACCACTTTGCTACCAGAACTTTCCCCCCTTTCTGTTGGGTCTCCTTTTCACCACCTTTTTTTTTTTTTAATGGCAAGTTTAGTAATCTTGTTATTGTCCTCTTGTTTGTTGAGGAAAAGTTGGCAAGTTAGTAACTTTCTATACCATGACATTGCTATTTTTCCCCCTTCAATATTTTTATTCTCAAAATGTTTGAACATGTTAAATATCATACTTCTGAATTTCTCTTTTTTTTTTTTTTTTTTAACTCTGTCAAACAGAGTTTGTATTGGATGGGTACTTGATAATCATTTGATTACTTAGTTTGGGAATCATCTAGACTTTCTCTTTGTCCTCCTGTGTTGTTGAGGTATTTCTTGACTAAAGATTGGTAAGTAACTCCAGTGGTTAAAGGAAAAAAATCAGCAATGAAATACCAGTCAATTCACTTTCTAACGGGGGCCCAGCTCTAGTAAAGCTTGTAGAAAGATGAGGCAAACTCTCAATAAAATGAGGTGGGCAGGACTAGTCGTATATTTCAGTTCTCTGTGATGAGAGATTCCTCCACTCATGCAGACAATCAGGAGTTGGCTGTGCTGCGTGCTTCATGTACAATTTGACTGAATGCATTGGAGTAAAAAATGCAGACAAGATCACTTCTATTCCAGAATTCTTTTTATCTTAATACATATCTTGTGAGTTCAAAAAACGTACTTTGGAAAGCAGAATAACAACAGATGTATTATTCATATGGCATTGGTGATGGCATCCATTTTTATAACTCAGTTGTTCTGGCTCTGGTCTGCCATCCACTTTAAAATCTTGGCACAAATGCTTTCCAGCCTGAGTAAAGCAATAATCAGGGAGCTCCTGTCTTTTATTGTCTCTGAGCAGATCCAAGTGCTTACAAAGAGGCTGCCCTGCAATCTCACCCTCACTGGCCATCTGTCTCTTTGGTTACTTGTTCCTTTTATTTTCCTTTGATAAGAACTAGCTTCTACTAGTTTATATTTCTCAAACTCTCATAAAAGAATGATCTAATTCTGAGGAATTGGCAAGACATCTTTTGGGCTACACCTCCTGCTAGCAGACATTTTCATCTCCCTCAATTTTGCCTCATTTCTAAGGGCTCAAGCAGGCAGGGAGATTCAGAGGAGCTATGTGGCTTGCTGTCTTCTAGTCTAGTCTTTGGTCACATATAGAATATCTGGGGAGTCCCAGCTTAACACACTGTGAGAGAGTTTGCACACACAGCCATATGGATTTCATGTCTTGATTCCTTGATGTTCCAGCAATGTTATGACATGCCACATTCTAAATACATAAGAGACGCAGCGCCTCCACTGTAACTGGGGTGAGAGAGAGAAGAGAGGAAGCTGTTTTCCATCCCAAACCACCATGAATCTCCTCTTCTTACTTGCTCTTCAATTCCCAAGCACTGTGGGAAAGGTTTCCAAACATGCTTTTTATTTGTGTACATTGGCTCTTGCATCTGACCTTATTGTCTTGCTGGTTACATAGTTTGTGAAGCTCATAGTGAAATAAAAATGTGGAGCTTCTAGTTCAGATAGCAGGAATAGCTTTATTCTTTTTTTCCATGGTCTCTCTCTCAATCTGTTACAGAAAATTTTTATTTGTTATCTAGTAATGGGAGTGTGGTGACTCCAAACTATGAGCACTGGGCTGTCAACCACAAAGTGCAGTTTGAGCCCAACAGCTCCTAAGGCAGAATAAAGATGAGACTTTCTGTTACCATGAAGGTGTAAAGCTTCAGAACCCCTAAATAAGGTCACTATGAGTTGGAACGATTGGACACCACTTAACAATTTAGTAATGACTTTGGGGAGGCTCACTGGAGTGCAGACCATCTCAGGGGACCTTCCCCATGACCTGGTTATGTGTTTGGAGCCTACTAGCTATTGAATTTCACTTTAGCCTCCAGACTGACTCCTCTGGAAGTACAACCAGGCCTCTCTTTCTCATATTCGCCATGGATGATTCCAACTCATGGCAAGAGCACTATGATGCTTTGCTGGGACTTGATAGGTGCCTGGATGGGGGCAGGTAAGAAAGAGGTTTGCTCCTGCCTAGCCACCTGCCAAACCCTTGTGGCACCACAACTTGGGATGAGAGAGCTGCTGATGTGTGCTGTCCCAAAACTCTTCAAGAATGCACCTGACCCTGAGTCATGGGTTTGGTGAGGAAAGACTTGGGTGTCAGAGGTGGAGGGAGGAGCCAGGAACCAAGATCCATCTCCTTTCCCCCACTCCACTCATCACATGATGTATTGTCCCATTGGATGTGTTAAGTGCTGTTGAGTTGGTTCCGACTCATAGCGACTGGTGACTTTGAACCACTGACGTTTTGCTTAGTGGTTCCGTGCTTACCCTCCAGTGCCATGCCAGGACTTTACTTTACAAAGCACAAATTCAAAGATGAAATATTAATAGCGACTGCAGAGGATCAAAGCCCAGATGTGGGTCCCTGGTCATGGGCTGCACTGGTCCCATGCTCATGCAGCTGACCTGCTTGCAGCATCTACTGCATCTGACTCTGAGAGAGCACAGAGATACTTGTTGGCTAGGTTTAATGCATCTTGCTGAAGATACCAGCTTCCACGGTCACAAAGCAGGGTATCTGCCTTGCGAGCCTCCAGAGCTGCAGCAGGGGGAGCTCTGCTCTTTTTGGACAGTTTCAGGTTTGATTTCAGCAACTATTTGCTGCTGGACAGTTCCCCTACATCTAGTTAAGTTGAGGGGAGCTTTCCAGGCAAGGCTTCTCAGAGGTTCTGAAGCTCAGGCTTCCGGATTGGGAGGACTGTTCTGCTTCTGATTATCGCCAAGTATACCGTAATGCCAATTAGTATAGTAAATTATTATAGCTAGCCCAGATTTCTTTCTTTATTATTTTAAAGATTTGCCTAGTGTATCTTTCCCATCATTTTACTTTCAAACTTTCCATTTCCTAATGTTGTAGATAATGCCTGTTGAAAACACTAAACACAGAATTTTACTTCAAAAATAAATCCTGACTATAACTGGCATGTTTAGTTTATATCTTAATGGCGATTACCACCAATACGAGGAGGTGTTTACAAGTTCTTTGAAAAATGGAATTAAAAGACAATGGAATTTTTCCATGAACTTCTTGAAACCTGCTCATATATTTAAAAAGACGGGACTGTGTCCTATTTTGTGCCTCTGTTTGTTCCTATGGACTTCTGGTGTGACACTGTAGGGTCAGCACTGGGCAGCAATTCAAAGTCACAGCCCTCTTTGGAAACCCTATATAAGGTCACTATGAGTAAGGAGCTCTGGTAGTGTAGTGGTTACAAATCGGGCTGCGAACCTCAGGGTCAGCAGTTTGAAACCACCAGCGGTTCTGTGGGAGAAAGATGATGCTTTCTGCTCCCTAAAGATTTACAGCCTTGGAAACCCTGTACTGGGTTGCTATGAGTTGGAACTGGCACACAACAACAACGACATGAGTTGGAACCAGCTTGATGACACTTCACAACAACAATTTGTTTTCACATTCTCTTTTCCCTTCTTGCCTTTATTTTAAAAGGTATTTACTATGTTTTTGTTTGCTTTTATTTCATTTTCCCTGACTACCTTTTGGTACTTAACTACTTTATCTAGTTTATGTTTTTCTTTTTAATGTGTGCCCTTGGAAATTTTAATGTACTCATTAATAGCTAATAACATTGAGCATCTCTTAATGTACTTACTGGCTATTTGAATACCTACTTTGGTGAAATGTTTAGTCAAGTCTTTTGCCAATTTTCAAACTGGGTTGATTTTCGTTGTTAAATTGTAGGAGCTCTTTTTGTATACTCGATATTAAGTCTTTATTAGATATATGATTTCCAAATTATTTTCTCACATTCTTCAGCTTATCTTTTTCCTTTCTTGATAGGGTCCTTTGATAAGCAAAATTTAAAAAACAACAACAACAATTGATGAAGTCTTCTTTTGTTACTCATACTGTTTTTGTGGTACCTAGGAATCCATTGACAAATTATGAAGGTCCTGAAGATTTATCATTGCTTTCTTGTAATAGTTTTATGGTTTTAGTTCTTATATGTAGGTCATTGTTGCATTTTGAGCTAATTTTCATAAATGTTGTGAAGTATAGGTCCAAACTGATTCTTCTACATGTGAAAACCCAGTTGTGTTAGCATCATTTATCAAAGAAACTATTCTTTGTCTGTTAAGCGGACAAGTTACCCTTGTTGAAAATTAATTGGTTTACATCTGGTTTGTCATTCTATTCCATTGGTGTATACATATATCCTTATAACAGTACCACATTGTTTTTATTACTATAGCTTTACAGTACATTCTGAAGTCAGAAAGTATGACTATAATTGCCTTGTTCTTCTTTTTCAAGATGGTGTTGCCTATTCAGGGCTCCTTGTAATCCATATGAATTTAAGAATCATTGTTTCCATTTCTGCAAAAAAGGCTACTGGAATTTTGATAGGGATTGTACTGAATCTATTAAAAGTATAAAGTTTTTTAATCCATGAGCATGGCATGTCTTTCCATATATGTATTCTTTAAAATTTTTCAGTAATATTTCATAGTCTTAATTGAACAAGTCTTTTTCCTCCCTACATAAGTTTATTCCTAGGTAAATGGAAATGGAAATGGAACCGTGTTCTTAAGTTTCCTTTTCAGATTATTCACTGCTTGTGTATAGAAATAACATATTTTTTGTGTTAATCTTGTATCTTGAACTTTGCTAAATTCACTTATTAACTATAGTGGCTTTCTTGTGGATTCTTTGGCATTTTCTACATTCCTTGTATACATTATGGCACCTGCAAGTAGAGATAACTTTACTTCTTCCTTTAGAATTTAGATGCTTTTCCCCCCCAATTGCTCTGTCTAGCATTTCTAGCACAATGTCCAGAAAGCAGGCATTCTTGTCTCATTCCTGATTTTAGGGGGAAATGTTTTCAGTCTTTCTCCACTGAGTATGAAATTCCAAAGTAACAAACAAACAAACCCTGCCATGGAGTTGATTCTGACTTGTGGTGGCCCTTGTGTTTCAGAGCAGAACTGTATTCCATAGGATTTTCTAGGCTGTGATCTTTTGGAAACTGTAGCAGTGGAGTGTTCTTTTTTATTTTATTTTTTAATATCCTTTAACATATTAAAGACTTTCCCTTCTATCTCTAATTTGCTAAGTGTTGTCATCAAGAGCAAGGGTATTAGATTTTGTTAGATGCCTTTTCTGTGTCAAATGTGATGACTGTGTGTTTTTTCCCCTTCATCCTATCCATTTGGTTTATTACTTTGATTTTATGTTGTACAATGTTTGCATCATTGGGATAAATTACACTTGGTCATGATTGTATAATTTTTTAAATATGCTATTGCATATACTTTTTTTCTAGTATGTTATTGAGGATTTTTGTATCTATATTAATAAGGTATATTGGTCTATAGTTTTCTTTTCTTATGATGTGTTTATCTCTCATTGGTACCAGATAATGCTGACCTTACAGAATGACTTAGGCAGCACTCACTTCTTGTGTGTTTTGGAAGTGTTTGCAAAGGAATGGTGTCAATTCTTGTCAAACATGTGATAGACTTCACTAGTGAAGTTACCTGGTTCTAATGATCCCCAGAGGATTGGGGTCGGGCTGGGGGGGCAGGAACAGAGTTGTTTAATGTCTTTTCTCATGTTTAAATTAATATTTAATGAATCAGAAATATTTCTCAATATTTATACTCATGGTGGAATGGCTTTATTCTGTTAAAACTACCATGTGCCAAATGTTTTCTTTCTGTAGCTCTGTTAACAAGTACAGCTTTTTTGTAAATCCACAAATTAGATGCTACTACATGTGACGCTGTGGGTTAATGCACTGGACTGCAAGGTCACTTTGAACCACAAGGTCAGCAGTTCAAGCTCACCAGCCACTCCTCAGAAACCCTATACAGGGTCATTATAAGTTGGGACAGACTTGATGGCACTTAACAACAACAACAAATTATTTAAAAAGACATTTATTTAGACTTTCTTAAAAATTAAAAATGTTATCATTCATTATTGCATAGTACACCTTGGCTTCCTTCTGTGCCCTTTCTATTTTACTTAAAGCAGATACTTTAGAAGGTTTTTTTGTTTTTGTTTTTGTTTTTTTCTAGTAAAGGTTTTTTGTGCTAAACTATGATTTGTCTTGTTTTTGTTTTACCATTACTTTTGAAAGACAGTTTCTCTGAGTACACAATTTTAAGTTGGCAAAATTTTTCTCGCACTGTTTTGAAGGCACTCACTGGCTTTGTGATTTCCACTGCTCCTGTTAATAATTCAGCTGCCAGTCTAATTATCATTCTTTACAGATGAGCTGCTTTTTCCTTTTGGCTCCCCTCTTTATTGTGTGTTCTGCATATCCCTACACACCATGTCTAACTTGGTTTCTTTTCTTTATCCTGTCTGATATATGTTATGCTTTCTTCATCTGTGAACTTAGGTCTTATGTAAGTTCTAGGAAATTATCATTCATCCCTTTATCTCTTTGAAAATTGACTCTCATTCATGACTTCTATTTTATCTTTCTAGAATCTTGGTGTGGTGCTGTAGGATAAGCACTGGACATAAAGTCAGAGCTGGATTAAAGTGGGTACTGCCTGACTGCACAATGTAAAGGCACATTTTCCTCTTTGTAATTACCAAGTAGTATGTCAGTGGGCTTTTGGGCTGGTTTAGATAAGTATTGGACTGAAAGCCTCATCTGTCTCCCATGGAACAGCTGGTAGTTTCGAACTGTTGACCCCAAGGTTAGCAGCCCAATTCGTAACCACTATGCTACCAGAGATCCTTAAGTATTGTACTACTAACCACAAAATTGATGGTTCAAACCCACCGACCACTCCTCATAAACCCTATTCAGGGCTGCTATGACTCGTTGAAGAGCAAAGATGTCAGCTTGAGGACTAAGGTGCGCCTGACCCAAACCATGATATTTTCAGTAACCTCATTTGCATGTGAAAGCCAGACAATGAGCAAGGAAGACGACAGAAGAATTGATGAATTTGAGTTATTGTGTTGGTGGAGAATATTAAAAGTACCATGGACTGCCAGGACAACCCAATTTGTGTTGGAAGACGTACACTCAGAATGCCTCCTGGAAGCCAGGATAGCCAGACTTTATCTCTCATACTTCAGCCATATTATCAGAGGGCCCAGTTCCTGGAGAAGGATATCATGTTTGGTAAAGTGGAGGACTGGAGAAAAAGAGGAAGACCCCCAACGAAATGAATTGGCACAGTGGCAGCAGCAATGGGCTCAAACATAAAAACAATTGTGAGGTTGGCACAGGATTGGACCGTGTTTCATTCTGTTGGGCATAGGGTCACTATGAGTCAATATTGACTCAATGGCACTGAACAACAACAACAAAATGTACTTTAGGATAGCACTGGACTGCTGACCCAAGGGTGGTAGTACAAGCCCATCAGCCAATCTTCAGAAACCCATATAGGGTTACTATGGCAAAACCGACTTAATGGCACTTACAACAGCAGTAACAACAATTCTATAAAGAAGACCTTTTCCTTCTCTCTGCCTTTTTAAGTCAGTTTGAAGTACAGGTTAGTGGTTCAAACTCACCAGTTGCTCCTTGGAAACCCTATACAGGGTCACTATGGATCTGAACCAATTCAATGGCACTTAACAACATAGAATAGTGTGGCATTGTAGGATAAGCACTGGACTGATAGCCACAGTTGGCAGTTCAAACCCACAAGACACTCTTTGGAAACACTATACAAGTTTGCTGTGAGTCAGTACAGCACTTAACAACATAGATTTGTGGATTTAAAAAAAATTCAACGTACTGTAATTAATCTCTCTGATGTTCAGATTGTCCAAAATTAGGCCAGTAGGAGTTCTTTCAAGACAGTTCCTTTTTCCTTTTGACATGACACTATTAATTTTTGACTCCCTTTTTCTTTCTGGCACAAGTTGTCCCAGACTCACATTGTACTTTCCCTGTTACAGATTAGAACTGAACATTACTCCAAGAAGTCCTGGTTCCTTTTGGTGGTGAATGGTATTTAGAAACCAAGATCTGTTCATTAGGTAGCCTCATTGTCATTGAGTGTTTTATTTCAACAGTTAGATTTTTAAACTTTAAAAAAGTTCTGTGTTCTACTTGGTTGATTTTCAGATTATTCTAGTCATTCTGATTATCTTCATTCCTTCCTATTTTAATAGTATTTAGCAAGAGATTTTACCTGAGCAGGATGGAGGAGAAGAAGGAGGAAGGGAAAGAAAAGGAAGAGGAGGAGAAGCAGCAGGAAAGAGGAACATATTAATTTATTAAGTAATACCAAGCAGATAATACCTTCGCAACTGTCCAAGAGGCTGCTGTGGATCCATAGAGGGGAGTCTGTTGCATTTCGTTTTGAAGTTTATTGGTGGATATTTGTTGATTGCACCTAGGAAGAAAAAAGTCTGTGGTGAGTTTCTTATTCACAGCTGTTAATCATTCTGTACATCTGTTCTGTATGCAAAGTATCACTTCACTGCTCTCAACTTCCACCAGAGAAAGATGCCAATTTTGCTGACCATCTGAGATGAAGGCAGATTTTGCTGGGGAATCTGTTGGTTTGAAATTAGAAAATGTGTCTCTGCTGAATCTATAGGCAGAAAATTCATCTAACTTTCTCATAAGCTCTCCTTAGCTTCCAAAGTCAGTCCAGCATTAGAGGAGATGAGTCAGTTCTAACATTCCAACCTCTAATTGCCATGCACAAATCAAACCGTTATTTTTTATTTGCTCCTTTGCAATATCTGAATGAAACAGGAAAAAGAAATTCCCTTTATGGCTTTTCCATCACTAATAACAATGACAACAATGCCATCTTGGGTTTAATTCATCTATGGCTCATTTCATTTAGAAGTGTAGGAGATTAATAGAGCTGGCTGCATGCCATTGATTTAGTTCAGACTCACAGCAACCTTGCATAGGGTTTCTGAGGCTGTAAATCTTTATGGCAGCAAAAAGTCTCATCTTTTCTCCTGTGGAGCACCTAATGGACTTGAACTGCTGACCTTGCAGTTAGTAGCCCAACATGTAGCCCACGATGAATTTTTGGAGATAATGTCACACACCTCTTCTTTACTATTTATAATTTGAAAAGCCAGTTTTGACTTTTAACAAAACCTTAAGAAATATATTGCCTATTTCCTTCAAGCATTAAATTGAACTGAGTAGCTAACACACTTGAATCTCCTTATTATAAATAACAGCTCTTTTCTGGGTTATATTACAGTACCGTCACCAGAACTGCCGTAGAAGGTGGAGCTGTGTGCTTCTAGACCAAATGACCTAACACTCCGATGCTTCCCTTTTTGTATACTTGATTTAAAATTTTTATCTGTCTTGACATCAGGCAGTTTTGTTTCTTGTAGGAACTGTGTTGATTCTGGTGTGGACTGTGCCCGATAAACTCTGTTGCCACTAAAAACCAAAACCAAGCCCACTGACATTGAATCAATTTCAACTCACAGTAATCCTGTACAGGGTCTCCAAGACTGTAAATCTCTACAGGAGCCCACAGCCTCATCGTTCTCCTGAGGAGTGGTTGCTGGTTTGAACCGCTGACCTTATGCATAGCAGCCTAACCCACAGCACCACCAGGGCTCCTCAAACTCAATTGCAGCCATGTGTTGTTACAAAAGTCACAACGATTTAGAGACGGAGTCAGAACATAATTCCTAGGAGGGCAGTGACTGTGTCTGTTTTGATCACTCCTTGATGCTGAGTTAGTGGCTCTGAGAATGTCCCTCATAACTATGTGTTAATGTTGAGTGCGTGAGTGTGCATCTGTGCGCCTGCTATGGAATTAAGCATGTTGAGACAGGGAGACGAGGGTCCAGGAATCAGGATTAATTATAAGCCACGTATTGACTAAATCTTGTGACCTTAGAAATGTTGAAGCCTATACCTATCCTTACTTAAGCGATTATAAAGCTGTGCAGGACATACCCAGGGTACAGAGCTGAGCAGTCACATTCTGGAACATGCCATTATGAAAGACCATCCATGAAAAGTCCACATTTTATGGGACATGCCATTAAGAAGGATTATCCATAAAAATTCTGTATTTTTACTTCTTTGTGAGATGTTTTACAGGCCACACAACACAGGTTTACCCAATGCCCTAAGCATAACTTTAACGGATAGGCCTTCTACTGGGGCCAGAGGAGAATGCCACCACCCCTCTCCCCTGGAGGGGTTTGAATCAGGGTCCTGAAGAACTACCCATGCTGAACATTCCAGAATAAGTTTTGTCTGCTCCTACCAGAGGCCTTTGCAGTGGAATCCATCTTGAAGAAATGCTGTGCACATATCCAATTAGCACAGCCCCTCCTAAAGGGCTATTTCCCAAAATTCCACCTATTCCTATGAATAAACATTATGCCTTTTCCCTACCCAAAACTTTTTGTTGTTGTTGTTGTTATTGTTATTAAGTGCCATCGAGTTGATTCTGACCCATAGCGACGCTGCATAGGGTTTCATAGGAATGACTGGTGAGCTTGAATCTCCGACTTTATGGTTCAAGCTGGCTTTGCAGTCTGGCGCATTAACCCACAGCACCACAGCAGGACTCCTCGAACTTTTTAAACCCCAGCAAAACCTTTGTTCAGAGAGATGGGGGTTAAACTTTGCAATGAGCGCCCCTCTTCTCTGCTTGCAAGTCTCTTTACTATAATAAACCTTTACTCCTATGGAAACCCTGCCTCAGCTGAATATTCTTAATCAGTAGAAGGGAGGACTCTTCTCTTGAAGGGTGGAGATGTGGTTAGCACTCCTGGGAACAGGCTCTCATATGATTATACCAAAACCTTTTTTGATTTATTTTACTTTTACAGCTATGCTTTAAAGATCATAAATTTACCAGTATTTAAGTCTAGAAAAGTGATATATAACTGCATCATGGTTAAAATTTTCCAAAACACTTTTATGTACGGACCTCCCCTATGCTATGTACTTACTTAATGTCTATTCCCTTTTCCCTGGGGTGACTCTCTTATCTAATCATAGTTCCATGAATTACTGTGAAATCTCACTTAAAATGTGAAGTGACCAGGGAAGAAAATTCCTGCCAATTTTTTGCCACATAAGGAGGGCTTAACAAGTTTCTCAGAATGTTTCAAGGTCTTCTTTTGTTTTATCTTTGCAAATGGCTTATGGTTACTAGCTTTAAGACATGTCTGGGGTAGGGCCTGAGAGTCTGCATTTCTAACCAGCTTCCAGATGATGCTGATCCTGCTGGCTCTACATTCACATTTTGAGCAGCAGAGGACTAGGAGACAGGATCGGCCCCATCAGCAATTTTGCAAGGCTCCTTAGACCTTACCCTGAAAGCCGAGTAATCTGTGTCGCTGCATCTTTGATGGGTCTCACCATCTAAGTGACAGAGGCCTCATCAGGGTCTCACGTGCACTCTCCTGACCACTGTGTTTCTTGTGGGTTCACATTTCTTTATCTGAACAGAAAAGGTTCATTCACCACAGAAACATTCAAAGATCCTGTTATCGTGCTGTTAGGTTCTGTTGAGCCAATTCTGACTCATAGCTACCCCAAGTGTTGGAGGAGAACTGCCTCATAGACTTTCCTAGGTTGCAATCTTTATGTAAGTAGATTGTTAGGTCTTTCTTCCTCAGATCCTTTGGGATGAGGGGTTAAAGGGGGGTGGGGGTGGGGCAGAACTGTCAACCTTCTAGTTAGCAGCCAAACACTTTACTGTCTGTACCTGCAGGGGTTCCTTTCAGCAACTTTCAGAGTCATAGCAGGACAGAGCTTCTTTTTAAGCATCCTGTTGCATTCAAAGTGGATTGAAAACTTCCAAGGTAAGCTGAACTCACGAAATCCAGCCCATGTCTCTTTTTCATGAGTACAAATTACACTCATTAGTGGCATGATAAAACGTCACTAACAAGATTGAGAAAGTTTTGAAAGGCTTTATCTTTCATTCTGACAAGTAAAATGGTATCTGCCAGTACTTCAAGCTCTGACTTCAGAAACTGTAAAAGCCAAGCCTAGGATTGTTTATTTTAATTTTTCTTTGGCTCTGTCTTAGTGTGTAGATGGGTGAAACACTCCATCAAAAGCTAATATTACAGGGCAATGGTTTCTACTCTGAAGCTACAGTCCAGGTTGTGACTTCACAGACCCAGACACACTGCTGCATGCAAACAGATGTGTCAACAGCTGCGTGTTATGATTGCTTCTCCATAGAAACCAGAGGCATAAAAAGGATGAGCCAGAAAATTAAATGCTTAGGAACCAGAGACTCCCCACACCCCAACTGCCTATCATTGCATATTTTCCTTTTGTAACCTTGCAGTACCCTTGAAAGCAGAGAAAAGGTTTTCAAGAATCCACATCAGCTCATCAACCCTCCAAGCATACTCTTAATGTGGAGAAAAGTACAGCTTTTATGACTTACGCCTGATTGAATTTATAAAGGACTTCACAAACTTCACACCATATCTGTGGTCAGGTTTATGAATTCGGCCAAGCTGGAGCAAGTGGTGATCCAAAGGGAGGCTGGCTAGATCTTCCAGTTCCTTGTCATTCCAAGCAGGGCCAAGGGAAAACACAAACAGGACATATCCCTGGCATTTGGCTCGCAAGGATTCCTTCTTTAAGATTTCCTTGTCTAAGTAACTGGTTTCTCCAGCAGATATCACAAATATGACTTTGTTTCTTCTTAAGTTGGGCGTACTTAAAAAGACATTGTCCAGAGTCCACTGCAAGGCATGGCCAATGAAAGTGTCTCCATTGAGTTGTTGAACTGATTCTTTCAGGTGCCTCTTCATGAGGCGCTTACTGCTGTAGGTGGTAAGGTTGAACTCAGAACGAACCGGACTCTTCTGAGTGTTGGGTAGGAAGTCAGGGGGAGCATGGCTCAGCAGGGCTACTCGATCTCCAGTGATGGAGGTCATGGGCTCAGGGGTGATTTCAAAGTGATCTAACAGGGCTCCTGTGAAAACTCGGATGTCTTCAAATTCAGCACTTCCCACATTCCGGGAGCCATCCAGCAGGAAAGCAGCATCCATGTAAGACTGCACAGGGGGTGGTCTGGCTTGATCACAAGAAGGATCTGGATTACATATGTCTGCAAACCAAAAGCCATTTGGAGTTACTAAACAGAAATGACCAGCAAAGCAAATATTTTGGCATTTGAAAACTGCATATCCTTTGATGTAAAATAGTTATGGAGTGATTTTTATAAGATTTCCTAGTGCATGGTTTGCACCTATATTCAAAAAGCACACATTTTTATAAGAGTCGTCTACACAGGCTAAAAATTAGGCTATTTTTCAAGTTTCATCTTGGCTGAATTTTAAGTTTATAAAAATTCAACTTCACAGTGTATCTCAAGTACACACGAACACATAGTATCATAACAGAAAAGTCAATGTTTTCTCCATATTGACAACAGATGGCTTAAACCAATGTCTCTTCTCTCTGTGTTCACATTGTTCTACTTGAAAAAGTAAGCTATTTTTAAAAAGTATCAGTGAAAAGAAGCAACAAATCTTTTATTGCAATTTAAAGGCTAATCACTCAATGAATATGTATCCTCCTTAGTGACATCTTTGTATCTCCAGAGTACGTATTAGTTGAAAGCTCACTACATGTAAGCTAAATGAATGAATATAAATATCACTTATTATTAATTGACTTTCACAAGATATGAGGTCACTCATATAAATATGCATATCTTATGTAATGAAGGGATGAGTAGCACTAAAAGCAGAGAGTAGATTTAACTGAATCTGACCACAATGAATATTCACAGGAAGTCATCTAATCCAACCTGCTTATTTTCCAGAAGACCCTGAGGCCAGGAAAGGAATTGCATTTTGCCAAAGGACACACTATTATTTCATGAAGTTTCTACATATGAACTCATGTTCTATTGTTACAAGCAAGGTCATGCAGGTGTAACAGTGGGAGGCCCTTTTCCCTGGCAACCAGGGTGCCTAGATTCTGACCTTGTCTCAGTGCCTCACGCACAAACATGCTGTGTACCCCTAGTCAAGCCACTCTACAACCTGTCTCAATGCTCTGTACAGCCAGAGTCACCCTGAAATCTTAGTTTTCAATAATGGCTGATGGCTGAGGATGAGAATGATATTTTCAAAAACTGCAGAGAAGAAAGAGAAATAGAATACTGTGTGTGTGTGTGTGTGCACAGCTGGTACTTAGAAATTGGCACAGGCCACCAAGAAAAGCTATTGGATTAAAAAATTAATGACCAGAATGCACAACCTAGGGATTGGAGCAAATTTCCTAACTTCAGTCTTGTTCACAGACTCACTAAGATACGGCTCTGGGCAGGCTATGCGTCCCTTATTGATAGTAAGTAAAATCTGATGACCATGTATAATGGTCAGATGATAGAACAGGCACCTGTGTACATGGCAATTTCTGAAATCAGAGACAGCAGATTGCCCATTTGCTCAGTTTTGTGGGTTTTTTAATTGCAGGGAACGAAAGCCAAAATATCGTCCACGATGTGCCTAAGAGACTAAACAAGTGTTTGAGCCAAGAAATGAAGCCAAAATCTCTCCCTAGTCACACATGTGCAACTTCTGATGGTGCAACATACCAGCACACTGTGGTAACTGACATGTTTGAGAGAGTAGCTGAGAATATATAGGGTGGGATGCATCTTCCCATAGCATGGTTAGTACTTTAGCTGCTTTAAAGAATACCAGTGCTGAAACCCATCCTGTGCAGTGAGGAGGGTTGGGGTCTAAGTTGATTGGTTAGAGAGAGAAAGAAGAGCAGGCTATTAGAAAAACAGAAATCCTCCTTTTCCCGCAGAGATGCTACCTCCCTATGAGGTAATTTATATGACAGAAATTAGCATCCTGCTAATACACATGGGGAAGGAGAGGAATTAAACTTATATTTTTAAAGCCAAGTTTCAGGGAGAAATGTGAGATCTCCATTAACACAAAAGCTGCAGGCAGTTTAGAGCCTGCCATTCTGGGTTTCACCTGGTCACATGTCCCTGAGCAATGATCTCATCTCTCTTAGCCTCCTTTTCCTTATCTACAAAATAAAGCTAATAATAGTTTAGCTATTTTAGGGTGATTATAAGGAGCTCTGGTAGCGTAGTGGTTACGAATCGGGCTGCGAACCACAAGGTAAGCAGTTCGAAACTACCAGCTGTTTCGTGGGAGAAAGATGAGGCTTTCTGTTCCCGTAAAGATTTACAGCCTCGGAAACCCTGTACAGGGTCTCTATGAGTCGGAACCAACTCTATGGCACGCAGCAGCAGCAGCAGCATAAGGACTGAATGGAATCTTTTATTTAAAGTAATTAGAATAGCATTTGTACCATAAGAAGCACAATAGTATTAACTCTTATCACCATCAATATCATACAAAGCAAGTAGACTTGTGCATGCATGGCCTACAGTAAATACTTGATAACTATTAGTCATCACAATGATCAATAATCTTAATGACTTCCACACTTTTCATAATTATTATCAGTCCATGTGCCCTCAAGTTGATTCTGACTGTGTTTAGCCCCATAGGTGTCAGAGTAGAACTGTGCTCCATCGGGTTTTCAATGGCTGAGTTTTTAGAAGTAGATCAGCAGACCTTTCTTCAGAAGCTCCTCTGAGTGGACTTGAACCTCCAACCTTTAAGTGAGTGGCTAAGCATGTCAAATGTTTGCACCACCCAGAAACCCCTCAAAATTATTAGAAAACTCAAGTAGAAGATGGCAGTCCAGTTTTCTAGCTATTTGATTTTATATCTTCTAGCTGTATTATATCTGCTGCACAAGACCTTTTTAAAGTGTTGAAGAGCAAAGATGTCAGCTTGAGGACTAAGGTGCACCTGACCCAAACCATAGTATTTTCAGTAACCTCATATGCATGCAAAAGCTGGACACTAAATAAGGAAGACTATAGAAGAATTGATGCTTTTGAGTTTTGGTGTTGGAAGAGA
>NW_006408546.1:3698203-3718197 GCF_000296735.1 Chrysochloris asiatica | reverse complement strand
AGAAGGATATCATGTTTGGTAAGGTGGAGGGTCAGAGAAAAAGAGGAAGACCCCCAACGAGATGGATTGGCCAAGTGGCATCATTGATAGACTCAAATGTGGCAACAATAGTGAGGTTGGCCCAGGATCTGTTCTGCTGTGCATAATTAAGGTCGCTATGAGTCAGTACCAACTCGATGGCATCTAACAACAAGCTTTGAAAGCTGTACTTACTACACCCTTTCCTCACTTATCGGCATGGTTAGGTTCCCAAAAACAGGTCATTATGTGAAAATGGGCATTATGCAAAAATGGAGGATGACCACATCTAAAATGAAGAATGACTACATCATTATATAATGGCCAAATGTCATCATCCTCATGTAACTGCCAAACCACTGAGGATTGTGGCCTAGCCAAGTTGACATATAACCTTTACCATCACAGCATGTGTTAATTCTCACCTTGTACCTTGGTGTTGGTTACTGCCAAACAAAAGTTGTTAATGGATAGTAGATTTTTTACTACTACTGTAAATGCAGACTGTTGGATAACAAAATAATAAGTGAGAAACAGTAAGTAGTGAAGCCGGCAATGCAACTCTCCTGCTGTGATCTATAGGAGAAGACCCTGCTTGCTGAGTTGAGATGTTCCATCTGTAGAAGATGCAGTGTGATGGGGTGAGCCCAGAGCTCCAGGGAAGTTCTTCTGGGCTGCTCACATCTCAACTGCCAAGTTCCAGCTGCTCCTGCCAACTGTGACTCACTGTGTTAACAGGCCTGACCAGAGGATGCTCGCTCTGTGGGTCTTACCGTAGCAGAAAGTGCACCGCTGAAGGCTTTCTAGTGCTGGCGTGTAGTCAGCCCCCGAAGGAATCATTACTACTTGGAATGTGCCAGTGTCATCGATCTGCAAGGAGCAGAAGCAAGACAAAGAACAGCTTAGTGAGTGGTGCTGCAAAAGTCTTCCAAGATTGCTCAGAAAACTGAGATCTGGAGAGATCAAAGCTGCTCCTTCTAAGAAGGTTATGGTCACTGCAGCATGTCAGGTAGACTAAGAGCACTGGCTGGGTTTAAACTTTGAGGTTCCCTTTAACTGCATGAGCAGATTATTTACTTCTGTCTCCTCATCTGTAAAACAGAGATAATAGCCAATCAAAACCCACCAAGTCGATTGCACCTCATGGTGACTCCATGTATAAAGTAGAACTGTTCTACAGGGTTTTCTTGGCTGTAATCCTTTTGGAAGTAGATGATCAGGTCTTCCATGGTGCTCCTGGGTGTGTTCAAACTACTCTTTAGCTTAATACTCCTCCCCGGCAAGGAAAAGTAAACAAACAAAAAGCAAACAACTGAGTAGATTCCAACACTTAGTAACCCTTAGTTTTTTCTGAGGTAAATCTTTACAGGAACAGAAAGCCTCGTTTTTCTTCTGAAGTGTGGTTGGTGAGTTTAAAATGCCAACCTTGTAGTCCAGTGCTTATCTTACAGTACCATCAGGGCAAGTGCAAACCATTTGTGCCACACAGGAATCTGCTGGTATACTACTACCGATGATAGGACTACTGTGATCATTAAACGTTCATAATTGTAAAATACTTACTAGCACATGGTAAGTGCCATGTGGATAACTGAAAACCACCTGGCAGTTTACAAATTGTGGTCAGATCTATTATCTCAATACCTGAATAGTGAGTTATCTCTGCTCACTGGCCCATTTTACAGATGAGGAAACAGAAGCTCAGTAAAAGGTGAAGGGACTGATCAAAAGACATCGAACACTGAAACTGTCTAAAGAAGAGGATTAGAAACCCCCACTCTCAAGTCCCAGAGAACCATGTGAAACTTATAAGCATCCTTTGAGTTCTCATTGTAAACCAGGCATTGACATTGGCTTTAAAATGGAGACCCAGATCTATGTCCAGGCATCATTCCTGTCTGAACAGCTCTCCATTCAATTCAATTTGACCCACTGCTAGTAACCCATCTGGGGAGCTGGAGAGTGGAGAGCTGGGAGAACAGACGGAGGCCACAGATAATCAACAATAATTAACTTGATCTCCAGCATCATTTCTATCACTAAGGCCATATTTTCCAACGATTGATCCTCTCTCTCTGTTTCCAACCTTTACTTTTCAATTGCTAGTAATTATCAATGCATCTTGATTGCATGTTTGATCAATTTCAGATTGAAGAAGTTGGTAGAATTCTTCAGTTTCATAATCACTGACTTTAGTGGTTGGTGCAGAAATTTGACTAATATTACTTGGTCTGCCTTGTAGGCATATGGATACTTTCCTGTCACAGACAACATTATACTTGAAGAAATATCTTGAAATGTTCCTTTTTTTAATGATGCATGGCATGCCATTCCTCTTGAATTTGTCATTCTCAGCACAGTACACCACGTGAATGTCAGATTCTAAATGGCAAATACCAGTCCATTTCATCTTTACGTGTTCCATTTTACTTTTGACAACTTCTGATTTTCCTAGATTCATATTGCGTACTTTCCATGTTCCAATTATTAATGATGTTTGCAGCTGTGTCACATCCATTCATTTTGAGTTGTGCCCAACAGCAAGTGAAGGTTCCTAAAGCTTTACTCTATACACATCATCACGGTCAGCTCCACTTTGAGGAGTTAGCTCTTCCCAGCTGTATTTTGAGTGCCTTCCAACCTGATGAGCTCATTTTCTGGCACTAAACCTCACAATAGTCTGGTGCTATTCATTATGTTTCAATGTTCAGTATTCTGGTGCTATCTGACAGTGTTCCACTGCTATTCATAAGTATTCAGAAGTAGTTAGTCTCTCCTTCTGAGTCTTAGTCTGGAAGCTCAGCTGAAACCTGTCTACCATAGGTGACCATGCTGGAGGTATATCTTCTAGCAGAACAGCTACACAAAAGCCTCCACAGAACTGTGATCAGATCATTAATGCACTCAGCTTCTAACTGAATGGTTCATGTCCACCCAGAAACACCTCAGAAGAAAGACCTGTTGACCTACTTATGAAAAATCAACCATAAAAACCCTATGGAGCATAGTTCTACTCTGATACACACTGGATCACCATTAGTCAGAATCAATCCCATGGCAACTGGTTTTTCAAAGAGAGACACATTTCTTACAAGTACATTAGAAAGGGAGACCTACTCTATATTAGAATATCTAATGAAAAGCAAGTACAATTTCATTCAAAGTAAAAGGCAATTTTCAAGTGAATTTATAGAAAAATTCTCCATGCAAAATGAAGTAGGGTTTGAGGCTTTCCATAAAAAATGGCCTTCCACTTTGGAATGAATAGTTCATTAATCCAATTTACACCATTGTTAGACATTTCCAAGATAGCGTTCACAATCCATTCATTAAGGAGCATGGGAAATTTCTCCATGCTGTCACAGCATCTGCTCCCGAATTCCTCCACATGTGTTTGCATAGGCAGGAGATTTCACACTGGGTAATGACACTCAGATGAAATGAGATTTGTAAAAGTCATGGTAATGATGAAACAAACTAGAATTTTAAATTATGACCTCAAGAAGAGTCAGGGTATGCCCACAAATTTATAAGGGCTTAAAAGGGGATATCTGTACATGGGTATTTACATTTGATGAAAACACAATCATGTATTTACATTGCTGCAAACACAATCATGAATGTGACGAAAACTTCTTAGGCATTATCAAACATCTTAAGCCAATGAGTTGTTGGGCCTGGGGACTCAGGTCCATAGTCTCAGAGGACAACATGGTCAGTTGGCATAACGTAATCCACAAAGACACTGTTCTACATCCTACTTTGGTGAGTAGCATCTGGGATCTTTAAAGCTCATGAGTGGCCATCTAAGGTGCAACTATTGGTCTCTCCATGTGTGAAAGAAAGAAGAGTGATGAGAATTGAAGATGCTTGGAATCAATTAGTCCAAGGGAATAATGGAACATGTGCACATCAATTTCTACATCTCTGAGATCAGAAGAACTAGATGATGCCTGGCTACTACTACCAACTGCTCTGAATGGGATTATATTAGAAGGTCCAGGGTAGAGTGGGAGAAAATGTGGAATAAAATTTAAGATTACGAAAAAATACTAGGCTTACTGGTCAGAAAGGGACTGGAGGAACCCAAGACTATGGCCCTTGATCACCCTTCAGGTCGGAAAGGAACCTACCCTTGTGGTCCAATATTCAGCCAAGTAGTATATAGGTATCTAGCAGGGACATTAGTATGGTATGGTCACCACGGAATGGTCTATCATTCGAAATCAAAAGGACAACATGTACTTAAGGACAAAGTTGAGAAAGGATGGTAAAGTGGATAGAATGGAAATAGGAACCAAAGGGAAGAAGCAGGATCACCATTTATGCATGGAGGGGATTGAAAGCATTAAGAAACAAAATGTATGATTGGG
The DNA here is from genome assembly GCF_000296735.1 of Chrysochloris asiatica. Lineage (NCBI taxonomy): Eukaryota > Metazoa > Chordata > Mammalia > Afrosoricida > Chrysochloridae > Chrysochloris > Chrysochloris asiatica. The sequence continues at coordinate 3,713,806 of NW_006408546.1, read as the reverse complement.
GTAATGACACTCTTCTTGAATATAAAAATAATTCTTCTTAAATATAAAACTGATGATCTTGTTTGTGAACTGTCACTCAATTTACAATAAAAAGTTAATATATATATATACTCGACGGCACTTAACAACACCACCAACAACAACATATATAAGCTCAAAATGATGATGCAGGGCAGCATTTTATCAGTAAAACTTTGAGTTCTGGTCTCAAAAAAATAATCAGAGTACATGAAAGTTGAAGGTTCCTACTGAGTGGAACAAATGATTAAGTGCTTGAAATGTTGATCATTAGAATCCTTCCAGGGTCACAATGACCCCTGTTTTACTCTGTAAACAGGGGACATTGTGAGTCAGATATGACTCGATGACAACTAACAACAACAACAACAACAAAAGCACAATAGAAGAGAATAAATAGAAGAAATTGAGGGTGGGGGGAAGCAAAATATATTTCCCTTCTGCAGTGTCAGGTATTGGGTTCTCAAGAACTTGTTTTAAGCCCTTTCTAGACAAACCGAAGGAGCTCTGGTAGTGTAGTGGTTACGCATTGGGCTGTGAATCGCAAGGTCAGCAGTTCAAAACTACCAGCTGGGTTCCACGGGAGAAAGATGAGGCTTTCTGCTCCTGTAAAGATTTACAGCCTCGGAAACCCTGTACAGGGTCGCTATAAGTCAGAACCGACTCCACGGCACATAACCACCACCACCAGATAAACCTAGTCCTATTCTAAAGTCAGCTTCATAGGACTTTTGCTTTCCTAGTTTGTTCTTGTATCCCCAGAGCTTAGGGTAACACATGGCATACATCAGGTGCTCATTAAACAGATAGAATCAAGAAACAAGTTTCATCTGTAAGTGAGAGTGTTGTTGCGAAGCGCCGTCAAGTTGGTTTTGACCCACAGAGACCCTGTCGAGGGTTTCCAAGGAGCAGCTGGTCTGTTAGCACTCAAAACATTAAGGGTGTTGCTGTTCTTGTTGTTAAGTGCCATTGAGTCATTTCCGACCCATAGCGACCCTGTAAAGGGTTTCCAAGGAGCAACTGGTGAGCTTAAATGACCATCCTTGCAGTACAAACAGCTTTGCAGTCTGGCGCATTAACCCACAGAACCAAAGGTAAAGGCTGAACAGCATGATGACCATAACTGATGTCAGTGAACTGTAAATTTGAAGATTGCTAAAATGGAAAGTGTTTTGTTAAATATATATTTAGCATAATAAGACAAGCAAGTAAACAAAAAAAAATCCCAACCAAATATGTTTTTTGTAAGTTATAGGTTGGGCATATACCTTTGAATGGGTAGGTGGGATTGTGCAAGTTACATTTGTATCACAAGTACCCTCAATTATTTACATCAGGATATAGTGTATGCCTAAATACAGTCAAGAGATGATGCGGGCTCTCAATGAATAGAGGGAATGATGAGGACTCTGTGTGTTACCAAAGCTTTGCACTGCTGTGGTACAAAGCAGCTTTATGTGCATAGCCTTTTCCCAGTCTTTTCTAAAGTCTGTGTATCTTCCTGTCTGAACCTGACACATCAGTCTTTTTATCTGCATAATTCTGAGAGTTCCTACAATGATGCTAAGTGCAGTTTCAGCTCCTTTATAACCTACACTTCAATATTATGAAACTGATTTTAGTTCAGCATCATGAAACTGAATATAGATAGCACTAGTAATCAAAGCAATGAAGTCCTGGCGTGGTGCCATAGGATAAGCACTGGATTGCAATTCACAAGGTCGGTGGTTCAAAAACACCAGCTGCTCCTTGGAAACCTTATACAGGGTTGCTGTGAGTCGGAACCCACTCGACGACATTTAACAACAACAACGATCAAACCAATAGTGATCATCCCTTAGTGCTTACTATGTACTGGGCACTAACGTACCTGCATTGTAGCATTTACTCTTCACATCAACTCTAGGAAATCGGTACTGTTTCCCATATTTTACAAAGGAGTATTTTATTTCAACTCTGTTTTACTTATTTAACCACCTTTATAGAAAATTACAGAGCTCAAGAGAACCTCAAAAGGCCATTTAATTCTGACTAGAGGCCCGAAAAGAATAGAGGTCACTGTTAACAGGTAAGCAACTGCCCCTGTAAAAGTGACATCTTGACCACCTGCATTTAGTCCATGTCCACAGTAAAACAAAACTTTTCAGAAAGTTCTTTCTTAAACCCAGCGTGGAATTTCATACTGCTATTACACCTAGCAGAGCTCTGGTGTGGTGCTGTACCCTAAAAACTGGACCTCAAGCTGGGTGTGAACTGCAAAAGGTCAGCGGTTCAAGCTCACCAGCCACTCCTCGGAAACCCTATACAGGGTTGCTATGAGTTGGAAATGACTCAACGGAACTTAACAACAACATTATACCCAGTTTCTCTAATATGAGATTTTCAAAACTATTTTTTCTTCCCCAAACTTGTAAAGACAGTGATTTAATGGCTTCCTTTACTGTCCTTCTCTAAAAGAAATCCTTTTTCAAGTGGTTGACATTTACTAATACCTTTTTGCTGCTCCTTGGGGTCTCTCTTCAAGATCTCTTTCTGAATAAAGAACCAAACCCCATGGTTAGACTGACCTCCACAAGTTTTATTTAGGAAAATCACATATTAAGCTTTCAACTCCAACCCTAGAAGCTATATCTGGAGTGGCTTTTCCTTGGAAAAAAATCTGGATCTTTTCATGAATGATTAGGTTATAAAATCAGTCAAACGTATTTCATCAAACCACCCCACCGCTACCTTAGCCATATTAACGACAACCACAGATATTTGCAGTCCTTCCTGGTTTAGACCCTGAACCAATTCTGTGGCCCTGAGAAGCAGGGTTCATGTCTTGACATTAAGACTTATTAGCTGTGTGAAATAGTAAATAGCATAATTTTCTCATCTGTAAAATGGGAAAAACAAATAAATCCATCTCAAGGCTCTACTTGTGAGACTCAAACAGGATAATGCATGTAAATGGTCCTGGTATCAGAGTAACAAATACTACAATGATACTCTGGTGATCGTGGTGGTGGTGGTGGTTGTGTGCTGCGTAGTTGGTTCTGATTCATAGTGATCCTGTATAGGGTTTCCAAGGCTTTACATCTTCAAGGAAACAGAAAGCCTCATCTTTTTCCTGCAGAGCGGCAGGATTCAACTGCTTATTTTGCAGTTAGCAGCCCAGTACATAATCCTCTGCACCACCAGGACTCCTTACAATTACACTGGTTGTTGTTGTTGTTAAGTGCCATTGAGTCAGTTCCGACACATAGCGACCCTGCATAGGGTTTTGAAGGAGCAGCTGGTGACCTTGAACCGCAGACCTTGCAGTTCAAACGGCTTGCAGTCTGCTGCATTAACCCACAGCCACACCAGATCTCCACACTCTACCAACCCAGAATTTTTTTCAAGAGCAATTTCAAACATTTAATCCTAATTCTGAAGGCATGGAAGAATAGTTCTAAATCTAGAAGCTTGTGAACACACAGGGAAAAAAAAAAATTGTTAGGCAGAAGGCTAGAATCTCTTACCGCAAATGCACGCCTGACAGAAGGCGTGTTTCTGAAAGCGATCACTATGGGCACTATGTCAAGGGCACTGAATTCCATGGTGGCTGTGGTGATGGACTGGACATCAGCAGAGTGGCCATTGCTAAAAAATGTGGCGATTCTTCTCGTGTGGGCCCCTGGGAGTGTTCGCTTGAAGACATTCCTGGAAATAAACCTCATTGTTTTGCCGATCTCCCTGCTGTCTGTGGATCTCTCATAAGGAATAGCTTCAATTTCCCTGAGAAGTTGGTTCTTATTGTAGGCATCTGAAAAGCGGATGAGGTGCTTGGTGTAGGAATTATAGGATAGAATGGCAATGCGTGCTCCCACAGGACAACTGTTCTCCCGGACTTTAATTTCTCTCACGACTGAGGAGATCATGGCCTTCATTTGTGCAAAATCCTGCTCGGTGACGTCCCGGGACTGGTCTAAGGCAAACACCAATTCGGTTGGATGCACAGGGCATTCAGGTTTTCCTAAAAGGCAAAACAAAACAAACCCAGTTGCCATTGAGGGGAACCTGCCTCATGGTGACCCCCTGGGTATCAAAGTAGATGTGTTTTCCATGACGTTTTCAGTGGCTGCTTTTTCAGACACAGATCAGCAGATCTTTCTTCTGAGGAATTTCTGAGTGAACCTGTACTTCCAGCCTATCATTTAATAGCAGAGTGTGTGGACTATTTGTATCACTCAAAGACTCCAAAAGGCAAAAACAGACCCATTATGTAGCATGCTCGCTTTAAAAATGGGTACACAAAAGAGGGAATTGCAAGCAATGTCATGCAGCCAAGTATATGATTCATTAAATGTGAAATTGATGATCTGCTCTGTAAAACCTCTACTCAATTCACAATGAAAAGCTTAAAAAAATGGGTGTATAGATAGTAAAATGATTTTAAAAGGTAACTACTCAAATATTTAAGCAGTAAACAATATTAAAATGAATATCAAATAAAGATTAAACATTTAAATCTTGACTATTAAAAATGCTCTTAAAATAGAGTTTATTTCTTTTTAATGAAGCACAAGAGTAAAAAGATGATAATTTAATGTTTTATGAAATCTATAAGGAGCCCTGGTGGCACAGTGGTTAAATACTCAGCTGCTAACCAAGAGGTCAGTGGTTCGAACCTCCCAACTGCTCCATAGAAGAAAGATGAGAAGTCTGCTTCTGTAGAGACTACAGCCTGGGAAACCCTATGGAGCTTTCTACCCTGTCCTGTGACTCCAGTGGCAATGGGTTTGGTATTTGGCTATAAAAATTTATCAAATGATTTCTAAAATATAAATAGCTCACAAAAAAGTTCTTTCACCTATACACATTTGGCCCATGGAATTCTATATTGTTGCTGTAACTACTCAATTGAATAAAACAGGTATGTTTTCCTATTTAATGAAGAAGTATACTGTGTGTAAAAAAAAGGAAAGTGTGACCATAAAAATTTAGTTGTTGTTTATTTAAATTCTGTTGAGTTGATTTTGACTCATACTGACCTTGTAAAGGGTTTCTGAGGAGCAGCTGGTGGATTTGAACCACTGAACGTGTCCAATGCTTATTCTACAGTACTACACAAGCCTTCAACTGCTAATAAAATCAGGAAATTCAGAACTGACATACAGTACGCATAATAAAGACAGAGGCACTATAGGACAGTGCTTAGAGCTCAATATTTGGGGTACAGTCCTGACCCTACTACTTACTAGCCTGTGACTTCATACAAGTTACTTACCCTTCAGTTTTCTCATTTGAAAACTAGTCAAAATATCACCTATTGCCTAGACCTATGAGGAGGACTAAATAAATCAACTCAGGTAAACACTTAGGAAACAGTGACTGGCAAGTAGTAGGTGCTCAGTAAATGTTATTAATAACTGTTATAATTATTACTACAATCTTTTTTATTGTGAGAGAACAGAATCACTAAAAGGTGAATGAAAAAAAGATTTAACAGATAAACCTTTATTTAAGTTAAAAATGCAAGTTCACCAAATAAATATGCCTTTAGAGAGACTTACATTATGCATGTTAAACTCTAGTGTACATATTAATTACAGATTATCTACCTGAACTCATTCAGCATAATCATTCATCCTTAATCCCAGTATTCTGCGCAGTTGGCAATTTGCATTTGTCTGATTATCTGATTAATGTTTATCTCTCCTATTACTTTATGAAGTATGAAGATAGGGATTGTGATTTTCTTGTCCAGGTTATTAAAAAAAGAGAAAGACCAAACTGGTTGCCATTGAGTTAATTCTGGCTTATGGTGACCCCATGTGTCTCCGAACAGAACTGTTTGTGTTGCATATAATTTTCAGTAGCCATGATCTTTAGAAAATTGATTGCTAGGCCTTTTTCTGAGGCACCTCAGGGTGGGTTTGAACCTGCAACCTTTTGGTTAGTAGTGAAGCACTAACTGTTCCTATCACCCAGGGACTCCTTGCAGGTTATTAGTCCTGGCCACATGATTGTTGTTGTTAAGTGCTGTTGAGTCGGTTCTGACTCATAGCGACCCTGTATAGGGTTTCTGAAGCTTTAAATCTTCATGGAAGCAGAAGTCACATTTTTCTCCCATAGAGGGACTGATGGGCTCAAACTTCTGACCTAGTGGTTCGTAGTCTAGTGCTTATGCTATGGAGCCATATGATAGAAATTTAATAAATGTTGAATAGATGAAAAAAATGATCCAAAAGCAGTTATTTGCAATAAGTATAGGAAGAAAAACAACACTTGATTAGTGGGTGAGATGCTTGGTGTTGGGATGTAGGTTGGTACAAGGAAACCCTGAAGGCACATTTCTCTTGGAGGGATGACTCCTCGTATTCAAGGCCAGCAAGTCTGACATAAGAAACAGCATGAAACCCAATGGCTCTTCACAAGCTAGGTCAGGAACTCACACTGACTGGGGCTTGTCCAGGTCAGCCAAGGATGAGTCCCCACTCTGCCATAGGGCCAGCTGGGCCTTGTCCACCTAGTTGTTCTTGTTAAGCACTGTTGAGTCAGTTCTGACTCAAAGTGACCCTGTATAGGGTTTCTGAGGCTGTAAATCTTTGTGGGTGCAGAAAACCTCATCTTTTTGCCCACTTTGTTGTTGTTGTCAGGTGCCATTGAGTCAAAACTGACTCATAGCGACCCCATGCACAGCAGAAAGAAACAATGTCCGATCCTGGGCCAACCTCACTACTGCCACCACACTTGACGCCATCAATGATGTCACCTTAGTGGTAGGTTATTATCTCTTTCTGGTCATTGGTGCCCTGACCTTCATGGGAAAAAGGATTTCTCACCTGGCCAGTGACAAAAATAAACCCAAACCAAAGTATTCACCTCTGTGAAAAAAAATGAAACTATAGGAAATCATTTGTCAGCCTTTGACTCAAATTTAGTGGACTGAACAGATATTCAAAATATTTTGGAAGGTACGTACTGGACTGCTAACCGCAAGGCTAGTGGTTCAAACCCAGCCACCACTCCTTAGAAACTCTATTTAGGGTTGCTATGAGTTGGAACTGACTTAACGTCACTTGATAACAACTAATAAAAGAATAAACCCATTGGGTGAGAAACAGCTGTGAAGCTCTGCTAAAACAGAATGATTGTGTTTGCGTTGCTACTGTTGTTAAATGCTGTCAAATCAGTTCTAACTCATAGCGACTGTTTCTAAGGAGTGACTGGTGGGTTTGAACCACTGACCTTGTGGTTAGCAGTCCAGTGCTTATCCTACAGCGCCACACCAGGATTCCTGTTAGGTTTGTACTATCATTAAAAGTCAGCAAAGAATGTGCAGATAAAATTTATATCATTTGGTAGGCAACACATTGTTCTAACTCATGTAAACAGTTTGGATGTTGATTAAAAAATGCTGTAAATAAAGATTACTCACCATGTCCACCAGCTGGGGAAGAAGAACAAAGGAGACTGGGTTATTCTTTGGTAGGAGAACAGAGTTCTGTACCTTACATGAAATTCATGCTGACTGAAGTTTTGCCTAGGTGTTTTTTGTAGATGACTCAAAAATCAAGGTAGCAGGTAGGGTTTGGAGAATTTGTAGAGAGAACCTAGCATCTTGGTAAAGGCACTTTATTATTATTTTAACCATAGGGGAGGGAAGGGAGGAGAGGTGGGACAATAAATCAGCAGTCTGTAGTCAGCTGTCAGAGGCAAATGACTTTTGTCTGGGAGGGAACACTGTGCTGCAGGGAGGAGGTAGGTCCCTGAATTCAGAAAGCATTTGAATGGGTGCTAAGCTCTCTTTAGTCTGAACACACTTCCAGTGTGACCCATGTAGATATCTATAGTTAATGATTTTGTATATACTGAGTGTGTGTGTACTCACATGTTCTCGCTATTGGAGGTAGATTTTCTCTGAAGCAAACGACACTTAAGCTTTAGACTTGCACTGTATAATAGGGTAGCCACTAATCATAGATGGCTCTTTACATCTAAATGAATTAAAATGGGCTGAAAATTTTAAAATTCAGCTCCTCACCTGCACTAGCCACATTTCAAGTGCTCTGTATCTGAAGATGGCTATTGCTGTTGTAGTTAAGTGCTGTAGAGTGGGTTCTAACTCAGAATTTCCGAGGAGCGGGTGGTGGGCCTTGCAGTTAGTAATTCAGTGCTTATTCTACAGCACCACCATAATTGTAGTTGCTAAGTACCATACTGGACAGTGCACTGAAAGACTTCTGTCACTGCAGAAAGTTCTCTTGGTCAGCATTGCTTAAGCGTCTTATGTGCAGGGGCCTGTTGCAAGACTCTGGGAGGGCTGATCATCATTATGTTCACCTCACCCTTTTATAAATGCAACCTCCATTGATTCTGATTTCGCTTCTTATTCTAAATACTACTTGTATGTGAAATAGCTTTGTACCTACTTTTGGATTTATCATTGTATTTCAGATCCCTCACATTTAAAAGGATCAGGCCCCATCACACTGGAATCTGCCATTACTGTTCACATGGCTACCAGGTTAGAAAATCTACTGTACTAATTCAGCCCCAAAGAAAGCAGTCTTTATGACCCAATGTACAGATTTGATTCCCATTGTGGTTCTATTCTGATAAAACAAAAAAGACCAAGTTAAGGCTAACTGCCTTAAAATGTTTTTAAAGTCTCTGTCTTGGAGACCAATGTTCTCTACATTGTTGTGTGCCATTGAAACTGTTCTGACTCATAGTGACCTTGTGTATAGTTTCCGAGGAGCAGCTGGTGGGTTTGAACCACTAACCTTGCAGTTAACAGGACATAAATGTGTTCTAATTTGTCTATTTTTCTCCCCTAAAGTGCTCCAAGGTAACATTTGGTTTCTCCTTTCAGTCATGTTTATTTGGGCAGTCATTAAGCATTTGTGGATGAATATTGAAAAGTTTGTTCTCTCTGACTCACAGGCATGGAATTTCTTTGCTGGCACTAGCTCATATGTTGATAGAAGAGGCTGCTCTGACAATCTTAAAGCAAATTCAGAAAAGTGTTTGCCAAATCAAAAGGCATTTAAAATTTTGAGAGGAAAAAGGAGAAAAAAACCAAAAAACCCCAGCAGAATGAATAATTTTACGAGTTAGTCCATCAGTCCAGTTAGAAGTATTTCTAGGAAAGGAGCAATAAACAATGAACCAAAGCCAAGTCCCATTCTCTAGGTCACCCTGTTATCACAGTTGCCTCTTTACCACCAAGTGAATTCAACTCTGTCAATTACCGCCAGTTCTTAATACCCACTTGAAAAAAGTTCAGTGTCACTCTCTGCTGATGGATTTCACTATCAGAAGACTTGACCTTACACCTCAATTTCCCCTAGATCAAAAGTACTAGGTATATTATTATTATTTAGGGCTTGGAAGGGGTTCAAATCGACAAGCTGGCAGCCAGAAAAGAAGATAATAGTCACTCATCTTTGCCAACTCAAAATCTATGCAGTGACACCTCTAATTTTAAGAAATTGGCTTGTAAATTGTCTCAATTCAGAGTGTAGAGTTCACTGCTTTCCTTCTATGAATCTGGCTCCCTGGGTGATCATTTTCAGCAGGGTACTTACGACTGTGATCCCGCACATACTGGATAAGCTCACATGTCTGCAGTTCAAAAATAAAACAGAGAATTAGCTGGCAGACTGATAGGTCCTGAACTTTTAAAATGCATACACTTGATGGGGTGCTCAGAGCGCTCTTGGAATCAGGAGATACATACGGAAAATGAAGCCCATCCTTTGGCTCCTTTCACGCCCTAGGAAACAAAAAAATATGGGTTACACGCCCAGTAACCAGAATGTTTACCAATGTGTACCCTGAGAAAATGATAAGCTTTATAGTTCTTCTTAAATTACAGGGAAAAGAGAATGCATGTAGGATACTCATCACATAAACAATACAGAAAGCCTCATACAGATGAGACTTTCTGCTCCCATAAAGATTTACAGTGGAAACCCATTGCAAGGTTGCTATGAGTTGGAACCGACTCAATGGCACACAACCACCACCAACACCAATCCATCTTTGGGGCCAGGAAGAGTCTGGCTCTCCCAGACAAAATGCAATGGAGCCTCCCCACAAACTCTTGAAAAAAAATTAGTAAAGTCCATGTGAAAGTAATCATCTGTTCACTTTCCTCTTGCCTTCATTCATTCACTGTTCACACTGAATAAAATCAGAGCACAAGGACTGGAGTGGTAAACAAAATTCTCTGAAAATCTAGAAATTTCATTTTAGACCAGGACTTTTAATTTTCTTGCTATTACCCCAGCTTCCAAGAGATGGCAATTAATTTTTAATTGGCATTTGATCTCCTCTCTGAGCACGTGAATGTGGAAAAATATTCAAGCAATTGACTAGGCAGCAGAAGCAGAAAGCAAGTGAAAAATGGCTTGATGTGATGTATGGATTTTCAAAATTTACCTTTCTTCCAGGGGGTCCTGGCTCCCCAGGGGATCCCAGCTCTCCAGGACGCCCAGCAGATATCTTAAAGCAGAATTTATTTAATTAAAAAATCTAATTTATGCACATGAATGTGGTTGTGAGTATAAATATGTTTTAAACACATCTTTACTTTAGAAAAGTGAAAAGTGAGAGATTTCCAAAAGCACAAAGAGGAAAAAAAAATCCCTAGCAATCCTTTCTCCTCCAAATAATCCTCATTAACATTGTAATGTGTTTTTCCTCAAGCCTTATATTGTTTACTCTTTGGGTGTTAAAATATATTTATTGATTTTCTAAATTATTTGGATTACATTTTTCTTTTGCTTTAAATCTTAATATATATCTTCATGTTACTGAATTTTTTTTGCAAAACATTTTTCATAGCTGCATAGTATTCTATTGTATGGAATGCCATAATGTATTTAATCAGTCATTTATTGTTGGCATTCAATGTTGTAATAACCAATATTATTATAAAACTATATGCACAATTCTGAGTATTTCCATGGGAAATGTTTGTTAGAACTGCTGATGACTGAGACAAATGAGATGTTCGTTATCTAAATGGGATGGCATGTGACTAAACTAAAAACCAAACAAATAAAGAAAACATAAAAACTACTGAAGAAATATCAACAAGATATTTTTAGTGATAAGAGGAATAACCACAGTTACTGCAGACTGCTTATTATATTCCAGAGATTTTTTTCCATACAAATTAAACATGAATTTTGTCATAAAGAAAGCTAGGGTTTGGCTTAAAAATTTGGTATTTCTTGCTTTCTTCATCTAAAATGACATGGGATTTACAAGCTTTATATGAATAAAAATGAAGCACTGCTTACTGAACAACAAATAATTATTGATATCCTTTGGGTATTCTGCTGATATTCACAGCATAATGAGTTTAGTTGGTGGGAGGGGAGATAAACTTACTTACTTCTCATATTTTATTTATAAGATACAGGCTAACCTCGCAAGGGAAAAGATGGCAGATTGAATGCATGCATTTAATTTTGCTCCCTCCCAATGCCTTACTAAAATGACAATAGACTTTTTTTTTTTTAAAGTAAAACACAATAAGATGCAAAGAATGAGAAAGGAGACATAGTGGAGTTTAAGATGCTTGAAAGCACATGTAAAAATGTTAAATGACTTAGCAGACCAGAGAAAGCCGATTCCTAAGCCAGCAGCAAGGAAAGCCAAGAACCAATGTGCTTGATACAGTCCCAAAAGGCTCAGGAATTGGGAGAAGCAGGTGCATTTAAAAGAGATGAAGATGAGAAACTAAAAAAGGGAAGACTCAGTGAAAATCATTTTAGGAATCTCTGAATCTCCTTTCCATACTCTAGACTGCCCTTCTCCCCACCAGCAACAGATAGGGGGCTTACTCTTCAGACAGGTAAAGTCAATGTGTCTAGAGAGTGTCAGGTAGAGTTGAAGGCTAGAGGTACCATACTGAAAACAGGAAGATGTAATGCATTAACTCCTGTGTACAGTAGATGTGAAACCCCAGCTCTGTTTTGCCATATGGTCCCAAGAAAGCTGACAGACAGTCTGTTACTGTCTGGAAGAAAATTGCAAGAATCTTGTCAGAGGAATCAGACAAGTCAATGAAGACCTAAAGATACTGATACCAGAAGTTTGCTAAACAAACAGTTCAGCTAGACCACTGTCCAGTGAAACTTGTTGTTGATGGCCCTACCTATATGCTTAAGGAGCTCTGGTAGCATAGTGGTTACAAGTCGGGCTGCTAACCTCAAAGTCAGTAGTTCAAAACTATCAGCTGTTCCTTGGCAGAAAGATGAAGCTTTCTGCTCCCATAAAGATTTACAGCTTTGGAAACCCTAAACAGGGGCTTTATGGGTCAGAATCAACTCCATGGCACAGAACCACCACCACATGCTTAGTTAGTCCTCATTTCTTAGCTATAAAGATATGTGACAGATATGTGAGAAATAGAGACCAGAAGAGATAAAATAAAACTATATGAAACAGACTCTGTTGGGCAAAGAAAACTTTAAAAATACCCACTCATCTTCTCAGAGTGATAAGAGATAATGTGCCATCCCTGAAACAAAAACTGAATACTATGAAAAAAGGATTATTTAGAGGATAGAATGTGCTCTTCAAAATTAAACTATAAGAGACGGATTAAAAGACAAAGCCATTAAAATCTCCAGATAGTGCAACACATAGACAAAGAATTTTAAAAAAATGGGAGAGAAGAGATCAGAATATTAGAAGACTTGCCTAACATGCCAAATGACAGGGAAAACAGATGAATAAACCATCAAAAAAATTAATTTCTCTGAACTAAACAACCTGCTTACAGGCTCAAAAGGCCAACCCATTAGGAAAATGAGCAATAAAAGCATAAAAACTGCAAAATATCAGATATTAGGAGCTGAGAGAAGATCCAATAAGGTTTCAGAGAGAGAATACTGGTTACACGTAAAGGATCAGGAATCAGAAAGGCTTTGGAATTCCCAAAGCAACAAAGAAGCTAGAAGCATGGTGATCTAATTACCTTTAAAAATCCAAACCTAGAATTGTGTACTAGCCAAAACAATAGTCACATATGAAGGTAGACTAGAGTCATTTTTGGAGTCCTGGTATGGTGTTATAGTTCAAACCCATTGGCCACTCCTCGGAAACCTTATGTAAGGTTGCTAGGAGTCGGAACTGATTCAATGGCGTTGAACAACATAACAGCAGAGCCTTCTGACCTGTCCAACCTGGGATGTCAGTATCCCTTCAATGTCTGGTGCTAGATGCCACCCTGAGACTGTCCTTTACCCTCACCTTGTGGATTCCCTTTGCTTCTCTTCTGTGTTGAATTTCTTGTTACTATTCCAGTTTTCAAGGTCCACTGGTAGCATAGTGGTTACGAAACGGGCTGCTAACCTCAAGGTCAGCAGTTCAAAACTACCAGCTATTCTGTGGGAGAAAGATGAGGTTTTCTGTTCCTATAAAGATTTACAGCCTTGAAAACCCTGTGCAGGGTAACTCTGAGTTGGAACCGATTCCACAGTACTTAACAACAACAACATTCCTATTCTCAGACTCCTCTCTCATGTACAAGTGAGCTTTAAAAAGTTTGTGGAAATTTTTCTCTTAATTTCATTTTTCCACAAATTTTTTGAAGTCTCCTTGTAGTTTTCTTTTGTTTCATGAAGCACTTAACCAGTTGCCTGCTAAGAAGGGAGCATTAGAAGGATATTTTTAATACTGCCAACATCTGAAAATGGGTAAAGGACAGTCTCAGGGTGCCATCTAGCACTAGACAATGAAGGGAAACTGACAACCTAGGTCGAACAGGTTAGAAAGCTCTGTTGTTTTGTTGTTGTTAAGTGCCGTCGAGTTGGTTCCAACTCATAGTGACCCTGTATAAGATTTCCAAGGAGTGGTTGGTGGGTTTGAATCACTGACCTTGAGATTAGCAGTCTAGTGCTTACCCTACAGCCACCAACCTTGAGTTTAGGATTTCAGCGCTTATCCTACTTACAGCACCACACTAGAACTAGGTTGGGATTAAATTTGATAGAAGGTCAATTATATCTATATGGCTTGAGAAAATTTAGATAAATATTATACTAATTTCTATATAGGAAATCAATTAATGATACTTAAAACTTAAAAATCAAGAGCATATTGTCAATTCCAAAACAATCAATTAAGAAATGAAAGTTGTTGTTTCTGGGAAGAAGGACATGGAAGGGGGTGAGGCCATAGGGTTGTTATTGCAGGTCGAACCCCAGGTATTACAGAGTAGAACTGCTCCAAAGGGTTGAGGGAGTGGAGAGCTTGTCTTTTTTTTTTTTTTTTTTTTCTCATAAGAAAGTCTGTGAAATTATTTGATTCTTTAAAACAGTAGTTCCTAACTGGGAATGTTAGGTGGGGTAGGGTGTGGATTTTGCTCCTCAGCAGACATTTGGAAATGTCTAGAGACATTTTTAATGACCATAATTGGGAGAGATGGATTGTTACTGGCATATAGTGAGTAGAGGCCAGGGATACTGACAAATGTCCTATGATATATAAGATAATCTCTAACAAACAGAGAATTATCTGGTCCAAAATGTCAAGTGACTATGTTTTAAACTATGGCATGTGCAAAGTTGATAAAAAAAAAATGTTGTTGTGGTTGTTAAGTGCCATCGGGTCAGTTTTGACTTCCTAGTGACTCTGCATAGAGTTTCTGAGGAGTGGCTAGTGGGTCTGAGCAGCTGATCTTCCAGTTAACAGTCCAGTGCTTATCCTACAGCGCCACACCAGAACTAAAAAAAAAACAAAAAAACAAAACAAACAAACAAAAAAAACTAAATACATACAAATGTACATATATACAAAAGATAACTAAGATGAAAAATCTTGGCAAATTAAAAAAAAATTGTTCTGGGGGATGTGGGGGCTCAAAGGGGGAGATTTAAAGAGCTTAATTTAGGAACATAATCATCCCACGAGAATTAAAGCAACAAGCAGAATGTGAGGCAAATTCTTCCAGTGGAATCTTCAGCTCTTTTAAGGGGACAACCTGGAATTTTTCAGTGTATAAAGTCTCAAGTTCAAATCCCAAAAATATTCATATAGAGGTGGAAAAAGCAGGTTAGCAAATGAAACACCCCAGTTAGAAACAGTGATAAACTGCCCAATAAGGGGAGGAAACGCAATAAACTGTCAAACTTATTAGTTTGTGCCCAGTGTTGAGAATTTGTATTTTCAATCCCAGTTAAACAAGAATCACCTGGGATCTTGTTAAGATCATCTTCATTCTGATTCAGTTTCTCTGGAATAGAAATGCAAATTCTCAACAAAAGGCCAAACCAGAATGAATCAGTTCAAAGCCCAGATTAAAAGGTAAACTACTTCACTAACAAGCCAAGGGAAATGATCTGCAGATATTTCAATGAAGGTCACATCTGGATTAATTTAAAGTCTTTTTCAATTACTTTTCTAATTATATCAGTCCTTCTTTTTAGAGAATAATATTAAAGGATACATATTAAATATTAAAGTCAATAAACCTTTACCTGTACTTTATTGACTACAAAAAAGGATTTTGATTGTGTGCATCATGACAAGCTATAGGCAACATTGCAGAGAATGAGTATTCCAGAACACTCGATTGTGCTCATGAGGAACCTG
>NW_006408546.1:3684590-3689033 GCF_000296735.1 Chrysochloris asiatica | reverse complement strand
TATGCTATACCTCAGGCTTTAATTTAATTTTCAGCCTGTTTTGTTTTTAAACTCTCTTTCCCTCTCTACAGTCCTGTCCTGCCCTTTCCCGTATTTAAAAAAACAAAAAACAAAAAAAAGTTCCGGGCTTGCTCTTGGGCTGAGTATCTATGCGCATGTGTGGCAGAAGAACCCACCAATAGTAAGGGTGGGGGGTGTCCACTTGCTCAGGCTCCCTCTCTAGTTACCAGAATGGAGATGTGCAAACAGTGGGGGTGCCAGTGACCAAATATCAAAAAGAAAGAAAATCAGAACAAAGCAAAACCGTCAAAGTGTATTGTCCACCTTTGCTCCAAGTTTTCTGCGGTGTTTTTCCATGGTGTTTCTGCTCCCCCGCTTGAGCTTGCCGTTTGGTCTTTCCAAAGATGTTGGCTCCAGGCCTCTGAGCCCAACAGATTCAAAAGTATGTGATTTCTTACTTCAGTTTCAAGTTCCAGTAGCTATAAGCCTTCAGACTTTTAAAATATTCCTATCTCTGTGATTCTGCGTTTTGGAGCTCTGCCCTGGATCTGCTTTGCCTGGTATTCTGTGGTATGGCTGATGGCGAACTTCACTGTACTTCCACCCTAGCTGCCATCAAGCCCCCCATAATGTGGTTTTTCAGATTAAATGTGATAATATCAAGCATCTAGTAATTTTTCAATGAAAGGAACTGGTATTATGACCTCTTTTGAATATAACCCAGGTATGTCATACCATTTATCAATTTACTAGATAAAAATTATTGTAGCTGTGTGCCATTAAGTAGGTTCTGACTCATAATGACCCTCCCTAGGGTTTCCAAGAGTGGTGGTAGGGTTTGGATTGCTGACTTTTTGATTACCAATCCAGTGCTTATTCTGCAACATCACACCAAGGCGCATAAGATCCCTAAATGCCTGGGCATAGGCTATTGTCAGACCCTTGCAAAAGGCCTTAGTGAGAAGCCCTGAGCTTTTGTGGTAGGACTGATCTCTGATGAAGAAATTCTGATGGGGCAAAAGATTGGAAGAAGGGTTATGGGATACTGAAGGCAAGTTCTGTCCGTTTAATAACTTGGTGTCCATCCACAACACTCTGGCTATGTTGTTTTGTACCTGGAAATTGCCCCCTTGGAAAGGCTGTCCACTGGTCAAGAAACTAAGCCAAAACAAGGATAATATCTCAACTTCTAGAAAAACTTAAGGCTAAACTTATATTGTATTTTGAAAATTGTTTTTAGAGAAGGACACCAGCTATCTAGTGAACTAAGAGATTCCAAGGGCCAGATTCAAAGTAGAGATAAAATGCAAACCGGCATTCCTCGAGGACCGGGAAAGCCAATATGTCCTTTTTCTCCTGGATATCCAGGTTCTCCCTGTTAAATGAAACAATAAAACGTGTCCACATTAGGTTGTATTTATCATGGAAATTAGAGACGATGACACTAAGACAACATTCATAGGTTCATGCTCAAGGCTGTGTACTATGAAAGTTATACTAGAGGAATTGTGGTTGCTAGCTTTAGCAATTGTGTGATTAACTGTTTAATACCATTTTAGCAACCCTGTGACCAGAATCACACTTTTAGAAGGGTCAAGCGCTCAAGGAGGGAGCACTGTATCACATAACATAATTTAACTAAATTGGTTTCCATGGTCAACCATGTAAATCTGGCTGCTGCAAAGACAGCAGATTTAGTCATCAAGTTTTAAGATTTTAAGTGTGATTCAGGATACCCAAGGGAGTATATGACATCCTTGGCAACATTTGATGACTTCTGACAAGTAGAGCATCTACTGTGGGTTATAAATCATCCTCAGTGTTAAGTATACAAAGTTCCAGTTACGTAGGAAAAAATACAACAACCTAGGTGTAATTTATAAAGGAAGGTCCATTCCCTTGAAAAACAAAAACTTAATTTTTCAGTAGTTTTAGATTTACAGAAAAGGTAGAACAGAGGTTCCCCATATACTTCACATCTCGTTTCTCCCTTTGTTACCATTCCATTACATTATACACAGTTCTTGGGTAAAGAACATTCCACTTACAACTTCTACTTGCTTGTTAATGCTATGTATATTTGCCCTCGCTTTGAAAAGACTGAACCAATTCCTGCTTGCAACAAATTCTTCATCACAATCACCTTCATTTGTTGCATGTGCAGCTTTTAAGTTGCTGAAAGGATTGAGCTAAATAAGGTGGCTAAAGAACTGTATGTACCTATCTGATTTATTTATAAGTTCCACTTAACAACTTAAAAGACACAGGAATAGATCTCATTTGTAACCTAGAGACTGCCTGTAAATATAGTGCAGTGGCATATTTGTAACAACAAATAAACCAATATTGATACATGATTGCAACTAAAGTTGACTATCTTTAGATTTTCTTAGATTTTCCCTAATGTCCTTTTTCTGTTCCAGAATCCTATCCAGGACACATCACATTTAATGATCTCCTTAGGACCATCTGTTGTTGTTGTTAAGTGCCGTCAAGTCGGTTCCAACCCATAGCGACCCTGTATAGGGTTTCTGAGGAGTAGCTGGTGAACTTGAACCACCGACTGTGACAATTTCTCAGATTTTCCATGTTTCTGATGACATTCACAGTCTTGAGAAGTACTGATCAAGGATTTTGTAGAATCTCTTTATTAGAAATTGTATGGTGCTTTTCTCGCGATTAGACTGGGGTTATGGGTTTGGGGGAGGAAGACCATTGATGTGACATGCCATTCTCATCACACCATATTAGATGTACACACTATCTATGAGGTGTATCGTTATAGATTGACCTTGATCACCTGGTTGAGGTTGTGCTTGTAACATTACATCCCAAACCTGCAACACACACTTTCTATACTGTACTCTTTGGAGGGAAGAGTGTGGAAGTATGTGTGCAGTCTACACTTAAAGGTTAGGATAGTTAACTTCTTTTTATAAGGCAGCATTTTTCTTCACTAGACAGCACTTAACAACAACATACAGATAATGGAGTCGTGGTGTGGCACTGTAGGGTAAGCACTCAACCAAAAGATCAGTTTGAACTGCAAGGTCGGTGGTTAAAAGTTGCTAGCTGTTCCTTGGAAACCCTAATAGAGTTGCTATGAGTCGCAACCAACTTGACAGCACTTAACAACAACAACAACAACAACATACAGATAATAGAAACTTGATTCTTACAATGACACCAATTCTTCTGCAGCCCTTTCCAAAAGGGGGGGCGGTGGGGGGGTCCTCTTTTACTTTCTCAGCCTCCCAGAGTAAGAAGGCAGCATTTTCTCTGCTCTAAACTTTCATTTCTAGACCACATTTCTACCACAGGTGCTAGAATTCCTCTATTTTTCAGAGATCACACAAGATCAGGCGCATTCAGGTACAGCCATAGACAAGGAATCTCTCTATTTTTAAGGTGATTGTCCTTGTCATCCCTGTATTCCATTTCATCCTTTAAGCAACTGTCTTTGCAACACTCAACTGCTGGCCTCTGTTGTCTCAGCCCTTGCTAACAGTTGTCCATTATAAAGCTAATCTCTCTTCTTATGCTCTCAGTCAAATCCTCTCTGTCTAGAAATTTCTCCATTTTTACTGTGGATTGAGTGAATGTTTACATAGCAGAGCATCAGTTTCACATTCAACAAATAATATACCTTGTTTTATTACATTGATTATAATCCCCTCCATGTACCATCAGTTAACAGAATTTCTCTCTATTCACTTTAGCTTTTTAAAACACAAAAACAAAAGACACTCAGGCATATATAATAATTTACACCTCCAAAGGGCACATTGAGCAAGTCTGCTCCTGGCCACCAGCTCTTAGTCCCTCTCTTCCCATGAATCCAGAGTCCTCAGCTGCTCCCCCTCTCCATGCCTCTGTCTCTGGCATCTCTGACTTCTCTGGATAAGGTCCCACATTCTGTTTGTGCTCTTCAACCTTGATGGTCCTAGGGTCCTCTGTTTTTGGACTGTAAGATTAATCACTCCCCTGTTTTTGATACAAAACTTCTACCTTTACAATTGTCATAGTCGCAGTTATTCATGATAACAGTTATTCACTATTGAATCATACAAATCGTATCCCCATCTCTTTTAACAGAACTGTTTAGACAAGATGAAAACTATTCAGTGGGACTCTTTGCCCACCCGCCCCCCAAACTTGTAAACTAAACTCCTTGAAACCTTGTAAACTAGTCACTTCATGCCTTTATCACCCCCTCATTTTAGGTAGCCAATGTCTAAGTTGCCTGTCCCTATCTACCCTGTGTACAGAGAGGATAGCATTGATACTTGATATGAAGACCCCTTCCCTTTCTGTTGGTATTTAGAATTACTACCTCCAAGAGTATAGGTCAAGTTCATCAAATTGTAGCAATTTACCTGTGTTTCCTTTATTTTAAAACATTTTTTTGTGTAATCTTCCTCTAGTTGAGTTCTGATTATCAAG
>NW_006408546.1:3678539-3684490 GCF_000296735.1 Chrysochloris asiatica | reverse complement strand
CATCAACACTCAGGAAGCAGCAGTCATGAAATCAAACGACATATTGTATTAAGAAAATCTGCTGCCTAATAAGACCTCTTTAAAGTGTTCAAGAGTAAAGATGTCAGTTTGAGGACTATGGTGTGCCTGACTAAAGTCATGGTATTTTCAATAACCTCATATGCATGTGAAAGTTAAACAATGAATAAAGAAGACTATAGAAGAATTGATGCATTTGAGTTATGGTGTTGCAGGAGAATATTATTATTAAAAATTAAAAATTAAAAAATTTCCACCAAAAGATCAAACAAATCTGTGTTGGGAAAAGTACAGCCAGCATGTTCCTTAGAAGCCAAGATGGCCAGACTTCACCTTTTATACTTTGGACATAATATCATGAGACCAGTTCCTGGGGAATGACATCATGCTTGGTAAAGTGGAAGATGCCCCAACGAGATGGACTGGCACAGTGGCAGCAACAGTAGGCTGTGAAGTTGGCCCATGACCAGGTAGTGTTTCATACTGTTGTGCATAAGGTTGCTACGAGTTGGTACTGACTCGACAGCACCTTAAAACAACATTAAAGGCCAGTCAACCAAAAACTTGTATGAATAAAAGAATTATAGCTGAAAAGCAATCCTCTTTGGGAAAAGGAGGAGAAAGAGAAATAGCAGTTACTTTATTTCATCCATTTAAATCATACTCCTAAAACCAACAGAAATAATCTCTACACTTAAAGTTCTTGCTGTAGTTTGTAAGGAAAAAAACCAGATCAGAGTAAAGTTAACTATGATGACAAAACTGGAAAACTACCTCAAATATAAATTTTTATCAGATTTTTTCCCCTGCTAATTGGCTGTGATTTTAAGACCAGAGTGTGTGATCAATGTTGTTCTAAAGAAAAAAAGAGCGTGTTTTGATAGAATTATAATAAAAGACTCTCTTTAATAAAATAGCCTTCTTATATACACATGGTCTAACATATATGATAGGTCCTGTTATGGTCCTGTAGGTTAAGCACAGGACTGCTAACCACTAGGTCAGTGGTTCAAACTCCAGTCACTCTTCAGAAACCCTACACTGGGTCCCTATGAGTCAGAACTGACTGGATGGCACTTAACAACAACAAAAACAAAAGATATATAAAAAGTCAGCAAATGCAAGAAGTCTAATCTTAACCCATTGGAATCCAAGGGTGAATCCACAGGATGAAGAGGTCTGTGAGAAGTACTGGAGATTCATGTTTACTCCAAGCCATCCAAGTATTGTTTAGTTCTGTTGAGTCAGTTCCAACTCATAGTGACCCTATATAGGGTTTCCGAGGAGCAGCTGGTGGTTAGTAGTCCAGTGCTTATCCTGTAATTCTGCCACACCTGGACTCCATCTACAAGTTAAGCAATAGCAAGGTTCCTCCATAGACCCATTGGATATATTTGGTTACATCATAAAGGAAACTTCCTCACAAACGTTCAAGAGATACCCTATGGAACTAATCAAGGAGAGTCAGACCTGTTAGTGTACTTTACCTTAATCTTGAAGACAAGATTCCAGTGGGTGTCAGGTTGCACTAAGCCTGACAGTGAGATAGAACTGAACTGATCATATTTTGGCAGAGCAAAATCTTTTTTGTTTAATTTCCGGTGATTAGAATGGTAATTTATCCTCAAAACAGTTGAATTTATAACTACTATATGACCCTGAAATCCTATCAATCCGGAAGAAGTGAAAGCAGAAACAGTCTGCAGTACTTTTCACAATAGCCAAAGGGTGAAAACAACTAAAATGCTCAAAAGATGAATGGATCACCAAACTGTGGTATATGCATATAATGACAATGGAATATTACTCATCCATGAAGAGAAATGAAGTCCCAATGCATGCCATAACATGGATGAACCTTGAAAACATTATATTGAGTGAAATAAACCAGTCACAAAAGGACAAATATTGATATGAAATAAACAAATATGCAGAAACCAAAGATTATTAGTGGTTACCAAGAGTGGTAGGAGGAGGGTTGGGGAGGATTGCTTAGCAGGTATTATGTTTATGTCAATACTAGGGGAATAATTGGAAAGAATAGCAACAATAGTTGTACCACATAGAGAATATAATCAACGCCACTGAAATATACATGCAGAAATCGTTGAGATGGCAAATGCTTTGTTATGTGTATTTTCACTACAATAAAAACCAAACTAAACCCAAAACACACAAACAAACAAAAGGAATGGTATGTTAGCAGCAAATTCATTGGCTTCTTGTTGGCACTGGGGAGAAAGTAATATACCCATTCCCTGCCCCAAGTTTGTCTTACCAATAAACACATACAGTTTGAAAGTCTTTGGGAAACAAAAGACAACTTAAATGATCATAAAATGCATGAAGAAGGACTTCCCAGCTGAAGCTGGAATTTGGAATCTCAAAAAGCTTACCATTTTGCCTCTAAGTCCCTTGGTTCCACTTTCTCCTGGATCACCAGGCTCCCCAATCTCACCCTAAATAAATTCCAAAAAACAAAAAGTAAAACAATTATTATACTCAGAGGAGTATATCTAAATGTATTTTTTTAAAACTGATTCTATCATAGAATACATCTGTCTTTAATAGCCTTCTTTGAAATGTCTTTCTTTTTAAGCTTTCGTTTTTTTCTTGCTCTTATCAGAGCACACTCTAGCCTCATTGCTTTACTTTTCTGTCTCTCCAACCACAACATGGAGTTCTGGTGTGGCACTGTGGGTTAATGCACCAGACTGAAAGCAGTTTGAACTGCAAGTTCGGTGGTTCAGCCTCACCAGCTGCTCCTTGGAAACCCTATACAGGGTCACTATGAGTCAGAACTGACTCTATGGCACTTAACAACAACCACCACCACAGCACAGGCTCCTTGGAGACATAAAACTATGTTCTTTTTTTTTTTTGTCCCTTGACCTTAACGCAGGACTGGGCATTTACTTACCTTAGAGTGAAAACCTTAAGGCAGAGGACACCTTGCTAACTTATTACCTGATAATGTTTTACAACCACATTGGGACAAAAGAGTCAGACTAAATCACGTCATTTTGGTTTTCCTTATAGTTTACTTTCCTTTGACTAAAGATTATGACAAAGGGGAAGATGTACGTTGGAGGAGAGAAAAAAACCCACTTTCTTCATTTATTCATGAATTAAAAATGGAAATGTGACTATTTCTTTTTAAACAATCATATGCTCATAAACAAATGCATAATCTTAAAACATGGGGGAAACAGCCTGCTTCTTTCTTTCCTCCTTTCTCCTTGTTGTTAAGTGCTGTCAGGTCGGTTCCATTTTATAGTAACTATGTAGCAGGAACGGGGAAGGAACATCCAGCCCTATAATCTGTGAAGTCATTTGGTCTGTTCCTGCCAAGGCAACGCCACTGGGACTAGAAAGTCAATAAACCTACGTTTTTTTCATAGCAACATAAATTTATATTAATTGATGTTCTAAATATCCCAATGGCCCTTGGTAGAAAAAAAGTTTCCCCACCACCCTGCTGAATGGTGTCCTAATGTGGTGCTTTGGGTTAATGAGCTGGATTGCAAAGTCGGTTTGAACTGCAAGGTCGGTAGTTTAAGCTCACCAGCTGCTCCTCGGAAACCCTATACAGGGTTGCTATGGGTTGCAAGTGACTCGATGATACCTAAAAACAACCACAGCCTCTGCTGAATAGGGTTTCCAAGGAGCTACCGGTGGCTTTGAATTGCTGACTTTGTGGTTAGCAGTCCAGTGCTTAATCTACAGCACCACACCAGTACTCCCAGTACACCTTTCTCCTGTAAAACAGAATATTTATCATAATTGACTATCTTTCTATATTTCTAGGTTAATTTCACAGCCTCAGGCTGGTAATCTATCAAGCTTTACTGAGAGGTCCCCAGTTAGTATGAAGCACACAGTACCTTAGGTCCACTCTCTCCAGGGAATCCTTCTTGGCCCTGTAGATGACAGTAGGGAAGATTACCGTAAGTGTGTATCAAACAGGTAGATTCATTTTGATTTTATTCATGTTGATTTTATTTTTACCTGATGCCTTGTTTAGTTTTAATATTTCTGAACCAAGAAAGTATCAAAACAATTGGAACTTGAAAATGATATCGCACTAGCTGAGAAACTCCAATATCTAAATGAAACTATTTTCTGGTTTCATCAAAGTATCATGACAACCTAACATAATACATCTAAGGAGCTATAACTCACCTCTTCTTCTGTTGTAAGCCTATCACAGCATAGGTAGGTGGTTATTTAGCCATATGCTTCTAGTGGAGAAATTTGGGAAGCCTGCCTGTCACTTTGTCAGACTGGAGTAACTTGTGTGTTGCTATGATGCTAGAAGCTAGTCATTGGTATTTCAAATACTAGTAGGGTCACCCATGGTGGACAGGGTTCAGTGGAGTTTACAGACTAAGACAGACTAGGGAGACAGATCTGACAACTCACTTCCAAAAATTAGCCAATGAAAACACTGAATAGGGATTCCAAGGAAATACTCTGATTTTTTTTTTTTTTTTTTGACTGTGTTAAATAATTTCTCCACATAATTATAAAATTTTCATGTATGATGCCTAAGATTCAAATGATCAAAGCTACTTAATATTTCCTCTATCATAGGATATTTATGTTGTTTTCAATTATTCCCTATTCTAGTGACCAGGTCCCTGGACATTCCTCATTCATTAGTTTTTCTTTAAAAAAATTTTTTTAGATATTAATTTTGTTTTACAAAATTTCCAGACAGCTTTTTGCATCATTTCTGGTGGAATTTCACTTGGAGTTACATTGATACTTTATATGTTTTAGATTTTCTAACAAGAACTTAGTATACCTTTCAATTTATTCAGTTTTCTTTTATATGTTAGTAAACTTTTTTAGAGGTCTCACATATTTTTCAGAAAGGATATTCTTAACTAGATTATATTTTTGGTGCTAATGTAGATATGATTATTTTTTTTAAATAAAATTATAATTTCAACATAGCTATTGTTGTTATACAGAGATCAGTGATTTTGGTAAATCTATGAGCTTCACTTCCAGATATTTAAATATTCAGTGACAATATAAAATTTTTTTTGATGCAAAGTTGGAAGGCTTTATTTTTAAGTTATCACTTGGCCCAATATACTTAGGAAAGTTCCACAAAGCCTCTCACTAACAGCAAGAGTAAACAAGTCAGAGGGGGAAGCATTTTGGAAAGCTCCATGAATAAGCTCAGGCTGGCCACACACCTTCTCAAATAATTGAAAATCCATTTTCAAGTTTCATTTGTTGCCTGCATCTTACCTATCCCAGCAGAGCATTTTCTCCTAAGCCATACTCTCCACAGGGCACCAGCAAATCAATTATCAAAATAAATTTCTAAATGGTCTTATTCACAATCTGCATTTTTTTTCTTTCTTATTTTAAATGTGAAAAATGAACAAAACAACAAAAAATTAAAAGGAAAATGTCTAGC
Organism: Chrysochloris asiatica; assembly: GCF_000296735.1. Taxonomy (NCBI): domain Eukaryota; kingdom Metazoa; phylum Chordata; class Mammalia; order Afrosoricida; family Chrysochloridae; genus Chrysochloris; species Chrysochloris asiatica. The sequence goes on along the minus strand of NW_006408546.1, from coordinate 3,679,038 downwards.
TTCCAGCAGATGCAACTTACCTTTGCACCTTTAGTCCCAACTCTACCATACCCTGGACTGCCATCGTCACCCTGTAAACAGAGCAATGAATACCAAAGATCCCAGACTACAGATAGAGGCAGACTTTCACAAGAGGACAACCAACCCATATGGTTTGATCAGTGATAGTGACCCTAAAGACAACAGTAAATAAGATACAGTGTACTGCTCCTTAGTCTTTTCATTACTAAAATGGAAATAACAGGAGTTCTGGTGTGGCGCTGTGGGTTAATGTGCTAGACTGTAAGGTTGGTTTGAAGCGCAAGGTCGGTGGTTCCTTGGAAAGCCTACACAGAGTCGCTATGAGTGGGAATTGACTTGATGGCACTTAACAACAACAATGTAATAACATAATGTGGTTTTAAAATCACCCACTATTATTGTAGATTCATCTATTTCTTTCTTCAAATCTATTAGAGTTTGCTTTATATATTTTGGAGCTCTTTCATTGGGAACATAG
>NW_006408546.1:3665059-3668123 GCF_000296735.1 Chrysochloris asiatica | reverse complement strand
GTATTCTGTGTTTTTGTTGGCGAACTCCTCACTGCACTTCCACCCAATCCACCATCTTGTTTGTTTTCTATGTCCTTTTCTTTAATCATTATTTTCTCTTCTCTCTTCATAGACACACTGCAGCCAATCTGAATGTTGAAAATCAATACTTCTAACCTTCCTAGATCTTGTTAGTGCTGGTAGTTAAAGTCCTCCTTCTTTCTCTTTAAAGCCTAGTTTCTACAAAGAGTAATTTCCCACACTGTATGTATTCTTCCCACCAACACACTGTTTAGTCCCTTGCAATCATACCTTACTTGAGTTGTTTCCCCCCTATATACCTATCTACTGCTTGGTTGAAAATTAGGTCATGAGAGTGAGTTCCTTTTCAGATCTGAAGGGAGGCTGCAAGCCAATGTCTCTGGTACTGCCAGTCTCTTTCAAACCAGTAATTGTGGTATTTTTAGTAAAAATTTCCTTATCGTTTAATTTCATTTTTCCATGAACTCTTTGAAGCCCCCTCATAAGGAGCATTCTGGCTTTACTTCTTTTAAGACAGATTATTATTATTTTCATTCTTCTGGCAGTCCATGGTATATTCAATATTCTCTTCCAGTACCATAAATCAAATTAATCATTTCTTCATTCCTTATTCATTGTTCAGCTTTCACATGCGTATAAAGTGACTGACAATACCATGGAATGGGTCAGGTGTACCTTAGTATTTAAAGTGGTATTTTAGTGGTTTAACATTTTAAAGAGGTCTTTTGTAGCAGATTTGCCCAACACAATATGTGGTTTTATTTCTTGACTGCTATGTCTATGGGTATTTACAATATATCACACACAGAAATTCACTCATTTGACAAACATTTATTAAGCACTTATTATGTGCCAGATATTGTTCTGCACACTACAGTGCTTTGGTCATAAAAGGGGTTAGGGAAAGATTCGTATGAATGGAGGAAAGGAAGAAAGCCAAGAAAGGAGTGATGTACAAAGGGAAATAGGAAGAAAGGAAGGAAAGAAGAGAGAAAAGGAGGGAGGAAGGCCTGTCCCAGAATAGTTCCCTTTCCCTGAGGTTTCTTAGTTCAGATTGGGTGTAGCCCCTCTGGAAATTATGCTGAACTGGAATCCCTGACTTCATCCTGGTCCACATCCACAATTTTAGAAGTTGCTGGCTCTCTAAGAATCAAGCTATGATGTAGGGGCAATGAGATGTGTTCTCTTTTGTATTGAAAAGGGCTCTGGCTAATAACACAAGCCACACTTCTCTTAGCAGAAAACCTCAACTTTGGTGGATATAATGAATGTGACCTACTTTATTTCCTTGGATTCCCAAATGGCCTTGACTCCCGTCTTTTCCTCCTGGTCCTGGAGCTCCCTGGAACAAAACAAAGATTGCAAATATAGCAGAACATAAAGCAATGGTCCTTTGAATGCTTCATGTCTCTTCTAGGAGGAAAATGAACTACAGTTGGGTAAAGAGTTATGGCTGTATTGATCCTTGCTCTGGAAAAGAATACTGAAGCAATAACATAAAGGCCAGTAAAGAGAAGAAACTTAATAAGGTAATTCATTCCAGATGAGGCATCGATACTTGTGGTTTGTTGTGAGTTCTTTCCTCCCAAAGAGATTTCAGGTTCAGTACTCACAAGTTCTGCTGTTAGGGCAGATGTTACTTAAAATCTTTCACATTTGAGGAAGGATTTGCATTGAACTTTACTCTTACTGTTTTTGTAGGGGTACAATTATGTTTATTTGCAAATAATATGAGTTGTACAAGAAGGCTCCGAAAAGCTCATAGGGGAAAATGGAATGAAAGATAATGAAAATCTTCCATGAACTTTTTGAAGCTCCTTCATATATTAGAAAGCTAAACACTTTACCAAACACAGTTAGGATTAATAACAAGATTTGTTAAAGTGGTATAAAATAAAATATTCCGAAAGGCTTTTTTATTGTCTAGCAAAAAGTAATAAAGGTAGATGTCAGTAAATGCCCATTTACCAACAAGAGAAAAACATAAATTACAAAGAATAAGCTTAACAATAAAGATACAAGAAAGCTTTGAAATGAACAAATATGCTATGCATCTGTATAGAAAATATATTAGATATAGTAAACGTATTTCCAACATTCCAGGAAGCATGTTTTATTGGAACAGTCTTAAAGCTGAATATTTTAAAATACCAATTCAGAGAAGCACAGCTGCCTTCCTCTATTATTAAAACTAGGGATCTGATTTTCCCATGGAATATCCAGATATATGGCAACAAAAATTACTTTTGATTAAGTTGTTTACAGGTACTTGTAAGCATTTTCAACACCAGTGAATTGAGTTCATTTTCATAATATTTTTGCCATGGTTGCTATAATTTATTTCTGTAAGGTCAGTAGTAATTACCACTTTCATTTCTGATTTTAGTTATTTACATCATCTCTCTCTCTCTCTCTTTTTTTTGTTGTTGTCATTGTAGCTAAAGGTTTGTCATCTTTATAGATCTTCCTTTCAAAGAACTGACTCCTTAGTTGTTCTCTTTTGTTTTTTGCTAATCTTTACAATGAAACCTGTCCACCATGGGTGATCCTTGGTATTTAAAACACCAGTGACATAACTTTCAGAATCACAGCAACTAACAAGCTACCAAAGTACAACAAACTGGCAGATAAGTGGACAACATACATAGTTGTATGTATACATACAGACAACTTACATAGTTGATCTTTAACCCATTTTCTTCTAACTTTAACTTCCAACTCTGTATGAAGCTAGCTCCAACAACCTTCATGTGCAATCCAGTTTCCATTTTTCTGTCCTTACCTTACTTCTCTCCGATCAGACACTCACTGAAACTTTCCTGACAACTTTTATAACACCAAGTCACTTTTGTAAAACTATAGTTAAAGATACTATTCCTAGCATCTCTCGAGTCTCCTCATAGTAATCTTCCAAGATTCCCCAAAGGGAGCAAAGTCTGACCATACTTTCTCATTTCATCTCCCCTTCCTGAGTCATATCTCCATGGATTTGCATACCACATTGACAAAATCACTTGCAAATATGTGCAGGTAGTACAAAGCC
>NW_006408546.1:3656514-3664959 GCF_000296735.1 Chrysochloris asiatica | reverse complement strand
AGACAGATGCGGCAGTCTGCTGCCATAAATACATAGAGCCTTGGAAACTCTATGGGGGCATTTCTACTCTGTCCTCTAGGGTCCTATGAATTGGAATTGACTGGACTGCAGTTGTGGTTTAGTACAAAGCACTTAGTTGAATGTCAAATTCATTTATTAAAATGTCTATTAGATATCTCATAGGAACTGATTATCAAAAAGAATCCTATTTATTTCAAATCATGTTCCTAGTCTTATATTCATTCTCAAGGAATGGTACCACCATTTACTCCTGAAATTCAAACCAGAAGCCCAAGAATCATCCTAGACACCTCCCTCCTGTTCATGGTTCCAAACTAATCAGCGACAAGTCCCACAGATTCTATTCTCTTTTTGTATTCACCTATTCATTAATTCTTGTCGCTGTCCCTATCTTCAGAGGGTGACATCAGCAAAATGGCGACAGAGGCTTCTGTCTGCCCATTAAAAACAAACACACACTATCAGAATCAACTGTGTCAGAGCTTGTAAATAGTGAAAATGGACAGGACCCAAATGAATGCTGAATCAAGAAAAAAAAGCAACCTAACATGGTAGGAAAAAATTCAATGGGTCAGAAAAGAAATCAGACGGCAAATTAGGGAATACTTAGGTGTGAATGAAAAGAAAAGTGCAACATATCAAAACTTAATGGGATGCAGTGAAGGGAGTGCTCAGAGGAAGTGGGGGTGGGGTGGTTTCCAAGGCTGTGAATCTTTACAGGAGCAGAAAGCCTCATCTTTCTCCCATGGAGAAGATTTGAATGACTGACCTTGCAATTAGCAAGCTAACTCATAACACACTACACTACAAGGGCTCCCAGAGGGAAATAGATACTTGTAAATGACTACATTAAAAAAGAAGAAAGATCTCAAATCAATCACCTAACAGTATATCTTCAGTAACTAGGAAAAAAAGACAAAACTAAATCCAAAGCTAGCAGAAGACAGGAAATTGTAACAAAGATTAGCAAAAAACAAAAGAGAACAACTAAGGAGTCAGTTCTTTGAAAAGGAAGGTTTATAAAGATGACAAAACTAGCTAGAATGACACACACCAAAAAAGAGAGAGATGATGTAAATAACTAAAATCAGAAATGAAAGTGGTAATTACTACTGACCTTATAGAAATAAAAAGGATGATAAGAACAATTATATGAACAATATAATTGTTATAATCCTTTTTATTAATTATCTGTATAATCCTTTTCCTTATACATCAACAAATTAGATAATCTAGATGAAATGGACAAATTCCTAGCAGCACATAAAATACCAAAGTTGCCTCAAGAAGAAATATAAAATTGTAATAAACCTATAATAAGTAAAGAAATTGGATCAGTAATTAAAAATCTCTCTTTTCAAAGCCCAGGACCAGATGGATTCACTGATGAATGATACCAAAAATCTGATGAAGTAAATCAAGATTTTTCAAACTCTTCCATAATATGGAAGAGAAGGGAACACTTCCTAATTCTTTCTATAAGGCTAGCATTAACTCGATACCAAAGTTAGAGGAAAGACATACCACACACACATACTAATTACAGATCAATATCCCTTACAAATATAGTTGCACAGAATTTCAACAAAATACTAGTAAATTAAATGCAAGAGCATACACATAGGGGTTGGGCCTTAAGGTAAACAAAATAAGTAGGGGACAAAGAAAGGTAAAAGAATATATAATTTTTTTCAAAGATATTTCCTCCTTTTTTATTGTGCCATGGCCTGCGTTTCTATTATATGATCGCCATATCCTTGGTTAGATTAGCACATGTTATAATTATGCAGACAGATCCTAACACTACATAAATTAATAAGCCTCCAAAGCACCATCAACAGAAATCACATCCTTTTTTCCAAATGCATATCTTAAAAGAAACTTTGGAACACTCTTTTTATTCCACTCAAGTGGCTGGTCCTTGTGTGCTGTAAAACACTATGAAACCAGTGGATTTATAGAGCCAGTAAAGAATAATGTCTTCTTATTACATATCTAATTGTGTTTGTCTCCTGTGGCTTCCTTTAGCAAACAACAATTTAAGATCCCATTCATCATTTTCTGGATATACAAAATTCTACACATCTTTGAAACAGCATTTTCACTGTGTTGACAAGAGCATTTCAAGAAAAGCAAATAAAACAGAAAATCATGCTTTCTAGCCAGATAAATGGAAAAGTTAGACTAGAGACTAGAGATGCCTTTTAACTAACCGTTGCATTGCTAGGAAGTTGAATGATTTATGACTATGAGCAAACAGCCAAAGCAGGATTAAAGGGGACTCACTTGTAGAGGTTAACTATAAAGCCAATGAAATAATTTACTTCGATAATAGCTGCTTGGATACAGCTTTGGATGCTAGACCAGGGGAAATATCAAGACCTTTGGATTTCAACCCATTCACTTCTTAATATTATACATACACAGATGAGATCATTGCTCAATGTTTTCGTTGACATATGCTGATTTATTATTTTTTTTAATTCCCAAATTGCAGTGCCAGCAAGCTTTTAAAAATTCAAGGATGTGAACGCAAAATAGCAGATTTTCACTAATTTAGTTCTACCATGAAATTGAAAAAGGAGTTGCCATGTTCTTTTGAAGGAGCACATTCATCAAAAAGGGAACTAGCATCCTCATTAGGAGTAATTAATATGCTCTGAAATAATGTGTGATGAGATGAATGCTTCTTAGATATTTTGATGATGAATGTAGCCACTTAAGTGTTGGACCCTTGCCCAGTTTAACTAACACAAAATCATGAATTCTCTTTTCCCTTCATGTAAGCAAGAGCACAAGTCCTTAAGTGTGTCTCAGTTGTTTATCTGGTTAATTTACCATTTGTTGAGCTCTGCTGTGTGACAGACACTGATGTTCTGAGCTTTGGGGATAGTGTATAAAGAAGACAGAGTGGCCCTCATGGAGCTTACAGTCTAGAAAAACCAACTAACTAAATATGTATATGGATTGGCACTTACAATCTGGAAAGGAGGCAGAAAGCCAACTAACTAAATACATACATGGCAGCAATCAGCTCAAACTTAACAACAATTGTGAGGATGGCGCAGGACTGGGTGTTGTTTTGTTCTATTGTATATAGGGACACTATCAGTAGGAACTGACTCAACAGCAAATAACAACAAGAACAAATTATGATAGGATTGTAGAAGAATTGATGCTTTTGATTTATGGTGTTGGATTAAAAGTACCAGGGATGCTAGAACACATAAATTTGTCTTGGAAGAAGTACAGCTAGAATGGTCCTCAGAAGGTAGGATGGTGACACTCTGTCTTTCATACTTTGGACATATTATCATGCTTGGGAAAGTGAAAGGTCAGCAAGAAAGAGGAAGACCTCCAATGAGATGGCCCAGGTAGTGGAATGTTTTGCGGTTTGCTCAGGAAGTTCAATGTGCAGCTAAAGCTCATGACCACTAAAGTAGGCTATACTTTTGATGCCAAGAATACATACCATATGGTAAATCCTTGGCTGGCTGAGTGACATTATCTGATTCACATGTAGGAGGAATTCTTGACCCATAGTAACTACCGATTAACTGAAGCAAAGAGAATTAGAAACCACTTTCCACCTCTGAGTCAGCCAGATCAATAACCTGCTCTACGTGGTAATCACTAGAAATTAATGGGGCCACCAAAATGAGTTCTGAAATCAAACCACCATCCATTGCAGGTTCATAGGCCATCAATAACTCCATCTGAAGGAAAGGAACCACAAAGACATTCATTATAAGACCAATATGAAACTTAATTTCAATCACTTTCTCTCTCATTACATACCTGGGGACCTTTACTTCCAAGACTTCCTTTTTCTCCTTTCACACCAACATCTCCTCTTGGACCCTAAATACATAGAATTAAAGCATTATTTTCTCCCTGAAAGCAAACACTTAAATGCTCACTTGGACATTAAACATGAAAATGCTGTCAGTGGCATGGACAGAAATTGAAAAGAGAGCTCTAATTTATTTTGTGTTCTGTCTTGATCTGTTGAAATCTCATCCCTGCAGGGATATGATGGCTCCATCTGAAACAAGTGGGTGGCCATATGCAGTTGAAATGACTGTGGCTTACAAGAAATACAGAACAGGGAAGGCTGTTTATGGCTCTGAAATCTTGATAAATGAGGACATTTCTCTTCTGATGTTTAAGGATATTTCGCCCAACTTCCATGCACTAAGCTGCCAACATATCATAGTTACTTTTATTTTTAAAAAATTATGCTATGTGGATTAAAACTTTGAAAACTAGCAGAGCCACTGATTGTCATGCATATGCCAAATGCCATTATTTTTCAAAACAAAAAGTTTTGGAAGGAAACAAAAAGTTCTAACTTTTTGTTGTCTGACCTTCTTTCATGTCAGCATTTGCTAAAGGCCTCTCTTTTCTTCTCATTTATTATTTTAGGCAACATTTTGCCCTCTCTGGTACTTGCTTCCCTTTCCCTCATGTGATCACGTAAAAAAGCCAACAATGGTTTATTCCTTGCAAAGGAAAAAGTGCTCAAGACATCTCGATCCTGGAGAAGTGAGCTAGAAAAAACAGCTGAGTGCCACACTGTAGAACTCCCCACTGAAGACTCCAGCTGTATTTGGAAAGCCATTTTTCTACATCACGGCCATCTAACTATGTAATACTGAGCTCTTACTGTGCTAAATTGACCACAGTTCTCAGATTTGTGGCTCAATATTTTCCTTGTCTCAAGGTCTCCCTGGAATACCCTACCAGCCTGAACGTAATGCACAGAGACAGCTGCCAGGTGTTTGTTCTTTAACTTCTTGACTGGCAATAAAGACAAAGATGCTCAAGGGCCATGCTAGCCAAGATAGCATTGCTTTCTTAACTTCATTACCCTGAATTCACTTTAACAATGGTAATTCTGCAATGAGCTTAGAAGGCTACTATCAAGGTTTCAAGTTCTCTCACTCCTAAGTGAGAAAACATAAATGTCTCTATGTTTCCACAATTTAGTTCTGATATATACCTGAGGCCCCTTTAATCCCAGAGACCCTTCAAGTCCATCGGGGCCTTGGACTCCGCTGTTCCCCTGTGGTGAGAAAGAATCAATCTGTGAACACTGTTTCTTGAGGACATTGTCTTTTTATGGGTAAGGGTGTAAATATTTTTCTAATCACAATGATAATTCATGACTTTTTTTAAATGGAAAAATAAAAACAAATACAAAGAAGAAAATAAAAATCTATGCTTCAATCAAACATTCTGATGTGGCATTGTGGATCAGCACTGGACTCTGAACCACACGGTTGGCAGGTCAAATCCACTAGCTGCTTCTCAGAAACCCAGGGTTGCTATGAGTCAGAAAAGACTCAATGGCACTTAACAACAACATATGTATGTAAACTCACATATTTTGTTTTTTTTTTCTATAAAATTTGTATTATATTGTATCTACACCTACTACTCACTTACCAACTATATCATCATCCAAAATTTCACATATATAACAATGAAAAAGAAAAACTACTATCCACCTAGTCTGTGCATTAATGGTGTGCATCTGGAAATAGCAAACACTGAGGTGGGAGACACTCAGGCTAAGATGGTTAAGGTAATGTGTCAACTTTTCTGGATCACAATTCTCAGTGGTTTGACAGTTTCGTAACTATGGAGTCCTGATGTAGCAAAGTAGAATAAACACTGGACTGCTAACCACAAGGAAGGTGATTTAAACTTACCAGCCGCTCCTCAGAAACCTTATACAGGGTTGCTATGAGTCAGAACTGACACAATGACACTGAACAACAACAATTAGTCTAAATTTGTATCTCAGTTGTTATACAATTGTTACAATTACATATTCCTCACTGATATATTCTTTCATTATAAATCGGAAAGAAGAAATCCCTCAACATCTCTTTCCTTTCCTTTATTTCATCCAGTTGTTCTTGGTTTGTCCTCCTTTTTGCTGAAGTCTAACTTGAAGTGGGATAGATGGTAAACTCTCTTAGTCTTTGTGTATCTGAGAATGTCTATTTTTCATTTATTCATAGTTTAGCAACATATAAAATTCTATATTAACACTTCTTTTTCCTCTGCACTGTGAAGATACTACTCTGATACTTTCTGGCATGTATTATTTCTGCTACAATCTAATTTGTCATTCATCGACAGGCAAAAATATATTTTCTCTCTGGTAGTATTTAAGGTGTTTTTCTTTAAAATTTTGGGGTTTTACCATGATGTGATTGAAAGTGTATTTATTATGTATCCTGAAGGTACTTTTAATATGAGGATGTGTTTCTTCAATTTTGTAAAATGCTTACAATTGTTATTTTATAAATGTTGCACATATAATGAGGTTATAAATTATAAATCTCTTTGGTATAATTAACTTTTGAACAGACATATAGAATATCTAATATCCATTAGGGTTTTATTGCATTTCCTTGGATTATATGGGATTTATGCAAGATTTCAGAGTTAGCAGAACAAAAACCTCAAAGAGGTCACCTACTAAGTTACCAGAGTTTGCATTTGAAATACAAACAAAGTTAAATTTAACAATAATTGGGCCAAGTAATCAACACAAAGTTAAATGTAATAATAATTGGGCTAAATACTGTCTCTGGTCATTAATTTTTATGATCTTTTGTGAAAGTGCCCGAACTTCTCCATGATTTTATTCTATAACTAATATCATCAAAAAGGAAAATGAATTTCAGATTTCATAAAAGCCTTAGTAGAGCTATTACTCAAGTTCATTGACAAGACATAGAATGCTTATCCTTTAGGGTTCATGGAAAAAAAAATCATTGTACCTGTGGGCCTGTGTGTCCCCTTTGGCCATGAGTTGCCTAAAATAGAAGAAAAACGGGGAATATCATTTAAACAATTTGATTCTATTAGTAACGGATACCTTAAGGCACTCAAGTAAATAATTCCCAACTACTACTTCAGTTTTTTCCTGCATCATGAAAGCAAAGTGTCACTAATTTTCACTTTCAATCTGAGGGTAATAAGTAATGAAATCATTGACAGTTGAATTCTACAGATACTCATGTAAATAGATTGTAGCCGATAATTTGTCCTTCACTGAACGGAAACCCTGTATAGGGTCGCTATGGGTCGGATCCAATGCTACAGCACTTAACAACAACAACGACCAAACTGCAAAACCATTTGAACTGCAAGGTCGGTGGTTCAAGCTCACCAGCCGCTCCTAGGAAACCCTATAATGGGTCGTTATGAGTTAGAACCAACTTGATGGCAATTAACAACAAGAACAAAATTTTACTAGAGCTGTTCACAAGCTGAAAAATAGATTGATTTGAATTTTATTTCTTTTCACTTTCCCCGAGCACTACCAAGTAAGCCAGAAATCAGGAGTGCAATGGCCAAAGGGCAGGAAGCCAGAGGAAAAACTTAGAGAATTGACTCTATGAATTTTATTATAAATTAAATTCAGAAAACTAAAGACAGCCAAGCCTTAATTGTATCCAAAAAGCCAAATAATATACATCTCCCATTAGCTTCTCCAACAACATATTCCATTGGGAAAATCTGCTATAAAAGATCTCTTTAAACTGTTAAAAAACCAAAACTAAAACCAAAAGCATCACTTTGAGGATTAACGTGCGTTTGACACAATCCATGGTATTTTCAATACGTCATGTGAAAACTGGACAATGAATAAGTAAAACTGAAGAACTAGTGCCTTTGAATCATGGTGCGGACGAAGAATATTAAACATACCATGGAATGCAAGAACAACAAAAAAACTATCTTGGGACTAATTATAGCCACATTGGTCCTTAGCAGTGAGGATGGTAAGATTTTGTCTTAAGTACTTTGGACACGCTATTCATTGGGAACAGTCCCTAGAAAAGGACATCATTCTTGGTAAAGCAGAGGAGCAGTGACAAAGAGGAAGACTTTCAATGAGATGGATTGACCCTGTGGCTGGAGCAGTGGACTCATACATAGCAGCAATTGTACAGATGGTACAGGATCTGGGAGTGTTCTGTTCTGTTGTACACAAGGTTGCTATGAGTTGAAATTAACCAGATCGCATGTCTCCACAGCTTAGATTTTCACAATCAGATATGAAAGAACCATCACAAGCATTTGAAAGCTACTTAATTCAGTGTTTATAAAAGGGGGCTTCAAAAAGTTCAGGGGAAAATCCCATTTTCCTCTAAGTTCATTTTTTTTCATGAACTTTTTTGAAGCCCTCTTATATAATTTACTTTTGTTATTGTTGTTTTTGAGAATATACCAGCAGAGTGTACACCAATTCAACAGTTTTTACATGTACAATTTAGTGACAATGATGACATTCTTTGAGTTGTACACCATTTCCATTTTTCTTTCATGAGTTGTTCCCCCCATATTCACATAAACTCATTGTTGTCTAAGTTTCCAACCAAATCTTTTTTTTTTTTTTTT
>NW_006408546.1:3647950-3653739 GCF_000296735.1 Chrysochloris asiatica | reverse complement strand
GCCCACTAGCTCAGGCACCCCTATAGTCACCAGATTGGAGGTGCACAGACAGCAAGGGACCAATGAACAGCTACCAAAAAAAAAGAATGTCCACACCTTTATCTCAGCGGTTCTGCCAGGCGTCTGTGGCCGCTCCGATCCTTCACCCACTTGGTCTCACCCAAGATGGCGGCTCCTGGAGCAGTCAAGCATCCCGGACTAGGAAGCAATAGATTTCTTGCTTCTGCCACAAATTCCTCCAGCTGTAAGCCTTCCAACCTTCTAAATATTCTTTTATATGTGGTTCAGAGTTCTGGGACCATCCTCTGAGCCTGCTTGGTCGGGTATATTGTGTTGTTGTTGGCCGAACTCTTTACTACACGTCCACCCAATCTGCCATCTTGTTTGTTCTCGTCCAACCATATCTTTTGAGATGTTGTTATATTTCATTCCATATTGTTGTTAAGTGCCGTTGAATTGATTGTGACCCTATATAGGATTTCCAAGGAGCAGCTGGTGAGCTTGAACTGCCTACCTTGCAATTCACATGGTTTTGCAGTCTGGTGCACTAACCCACAGCACCATACTAGGACTCCTCATTTCATATAGGTAGATCTTAAAAAACACAATGTTCAATGTCATTGTTGTTGTTAAGTGCCATCAAGTCGATTATGACCCATAGCAACCCTGTGTAAGGTTTCCAAGGAGTGACTGGTGAGTTTGAACTGCTGACCTTGTGATTCAAATGACTTTTCAGTCCAGCACATTAACCCACAGTTATGTTCAAGGTTGTTGTTGTTGTTAAGTGGGGTCAAGTTGGTTCTGACCCATAGTGACCCTGTACAGGTTTTCCAAGGCTGTAAATGTTTATGGGAGTAGAAAGCCTCATCTTTCTCCCATGGAGCAGCTGGTGGTTTTGAACTGGTGACCTTGTAGTTCATAGCCCAATTCGTAACCACTACGCTACCAGATATTCTTTAATGCTTACACTAAAGCACAGCTTGGTTTTAAGAAGATTTCAGGGGATATTTTTGGTTTAACATGTAAGATTTAAATATTATCTCAAAGCAATGGTTTCAGGGGTTAACCCATCTTCCAGGACTTCAGAAAGTCTGGAGTCCATGAGAATTTGAAATTCTGTTTTGTATTTTCCCACTTTTGATCAGGATTCTATAGAAACTTTGATCAAATTGTTCAGTAATAACAGTTGTGTACCATCCAGTTCTGATCTCACGGCAAATGGGACAGGTATTCAGGGAAGAAATTAGCCACACATTCCTATTCCTTCTCCTAGTCCCGATTCTCCTGCTTTTCTTGCTCCAGGTGAATAGGAACCAACTGATGTATCTTTGAAAGCTTCTTGCAAACTTTTAAGACCCCCAGGGACTATGGCAAAAAAAACCAAAACAAAACAAACCTATGAGGTAAAACAGAGGTACTAAATCTCAGGTTAATGAACTGAGATTTCCCATGAAACCAAGACTTTAAACCTTCAAACAAAATTCCATGATGTACTTGGTGGTTGCACATATGGAGCATCAGCTGCTCTGGGTTTTTGGTCATTGCCAATTCATTACATTAACAGGCTACGCAACTATACCCTTAATAAATACTATTTTTCCATTACCATTAGTGCTGTGAGTTAGGCGTAGGGCTGCTAACTGCAAGGTACGTAGTTCAAACCCACCAGTTGTTCAGTTTCCCTTTGTTCTGTTTGAACTACATATAGGTTCCTAAAAGATGAAGACTGCTCTGGTAAAGATTTACAGTCTCAGAAACCCTATATGGGGTCATTATGAGTCGAAATCCGCCACTTGTCTATCAGTTTGTGGTACTGTGGTGGCTTTTGTGTTGTGATGTTAGAAGCTATGCCACTAGTATTTTAAAAACCAGCAGGGTCAGCCATGGTAGACAGGTGTCAGTGGCACTTCTAGACTAAGACAGACTATGAAGGAGAGGAGGACCACTTCTGAATGGTTAGTCACTGAAAACCTTATGATTAGCAGTGAAACACTGTATGACATGGTGCCAGAAGATGAGCCGTTGGGTTGGAAGATACCCAAAGTAAGACGGAGGAAGAGCTGCCTCCTCAAAGTTGACTTTAATGAAATAAAGCTTTGGGGACCTCATGTACTGATGATGGTGCAACTCAAAATGTTAAGAAACAGCTGCAAACATCCATTAAAAATTGGGACATGGAATGTACTAAGCATGAATCTGGGAAAATTGGAAGTCATCAGAAATGAAATGAAGCACATTAAGATCAATATCCTAGGCATTAATGAATTGAAATGAATAGGTGTTGGGACATTTTGAATCAGATAATCATATGACTTATTATGTTGGAATGATAAACTGAAGAGAAATGGTGCACACTCATCTTCAAAATGAGAATTTAAAGATCTATCTTAAAATACAATGCTGTCTGTGATAGGTTAATATCCATACACTTACAAGAAAAAACCTACTGAGATGGATTGGCACAGTAACAGTAGCAGTAGCAATGGGCTCAAGCATGACAGCAATTGTGAGGTGCAGGACCAGGCAGTGTTTTGTTCTGTTGTGCATAGAGTAGCTATGAGTTGAAGATGACTTAAGGGAACTTAACAACAATAAGAAGCACCAGTTTATACCACCATTATTCAAATTTATTTATCAACCACTAAAGCCAATGATGGAGTCCTGGTGTAACACTGTGGGTTAATGTGCAGACTGCAAAGCTGTTTGAACTACAAGGTTGGTGGTTCAAGCTCACCAGCTATTCCTCGGAAACACTATACAGGGTTACTGTGGGTCAGAACTGACTAGATGTCTCGTAACAACAACAACAACAACAACATAGCCAATGATGAAGAAACTGAAGAATTCTACCAATTTTTTTCAGTCTAAAATTGATCAAACATGCAATCAAGATGCCTTGATAATCACTGGTGATTGCAATGCAAAAGTTGGAAACAAAGAGGAAGTATCACTAGTTGGAAAATATGGCCTTGGTGATAAAAACAATGCTGGAGATCACATGATAGAATTTTGCAAGACTAATGACATTTCATTGCAAATATCTTTTTCAACAACATAAATGGACCTCATGAGATGGAATACACAGGAATCAAATCTAGTGCATATGCAGAGGAGACAATGGATTAGCTCAATATCACCAACGAAAACAAGGCCAGGGGCAGACTGTGGAACAGACCATCATGTGCAATATCAGGCTGAAGTTGAAGAAAATTTTTAAAAACTCCGCTTAGTCAAAATACCTTGAGTACACCCCACTTAAATTTAGAGACCAACTCAAGAACAGGTTTGATGTGTTAGTCACTAATGACTGAAGACCAGAAGAGTTGTGGAATGGCATCAAGAACATTAAGCATGAAAAAAATGAAAGTTGAATGAAAAGATATGAAAAGAAAAGATCAAGGTGGAAATCAGAAGAGACTACAACTTGCTCTTGAGTGTGATGGAGTGGTGGTATACTATCAAGTCACTTCTAACTCATAGTGACCCTGTATAGGGTTTCTGAGGCAATAAATGTTTATGGGAGTAGAACATTTCATCTTTCTCCCATGGAGTGGCTGGTAGATTTGAATTGCTAACCTTGCTGTTAGCAGCCCAATAAATAACCACTGTGCTATTAGGACTTAGAGACAATAAAGTAACTGAAAGAAATGAGGAAGTAAAAGAGCTGAACAGAAAACTTCAAGTTAAGTATCATAATGAAATGTGCAAAGACTTGGAGGTAGAAAACCAAATGGGAATAACAGACTCAGTGTTTCTCAAGTTGAAAGAACTAAAGAAAAAATTGAAGTCTCATTTGTAACACTGAAGGATTCTATGGGCAAACTACTGAATGACCATGTGGAAATATTAAAAAGAAGATGGAAGGAATACAGAGTAATTTTCCCAAAAAGAATTGGTTGATGTTCAAATATTTCAAGAGGAGTCCTGGTCTGGTGCTGGATAAGCAATGAATTGCTAACTGTCAGGTCAGTGGTTCAAACCTACCAGCCACTTCTTGTAAACCCTATACATTATCACTATGGTTCAGAACAGACTTAACAACAATGACAACATATGATCAAGAACCAATGGTACTGAAAAAAGAAATCCAAACTGTACTGAAACTATTGGCACAAAACAAGGCTCTAGGAATTTATGGAATATGAATTGAAAAATTTCAACAAACTATTGCAATGCTAGAGGTACTCACTCGACTTTGCCAAGAAATTTGGAAGATAGCTACTAGGCCAACTGATTGGAAGAGACTTCTAATCCAAAGACAGGTGATCCAACGGGATGTGGAAATCATTGAACAATATCATAAATATCACATGCAAGTAAAATTTTGCTAAAGATAATTTAAAAATGGTTGTAGCATAACATCAACAGGGAGCTGCCCGAAATTCAAGTCAGATACACAAGAGAACAACGGAGATCATTACTGATGTCAAATGGATCTTGGCTGAAAGCAGAGAAGACTAGAAAGATCTTTAAATGTCCTTTATTAACTATGCAAAGGCTTTTGACTGTTTGGAACATAATAAACTATGGATAACATTGCAAAGAATGGGAATTCCTGTACAGTTAATTGTGCTCATAAGGAACCTGCACGTAGACCAAGAGGCAGTTGTTCAAACAGAACAAGGGGATACTGAATGATTTAAAATCAGGAAAGGTATGAGCCAGCATTGTATCTTTTCACCATATTTATTCAAATCTGTATGCTGAGCAAATAATTTGAGAAGCTGGATTATATGAGGAATGTGGCATCAGGATTGGAGGAAGAGTCATTAACAACCTGCCATGTACAGACACAACCTTCCTTGCTAGAAATAAAAAAAAGGCTTGAAATACTTGCTGATGAAGATCAAAGACTACAGTCTTCTGTATGAATTGTACCTCAGTATAAAGAAAACAAACATCCTCCCAACTAGACCAGTAAATGATATTCTGATAAACAGAGAAAAGATTGAAGATGTCAAAGACTTCATTTTGCTAGGATATACAATCACTGCTCATAGAAGCCACAGTCAAGCAATCAAATATGTCTTGCATTAGCCAAGTCTGCTGCAAAAGACCTCTTTAAAGAAAGTGCTGAAGAGCAAAGATATCACTTTGAGGAAAAACGTGTGTCTGACCCAAGCCCTGATATTTTAAATCCCCTTGTATGTGTGTGAGGACTAAGACATGCCTGACACAAGTCACATTATTTTCAGTTGCCTCATATGTATGTGAAAGTTGGACTATGAACAAGGAAGACTGGAAAAGAATCAGTGCATTTTAATTATGGTGTTGGTGAAGAATATTTAAAGTATCATAGATTTCCAGAAGAACGAATAAATCTATTTGGAGGAAGTACAGCTAGAATGCTCCTTAGAAGCAAGGAAGGTGAGACTTCATCTCAAGTACTTTGGACATGTTAGGGTGTTTCCCGGAGAAGGACATCATTCTTGGCCAAGTGGATAGAGAAAAAAGGAAGACCTTTGTAAGATGGAATGAAATGGTGGCAGCAACAATGGGTTCAAGCATGAGAACAATTGTGAGGATGGTGCAGGACTAGACAGTATTTTGTTCTGTTGTGTATGCCTATGAGTCAAAATCAACTGATGGCACCTAAAAACTGTACTAACGTGAGTCAGAACTGACTCATTGGCATTGGGTGTACGTTTGGTTTATTGACTGATTTTACCCTTCTCTCCTGTCCCTGGTAGTAAGTACTAAACTTTGGTTACTATGCATTTGCCTTTTCCTATCTTTTTATATAAGTGAGGTCATACAACATTTGACCTTTTGTGGTTGACTTATTTCAT
>NW_006408546.1:3638464-3644995 GCF_000296735.1 Chrysochloris asiatica | reverse complement strand
TTATTCAGTATTCCGGTGCTGACAGTGTTTCACTGCTATTAATAAGGTTTTCAATGACTAAATATTCAGAAGTTGTCTGTCTTTCCTTCTTTCTAGTCTGTCTTCATCTGGAAACTCAGCTGAAACTTTTCCACCATGGGTGATCTTGCTAGTCTTTACAATACCTGTGGTAAAGCTTCCAGAATCACAGCAACATGGAAGTCACTACAGTAGGAAAAACTGACAGATGAGTGGTGGCTTTTTCAACATACATCTAGATATTCAAGACCTTTTGAGAACTGGTTTTTCATTTTTGTAAATTAGGCTGTTTGAATTTTAATGTGGATTGTACTGAATCTATAGATAGCTTTGAGTATTGGCATCTTAACAATATCAAGTCTTCTAATCCATAAATATGGACCATTGTTCCATTTATTTAATTCTTCTTCAGTCTCTTTCAGCACTACTTAAGTTTTCATTGTACATGCCTTTCACATCCCTGTTAGATTTATTCCTAGATATTTTATTTTAGATGATAATGTAAATGCAATCATGCCCCTATTTTCAATTTTAGATTTCTCACTGTTGGTCAATTCAGTATATTAATAAAACATCTCATCAAAATAATGGTGCTATACAATCAAGTTGATTTTTCTGGCACTATTATTGGGTTTGACATGTAAAGCTAGGTATATTTCATTGCCATGAAAATCATGAGACAAAAACATTTTATTGCAGAACTTAGGAACTCTCAGTAAGGTCATAGCCAAGCTGGTGTCCAGGATTTGCATCAGTTCAATAAACATCAGACAGCATTGTTGTGATGCGAATCTGAGATGGGCAGGTCAAAAAAATTTTGAGGGACCAAAATTGCACCTATAAATCTGTTAATAATATTTCAGTCAAAAGTCTGATCCTATGTAGGAAACACACTGTCATCTTTTGTAAAGGGTTGTTGTTGTGAAGTGCCATCAAGTCGATTCCGACCCATAGCGTCCCCATATAGGGTTTCCAAGGAGTAGCTGATGAGCTTGAACCACTAACCTTGTGGATCAAAACGACTTTGCAGTCCAGCACATTAACCCACAGCACCACACCAGGAGTCCTTGTAAAGGGTTGTTGTTGTTGTTGTTGTTAAAGTGCCATCAAGTCAGTTTTGACCCATAGAAACCCTCTGTAGGGTTTCCAAGGAGCAGCTGGTGAGCTTGAATTGCCAACCTTTCAGTTCAAACGGCTTTCAGTCTGGCACGTTAACCCACAGTGCCACACCAGGACTGTAAAGGGTTAAAGGTCTTTAAATCCCTGATGAGTTGGCTCCCTGTTAATGATGTTCCATTTCTACCATTGTGTTTATGGCTTCCTGCTTCCCATATCCAACTGTATTTTAGTTATGTTCATTCTATTTTGTTGTTGCTGATGTTTCAAGTATGTCATACGTCTCTACATTTTGTTGTTTTTTTTTTTCCAATATTATCAGCTTGCTTTACTGAACTTTCTATTGTCTTATCAACTCTTTGTACTCTCTTTTTAGTGTAGTCATGCTGTCTTCATTTCTTTGAGACTTTACAAAACTCTTTGCCAGAATTCTTTTACTGTTTTCTTAAATAATTCCTCTTTAATAATTCACATGTCCTGAGCTATCTATCTCTTTCTGATTATTAATTGAATAGGGTTACTATTTAATTGCATGAAGAGGTGTAGCTGAAGATGTGTCAGTATATAGGTGCCATTGAGTCAGTACCAACCCATAGCGACCCTATGCACAACACAACAAAACACTGCCCAGTCCTACGCCAACCTCATTATTGTTGCCATGCTTGAGCCCATTGATACTGCTACTTTGCCAGTCTATCTCACTGGGGTTCTTCCTCTTTTACTCTGACCCTCCATCTTACCAAACATGATAACCTTCTACAGCAACTGGTCCCTCCTGACAAAATGTCTGAAGTATGAGAAACAAAGTTTGTCCATCTTGACCTCTAAGGAGCACTCTGGCTGCACTTCTTCCAACACAGATCTGTTGGTTCTTTTGGCAGCCCATGGCACTTTCAATATTCTTCTACAACACCATAACTCAAAAGCATAAATTCTTCTATGATCTTCCTTATTTACTGTTCAGCTTTCACATGCATATGAGGCTACTGAAAATACCATGGCGTGGGTCAGGTGCACCTTATTCCTCAAGCTTACATAGTATATACACATGCTCTCTCAAATATTTTCTCATCAAACTAGTTCTTACACATTAAGGTTGTATCTTCTTCCAGCTTTTGACATTTAAGAGATTCATGGGACCCACACAAAGTCCCATTGTTATGTTTTTCTATGTTATAAATAAATTTCTCTCCTTTGTTATGGTCACTGCTTCCTCTGCCCTCATTGCTGGCAGCCTCTGTGGTCTAGGTTACTAGTTGAATATAATACAGATGGAATATTGTTCATCTTCTCAGTTTTCACCTCGTCTGTTACACTCTGGTGCTATGGACATATTCCTTGCTCTTCTCATGGTCTAGAGTGACTCTGTTTTTTTCTCACCATCTCTTTCAGGATTATTGTAGTTATTTTTAGTGAAATCTGTTTCCTGGTTGAGGTCTGAGGTGTCAGCTCTTCAGATCTCTCATTAACACCTAGATTTAAGAATAGTTGGTTGAAAGGATAAGCATTGGACTGCTGACTACAAAGTCAGTGGTTCAAATCCATCAGCTGCTCCTTGGAAACCCTACATAGTGTCGCTGTGAGTCGGAACAACAACTATCATCATTTGTGACTTGAGATTATGGTTATTCTTTCTCTATTTCTAATTTCTTTTGTTGCACTGGTGAGTTTCACCAAAGGGTAATAATGTAAAAATATTCTTTTACTTTGCTATCTTTAACTGAAAGTCTTAGTTTTATTCTGAATCTTTAACCCAAAACAGAGGTCATATTGATCAGGAGTTGTGTAGTTTCAATAATACATTGAGATAGTGTATTCATCTCTAGAGGGGTTGTAGCTTCTATAAAACATACAAATAAATAAAAGTACATCTTCACATTTAAGGATCTCCTGGATGATAATTTTCCAGGGGTTATATTTACTTTTTGGAAAAAATAGCAAATGCATTTATGTATATATGTTTTTGTTGTTAAGTGCTATCAAGTCAGTTCCTACTCATAGTCCCTGCATAGGGTTTCTGAGGAGCAGCTGGTAGGTTTGAACTGCTGACCTTATGGTTCGCAGTCCAGTGCTGATGCTACAGCACCATACCATAGAGGCATTAAAACATCATCAGTGAAGTGCTTTCTCAGAAGTCAAATGATGTATATTTAAAAAGTAGTACCTGTTCTGATTTCCTTTTTCTATGACCTGAAAGTAAGAAGGCGGTGTGTTCGAAAATATAAAAATATTTCTTGGTGACGTATAAGTAGCTGGGACTATGAACTTCTGTTCAGAAAATACAATTAATAATAAATGCAATATATCAAACTAGTTTTATTTGTGCTCAGTTTAAAAATATTTATTTTTAGTGAGAGGCCTTCCTCTCACTAAAGGAAGGATGTTGGAGGAAGTTGGAGAAGCCTGGTTATCAAACTAATAAGAAGGAAAGAAAATATTGCAAAATGAAAAAAGGCATATCTAATTTAGAGGCCAAGAAGGCATTTAAGTATATTTCATTAATATATTTTTTTAAATTATTGGGTAAAGAAATTCTTCCATAATCTGTGATTTTCCAAGTAGTCAAGCACAGATATATTTAAGAAAGAATTCCAGGGAAAATAATCAAGCAAACAAATAAACAAAAAACCCAAAAGGGTTCCATATGCAAGTAACCTAATTTCACTCTCCAATATGTCTACACCAGGGCTGATTTTTCTAAGCAGTCATAAAATTTGGCCAAGGAATGGAGTTTGGACTTAACACAACATCACTGGCAACCTCAGTTAACCTACTAAGTCAGCCAGGCTTGGACCACTTTTTCCCTAGTTGGCTGCTGTTTGGTTTTCTTTACCCAGCTCTCTCTGCAGATTGTTAATTATCCCCGCAGCCGACACATTCCTGCCTCCGCCTCATGGGCTTTCCTCTGAAATCTTTTGCCAGCCCTATTCTGAGTGCTCTCTCAAGTCAGTTTCACCAAAGTAGTGGCACCATCCTGCTCACTCCCCACAATCAACCATTTTCATCACAAAATAGGCTAGTAGAGCAATCTCCTGATTTAGAAAGGTTCTTACTGTTTTTCTTCTGGAGCCTGGTGTTCCAGGGGGGCCTGGCCAGCCTCTTCTACCCTATTAAAAGAACAAGCAGACAGTGATAGTAATTACACAGTATTAAAACATTTCCTCTTTAATATCAGCTTATAGTGTTCTGTGGAAGATAAATGGGTATATGCCGAGGAAACAGTTGTTTTCTCTTTAGAACATGACATTGCTTCCATTGGTCATAAATCACATCTTTCTTTGGGTAATGAGGAATGCCAGGACAAAAATGTTAATGACATGGCTTCATTATTTCATAACCACTGTCTAACTTGTGTTTGGGATATATGTCACAGGGTATTCAAACATATAGTCTATGTGCTCAATGATACATGGTACATATCAGGAGTATGGCTACTACTGTTTTGTATTTCAACCTTTGAATTTTCTGGTCCTTTTGGCTAACCTGTGTAGATTGTCACCTTTGTGAATAAAATCTCAGAATCCTCACAAGCCTTCCCAAGAAATAAAAGTGGGAAATAAAGTATCGGTCTACTTTGAGACTTTTGTATTTGATGTAATAACAACAGCAGACAACATTTACTTAAGGTTTGTGATGTGACAGAATGAGTCATTGAATCCCCATATAATCCTCAAAAGGAATCTACCTATCCTATTTTTGTGATGAGAAAATTGAGGTCTAGAGAAAGTGGCTCAATACTACAGAACTGGTAAGGGGCAGAGCAGTTGACAGGACCTAAAAGTCTGTTCCCAAAGCAAAATTCTTTCCATTGTGTAGGAGTTCTTTCCTTAGCAGGGTCGTAAAGGACTTCCTAATCAAGGAGGTCCAGACACACATCTTCCAGGTAAATAGCTATTTTTCTAAGTCCTGAAAAACAACTTAGGCTGACCAAATTGTGACTTGCAATATTCATGAGATGAATCCTAAGAGACTTGCCTCTAGGATACAGGCCATACAGACCTACCAGATCTTGTTCTTGACCATGCAATACCAGTAACATAATGCCTTTTTAGAGCATATATTTTCTGGATAGTGAGAAGACCAAAATTCTTTGGCTAGCACAGTTCTTTCTGTCAGGTAGCTCTAAATTTTCATTTAGAATTTAAATGTTTGCATTTGTGAATGAAGAGCTCAGGGGTATGGCTCGGTGAAGCAAGTCACCGCAAATTCAGAGGACAAAGAAAAGAATGTCTTTTTGATCCCAAAGTGACAGAAAACCAGTTGAAAAAGATCCATTTGCTCCTAGAAAGTTTTCATTTATCAAGTATAGCCAATAGGATTCCTAATTCTTTATCATTGGCTTCATGATTCATCACTATATACTTCAACCTCATGTTGTCCCATCATCACGCTAAAAGTCTTTGCTCAAATGCCCACATAATTACTTGTCTTCCATTTTCTCCTTTGAAGCCCTTGGATCCTTGTACATTATTGTCAAATCCAGGAACTCCCTAAAAACAGACAATAAAAAGAACAAATGAGCATATTTTGAGCATTTCTCCTTAACAATGTAACTTATGTAGAATACATTTTACCACCCCACAGAAGGTTGATGGGAGAAGTCCAACCCATTTGAGAGTATGTTATTGTTAATTGCCATCGAGTTGGTTCCGACCCATAGCAACCATATATAGGGTTTCCAAGGAGCAGCTGGTGAGCTAGAACTGCCAACCTTGCAGTTCAATTGGCTTTGCAGTCCAGCTCATTAGCTCACAACGCCACACCAGGACTCCATTTGAAAGTATTGTTATTGTTGTTAAGTGCTGTTGAGTAAGTTCTGACCCATAGCGACCCTGTATAGGGTTTCCAAGGAGCAGCTGGTGAGCTTGAACTACCAACCTTGCAGTTCAAACGGCTTTGCATTCTGGCGCATTAACCCACAGTGCCAAGATAGGATGAAATCACAAAAGTGCTTTCTTTCCCTCCTGTGCTTTGCATTGTCAGGATGAGAACAGAGACCTGAGTTAAGTGTTTGAGGATAAATCAAGCACTCACTATAGAAGGCACAGACGCAAGGGAAGGAAGGGTGACATGACCTGTGTTTAAGACCATTCTTATGCTAGGTCCAGAGGTGCACGTTTCTGGTACTACAACCTCATATCTTAGCTTTCCCTTTTATTCCTTGGGGACTACACACATTTATAGTTGAGGATTGGCAGATGTTACTAATATTTACCCTCCTGTCAGTTTGTCATACTGTGGTGTCTTGTGAGTTGCTGTGATTCTGAAAGCTCTGCCTCCGGTATTTTAAATACCAGCAGGGTAACCCATGGTGGACAGGTTTCAGATGAGCTTTCAGACGAAGACAGACTAGGAAGAAGGAGTGATGAACTATTTCCGAATATTTAGTCACTGAAA
>NW_006408546.1:3634016-3635516 GCF_000296735.1 Chrysochloris asiatica | reverse complement strand
GAAGCTGACAATATTAAAGTCATACCTGTCCTTCACTGCCTCCTTCTCCTCTTGGACATTTGGCTGTTTTCTATCCCTATCTACTCATCTTTATTTTCTTTTTTAATTTTTCAGGAAATCCTGTTCTCTTGATTTTTCCTGATATTGATTCAAATATTCCAGCAGGAACTCATTGAAAATAAGTATACATGATGGGATATATTACCCTTAATTGACTAAACTAAAGGCCTTTCAACTTGGGGAGTTAGGGCCTTGCCTCCAAGATACCAAGACAATCAGTTGATCCAGCCAATTCAGTCAAGGCTCCAGTAAATTGAGAGAGAGAGAATAATTACCCAGACCTGCTGAGTGCTGCATGCCTCGCTGCTTGGCTGATAGCAGCCCAGACTCCCTTTGTCAATCAATAAGCAATATGAGATCACCGACAGGGACATAACAGTGCTCCAGATACTTAGTGAGCTATTTAAACAAATAGATTCTACATTTACAGAGTTTACAGGATGACAAAAATGAGCCTGGGACTGACTCTGTATAACTAATATTAATGAAGCTTATGTGAAAATTTAATTATTCAATTGAATAATTATTTAATCACTTCTTTCCCTCATGTATAAAAAGCTAACCATTATTTTCTATACTTTCTTTTCCCTTAAGTTTAAATATTTTTCGATTCAGTTCTACAATAGACATGCCTGATGTGGCTTTATAGGATAAACACCAAACTGTGAACCACAAGTTCAGCAGTTCAAACCCACCAGCTGCTCCTAGGAAACCCTGTACCTGGTCTCTATGAGTTGGAATCAACTTGAAAGCATTTAACAACAAGAAGTTCTTAAAGCTGGGTAGACCTAGTTTATAAAATTAGAAATTTTTATTTTGATGAGAAAGATGGGTCATGAATAGGAAGGTATTAAAAGTTCAGAATTTTATTTCACTGGACATAAAAGTCTTTTATTGTAGTTCAGTTCTAAACTAGTGGATCAAAGAGGTCACATCCCCCAAACTAACACATCAGCACATTTTACAGAACAGAACAACCTAATTTGAATGGGAACCAGTTGTTGGGTCAATCTGAATATAAACTGATCCTGTTTTCCTGTTTCTATGGAACTGGACAGAAGATCATTATCTAATACACATGTTATGACTGCACGTGGGCTTCTAATCTTAAACTGTTTCAGAATGATGACCCTTACTAGCCTATATAAATGAAAAAAAAAAGATCTAGCTCACCTTTTCCCCACCAATAGGTAAGATTTACTGATCTTCAGGTCAAAATGGGAGAAAGCAAATCAAGTATCTAAATAAGCTTTCATGTGATTAGAAATACCTTTTAAATGACTCTAGATTCTCAGGAATTTGTGTCATTTGCACACCTTCCTATGAATAACCTAACCACATATGTGCTCTATGAATGTATGCCAGGATTTACTCCATCAATCTTGTTCTCCAAGATGTTGTTGTTGTTAGGTGCCATTGAGTTGGTACTGACTCATAGTG
>NW_006408546.1:3597888-3627291 GCF_000296735.1 Chrysochloris asiatica | reverse complement strand
CTTCTGCCACAAATTCCCCCAGCTGTGAGCCTTCCAACCTTCTAAGTATTCCTTTATATGTGGTTCAGAGTTCTGGGACCATCCCCTGCTTGGTCAGGTATTCTGTGTTGTTGTTGGCGGAGCTCTATGCTATACAGCCACCCGATCCGCCATCTTGTTTGTTCTCTCAGAACATTTCTTTTTAAATTAAAACAAAACAAAACCAAAAAGCCCACAACTTTGAAAAGTACTCAAGTTCTTTTAAATTCCATGGCAGCCAAATTAGGACTAATTCTGATCAAAGTGAATAGTAGTTGCATAGTAATGTCCCCAAAGAGTCCACTTCACACATCCCTCAAAGGGTCATCATATACAGATAACTGAGATGCCAGCTATTCGAATGATTATTTCTCAATTATCTTTATTTGTGCATAGCTTTCTGGTTCTAAATTGCACCGTTTTCAGCTTGCCTAAAAACTCTCAGATTATTAGACTATTGTCAAAAGATTTTATCTAATAAGCAATGTTTTCTTCAAGTGCAAATTCTTCTGCTTTTACATAAAGTTATCTTCAATGCATATTCAACATCTACATTTGTTAGTACATATTGCATTAAATTCTTTCTCTGATCAACACACTGTTATTAAATACTAAGGTCTGTGAAATTCCCAATTGCTCACATCCTCATCAGCACTTGGTATTGTAAATTTTAAAAAAAGCTCTAGCCATTCTGATGTCTGTGCAGTACATGGCTTTCATACACTGCTTGTGAGAATGTAAATTAATAGAACATTTTTGGAAAACTGTTGGGTTGAAAAATAGTTAAGCTCCATAGATTCTACTCCTAAGTATAAGTCAAAAAATGTTGCTACAGCATCGTAGAAATCTTTATTAAACAAAAACATCACAATGTAAATCTGCTGTTTCTTGACATAACCTCTATCTAGGGCTACACACTTCTGAAGGCAATAGTTCCCTTCTCTGAAGAATTCTGTGCTCTTCAATTTGCACCATGTCAAAACAGCAGCTTTGGCATCCTCGAGGGCTTTAACTCATGTTCCTTTGAAATGTTCTTTGAGTTTAGAGAACAAAAAAAAGTCTGAAGGGGCAAGATCAGGGATGTAGGGGGGAAATGGTGGGGTTTTCCAATTAAATTTTTGTTAAGATAAACTTTGTTATCCTTGAAGAATGATCAGGTGAATTGTCAAGATAGAAAAATAAAATTCCTCAGCACAATTTTTCTGGCCTTTGTCTCACCAATGTATTTTTCAATTTTCTTAAAACTTCATAAAAACAAACCTAAATGTATGGTGAATGCAATCAGTATCACACAATTTTACACTTGGAAATGGCAAACCTATTGTTTTATATATTTCACCAAAATAAAATTAATCAAAACACTAAATGACCACACACACCCCCTACACACACATACACACACAACACAAACCAGAGTGCTAATTCATTCAAATTTTGGAGATTTAGTTAAGTGTGGACATGGTTATGAAAGTCCAATAGCATTGATGTTCCATCAAATTTAGCACATTCCTTCTGTTGGTATAGTGTTTTTTGGTGTGTGTTATTATACCTGCCTAACTGGTCTGTGTTCCTGTGAGAGCATATGGTTTTGTGTCACTGTATATATTGAATACTTGGGCAGGACTTATTAAGGGGTTGAAAAATCTATGAGATTTTTCCCTAGTATATCTCTAGATGGCCTGGGTTCAGGGAAATGAGGCTAGTATTCTCCATTTTTGGAGAACAGGAAACAAAGAAGTGACTTTTTTTTTCTTCTATTCATTATGTATTTTGTGGTCCTCAGAAGGAAGACAATTGAATGTACTGGGATTCCTTCATAGCTCTGGAGTTCCAGGACAATTCAGAATAGATAGTCTTACAAAATGTACGTGCAAATGAGGTGCCAGGGCTTCTCCCACTCCATACTTGTCTGGTACATGAAGTGGGTCTCTAGCTTTAGGTATATGAGTTAAACATTTTACAACAATAGTGCCTATGATCATTTAAACTCAGACTGCCTATTGTAACACCTTTAAAAGAGAATGTCTCTTGATGGGATAAGTGGGTTGGAAGTGACTGCAAGCTGAAAGGTTGGAGGTCCAAACTCACCCAGAGGGTTGGTGAAAGAAAAGCTTGGTGGTCTGCCTCCTTGAAGATTTCTACTCTGTAACACATCTAGTTACCATGAGTCAGAATCCATATGATGCAAGGGATTTGTTGTTTCCTCGCTATCAGAAGTGCTGACGGGAACCACGCCCAAACTAATTTACAGGCCACAAAGCCCAGGTACTTACAGGGTCTCCCTGCAGGCCCTTTGCTCCATGGTCACCAGAAATCCCTTTCTTCCCTGGAATGCCCTAAAGTTAATACAAATTAGAGTAAGAATGGGATAGTTAAAGTTAATAAAAACAAACTAACAAACTAACAGAGAACTTATCATCTTTTTCCTGTTTTAAATAATTAAATATTTTTCCTACTATTTTTTAAACTAGAAAGAAGAACAACCAAAATTAGTTTCAGGCATCATATGAATAATGTAAGAGTGACCTCAATTTTTTGCCATAGTGGTAAAATATGTGGTGTGGACACATCTGTCATCCTGTTTAATTCTTACAACTGCTTTATGAATCACATAAGGCTTATTTTCTTTCTTTTAACAAGGCAGCTGCAGTTAAAAAGATTAGCCAATTTGCCTAAGGTGATTGTGTCATTTAGAAAGTGGGTTTTTGATTCAACTGTTCACACTCTAAAAATAGATAAATTCGATGATGGAAGGATTGCTGCAGTTGACATTTGTTCGAGATGGACGCGCATCCAGGTGCTCCTCCGCACCTCAGCCCCTTGTTTAATACCTTTAACTGCTGCCTTTAGTGTGTTGCTATTGTTAAGTGCCATTGAGTTGGTTCTGACTCATAGTAACTCTGCATAGGGTTTTTGAGGAATGGCGGTGGGCTGGAACTGTCAACCTTGCATTAAGCAATCTAGTACCTACTCTGCAGTGTCACACCAGGACTCCTTAGTGTAGCAGCTGCTTTTCATTGCAGTAGTCTCAAGTTTTCACTTTTTAGTGCCTTCCCACTGTGGCATGGAGTCTCAGGGTGGTGCAAATGGTTAAGAGCTGGACTATTAAACTAAAGGAGTGTGGTGGTTCCTTAGGATAAGCACTGGACTGCAAACCACAAGGTCTGAAGTTTGAGCCTGCCTGCTGCTCCACAGGAAAATAATAATAAAGCATTTCCTTTCTGCTTCCACAAAGATTCAAAGCTCTGGAAACCCTATAAAGGGTCACTATGAATCAGAACCGACTCAACGGCACTTAACAACAACAACAAACCTAAAGGTTGAAGGTTGTCTCGGGAGACAGACCTAGTGATCTGATTCTGAAGGATCACAATCATGAAAGCTCTTTGAAGCACAGTTCTACTCTGCACACTGGGATCCCCATGAGTCGAAATTGGTTCAACAGCAACTCATAGCAATAGCAACCACGTGTCAGGGCAAAATTCTCCACCACTGAGTTAGGCTGGATGAATTGGGTTAGCCAGAGAAAGAGACAGTGTCACTGTAAAAGTTCTTAGCATAGGCTTCAAGAGACCATGAGTGTTTTTCTTGTTTTGTTGTGTTTCTGCTACATCTGTGAAAATAACATGCCCAACATGGCCAGACTAATTCTCTGGTCCCAAGAGGAGGATAAGAGACATGTTGAGCAAAGTTTTCATGACACATAAGTCAAAGTCAGTCTAAATTAGTTGAACTCCTCAAAAAACCTAAGAACGCCATGTTTATTTCTATATGCAACTGAGGTTTTGCAGTTGTTTGTTATAGAGCAATTTTGTGGCAACAGCTTACTGATATATGCAAAGCAGCTGTTCTAGTCCAGTAATCACATCTTTATTTCCCAGTGTTGCCTTATTTTTTTTTCGATCTTTACCTGGGATCCTTCATCACCGATTTCTCCTTTTCTTCCAGGAAGACCACTGTCACCCTAAAAGAGAGGGAAAAACAAAAACAAAAAACACCCCTCAGATTTCCATTTTTGTAATGGGAAAACTCTCAGAAGGGCTTCTGTGATACAAGAAGAAGGCTTTACCTGTTCTCCATTTAATCCATAAATTCCACTTTCCCCAGCGTCACCCTGAAAAGACAGATAAGATTAGTACAGAGCTCACTGGGGAAAAGACGTCAGATACCAAACAAAAACAGTTTAGTTGTATGTTCTACATAGTTCAGCTGGCCCTGGGGAATATCAACGATTACTTAGTAATAGAAACTATGAACAAATAGGATGCTTTGCCTGCAATCAACAACAGGAATAAAGAAATGAAATCACTGGCAATAAAAAAAGAAAAGACAGAAAACCCAGTAGGCATTTACAATAATCTAAAAAACAAAACCAAAACCAAAGTATTTCCAGATAATAGATGGACAGATAAATGCACAGGGAGCATACCTTCTGTCCAGCGAATCCCCTGTTTCCCTGAAAATTGGAAAGACAGTGGTGGTTAGTGTGGGAATAATCAATACTGAGAGGACATCACAATGTTTTATGCGACTATTACCTTAGGACCTTTGGCACCATAGCATCCTTTAGTACCTTGCTCTCCCACTGGTCCAGGGGCTCCTCTTTCTCCCTGGAAAGAACGTACATCTAGATAAGTTGTTGTAATGGATATGTCTTGGAAACGTGAAAAAAAGTATTTGTTGGGGAAATAATGTGTGACTCTTTATGGTTTACAATTCCTAGTTCATGTTTATATAACCTAAGAATGGAAGAAAATTCAAGCTACTCTGATGACAGCACTTTGCTTTTGGCCCCACCTCATACTGTCCTGGGTATTACATGCATACAAATAACTGACAATTAAAGTATAGACCAAAATTCATCTTTCTGAAATCAAACATTCCTCTTGCAGTTCTTGCATTGGTGAGCTCCATCACCATCTGTTTAGTCTTTCGTACTGGAAACAAGAATATCATCCTGAGCACTTCTCTTTCCAAACGGTCACAAAGTAAGGTCAATTCAACCTCCTTAACCTATCCATTCATACTGTCCCAGACCAGGAGAAGGATGGACCTCTTCACTCGTACCTGTTGTACTATGAGATGTCTACCTGCTAGCCCTGCCTTATCATCCATAATGTTGTCTGAGCAAGCTTTATACACCCACATCTCCATCATCACCCCTGTGCTTAACACTATCCATGACAGCCAATCAATTAGATGACACAATACGAATTCCTCTACAACATATCCAAGACTCTTAAAAATCTGGTTCCCATCTACCATGTAACCTCCCTTGACTGTGCGCTGTATTCCAGCCATATGGACTCATGTGCTATTCTGAAAACACACCATTCTCTGACTCAATTACATGCCCTTGAACACAGTGTTCCCTCAGTAATAGAATGCTTCTCCTCACTGTGATGGTTAAAAGGAGTCCTAGTGATGCCGAGGGTCAAGCATTGTACTGCTAACTACACGGTTAGCAGTTCAAACCCACCAGCAGCTCCATGAGAGAAAGACGAGGCTATTTGCTCAAATAAAGATTTATAGTCTCGGAAACCATATGGAACATCTTTACTCTGTCCTATCGGGAGTGTGGTGAATCCACAGGATAAGCACAGGACTGAAAACCAGAAAGTCAGTGGTTTGAGCCCACCAGCCATTCCGTGGGAGAACGATGAGGTTTTTCTCCTGCATAGATATTTTAAAAACCTTGGAACCCCTAAACAGGGTCATTGTGAGTTGAAATTAATGCAACAGCACAAAACAACAACAATATAGGGTGACTATTAGTCAGAATTGACTTGATGGCAGTAGAAGTGAATGGATGATCGTTAAGGTTGTGTGTCAACTTGGTTGGGCCATGATTCTCAGTGGTGTAGTCATCCCCCGCGATGAGACGTGATATAATGTAATCACGTATATGATGAGATCTACTATGAGCCAATCAACTGAAAGGGAGTTTCCTCAGGACTGTGGCCTGTTTCCAATATATATGGACTTTCCATAAAAGCTCTCCTGCTTTTTCTCTGGTTCTAGACCCTCCTTGTAAGGAGCTCTGGTAGCCTAGTGATTATGAATTGGGCTGCTAACCTCAAGGTCGGCATTTCGAAACTACCAGCTGTTCCATGGGAGAAAGATGAGGCGTTCTGCTTCTGCTACCGTAAAGATTTACAGCCTCAGAAACCCTGTGCAG
Source organism: Chrysochloris asiatica (assembly GCF_000296735.1). Lineage (NCBI taxonomy): Eukaryota > Metazoa > Chordata > Mammalia > Afrosoricida > Chrysochloridae > Chrysochloris > Chrysochloris asiatica. The sequence continues at coordinate 3,621,095 of NW_006408546.1, read as the reverse complement.
GGTCACTATGAGTTGGAACCGACTCAACGGTACTTAAAAACAACAACAACAATAGACCCTCCCTATGGCTCATCATCATCTGACCCCGGGATTTTGGGACTTGAGCCAGCAGATTGCCATATAGCCTGCTGATCTTGGGAGTCATTAGCCTCTCTGGCCTGTCCGGCAGCAGCCTGCAATCTTACCTGCCGATCTTTGGTTCCTCAGCCCCTGCAGCTACGTGATCAAGAGAAGCCTCCAGTCTAAAGTCTATCTCAAGGACTTGGAATTTGCCAGCCTCTTCAACCAGGTAAGCCTTGATGTAACCCTCTCTATATAGATACATGGAGTCTTGGTGTGACACTGTAGGATAAACACTGGCCTACTAAACACAAGGCCAGTGGTTCAAATCTACCAACTATTTCTCAGGTACTCTCCATATATAAAGGAGCTCTGGTAGCGTAGTGGTTATGAATTGGGCTGTGAGCCTTAACGTCAGCAGTTTGAAACTACCAGCTGTTCCGTGGGAGAAAGATGAAGCTTTCTGCTCCCATAAAGATTTACAGCCTTGGAAACCGTGCACAGGGTCACTATGAGTCGGAACCGACTCCACAGCACATCACAACAACAACAACTCCATATACAGGGTGCGTATGAGTTGTAACTGATTGGATGGTACTTTAAAAAAACAATAACTTTAACTTTGTTTTTACAAAAACAACAACATATATATTTTAAGCATCATACTAAGTACATTGGTAGGCCTTAGAAATAAGAAAAGTTAAAAAAAAAAGAAAAAATATGGTTCTGATCTCAAGTAACTTCCAGACTAGTGAAAAGGCAAATGTGAAAACAGTGGTTACAGTTGTTATGTTGTTGTGAAGTGCCGTTGAGTCAGTTCCGACCCACAATGACCCTGTATAGAGTTTCTGAGGAGTAGCTGGTGAGCTTGAACTGTGGATCACACCAACTTGGCAGTCTAGCACATTAATCTGCCACACCAGGACTCCATATACATATATATATAAAAGAATAAATGAATTGATAAGTACTTTACTGAGTTAGGCACTTGATAAATAATGTGGTGAATGGTAAGATGCTTGTTGTTGTTAAGAGCTGTCGAGCTGATGCCTACCCATAGCGACACTGTATATGGTTTCCAAGGAGCAGCTGGTGAGTTTGACCTGCCGACCTTGAAGCTCAAACAGCTTTGCAATCTGGCACATTAACCTACAGCACCACACCAGGATTCCAAGGTAAGATGCTTAGTATATAATTATTAAATGGATGAATGGGTAGATGAATGCAAGAGAAGATGGATAAATGAGTGTAAGAAAGAGTAAAGTCCTTGATAAACAACAAGATGAGGAGGCTTACTTGTGCAAAACAGGCCAGAAATGGAAGTGGCTTGACTCTGCTGGTGAAGAGAATACATTTTTTTATTGAGTTCATTGTGCAAAGTTGGTACATGGTTGTGGTGTAGTGAATTAGTTATTATGGCTTTTCTAGTCAGTCTTTATAACTCTCACCAAATAACTGGGTGGAAATATGCAAATAAGGTGCTTGTGGCCCATCAGGGTGATTGGCTAGATGTTAATAATGTAAAGGTGCATGGTACTCTTATGGAAATGAAGCCAGGCAAATAAGGTGTATGGGATCCTAATGAGAGGGTTGGTCAGTTGTGCCACCCTGCGAGGCTTAGAGGAAAGCCAATTCTAGCACAGAAAGTGTACCTCACAGCCATCAAGAAAGAAGAGCCAGAGAGAAGTGCATCCTTTGCACCAAGGGCCCTTGTGCTGAGAACTTCCTAGACCCAGGAGACAGAAAGACAGCAAGCTGTAATGCTGGAGAGAAGTGAGAACAAGAATCAGTGGCAGAAAAATGGTGTCAGCAGAACCAGGACACTGGTAGGAGATGGCAGAATGGGCTTCCTGGCCCATGGAGCAAGAAAGTTGAGCAACTTTGGGTAGGAGGCTGGCTGATTGAATGGGGTGCCTCAAGGCACTTATTGGCAGAGCTAAAAGAACTTTGTATCACTTGTCCGAGCAGAGCAGAGGCCAGGCCAGCCCAAAGGACCAGAGAGAGGCTTGCCTGTGTCATGGCTGAGAAGAGGCTGTCCTAATAGAGAGCTGTGTCCCTGAGCATTCCTAAACATGAATTATTACCTGTTTCTTCGCTAATAAATCCTATAACTGGCTGCTCTGTGAGACCTGCGTGGCCACTGCACTGAATTATCAAACTCAGCAGTAAAGTAGAGGGTGCTGTGGGAGAGGTGGCTGGTGTCAGAACTGGCAAAAAGGTTGCAGAGAGGAGGTGTGTCTGAATACTGTTCCATAAGAAAATCTGACTCGGGCTGTTGATGTTGGGAAGGATTCTCCTTTCCACTTGTGAGGTTGGAGGGAGTCAGACGACAGTGCCCACTCCATTTTTATGGTGGTCAAGGAGGTTCATAAACCACTAATAACTATCCGAAGCACCATATAACTGGGATCAATGAGATTTTGCACATAAATTCTTAGACTCTGACCTTTATTGCTTCTCTCTGAATTGATGCAAGTGATAACATATTGTAAATATGCTTTTAGGAGTACATGGATCTGGAAAAAAACAACTTTGACTTACAGCAATGCCCTCTTCTCCCAGGTAGCCTTCACTGCCTTTAAAACCGGGCAGTCCCTGGAAGTAAGAAAAGGAAGACAACATTAGCATTCCATAGACACAAAGCAGAGATAAGCAAAATTCTTCAGCTTTACAGTTTTATCTCATATGGAATAGTAAGCATTTGAAAAACTACTCTTCCACTCCAAATCAAGACTGCATTCATACACACATAAAGAAATGAACTATTGAGACAAGTTTCTAGATAACTCAAGGTGTTATATGTGTATGTGTGTGTTTATCTATTCATGTGTATGAAGCATAATGTTGTCCACACGTGTTCAGGGTTATTCACAGGGATGGAGTTTCTTTTGAGTCACACATTCAAATGAAGACAGCTGTAGTTTCCCCTGATAAACTAAAATTCTCTCCTTCAATTAAAATATCACTTTTAGGATTTATGCTACAAACTTGTTTTAGAGGCATAGTCATGATGATTTGGAAATTATAATGGCATCTATAAATTATTTTTAAAATTAGACACACATGTAAACAAACAGTATTGAATCATCATTAAACATATCCATTGTATGTTTACATGTGTCTCAACATTTCTTAAAGTCCAAAATAGTACTTTTACTTAAGGGTATACCATTTGTTGTTTTTTTTTTTCTATTTTTTGGTGAAGGAATATATGAATCAATTTTGTTACTATTTTTTTTAATTGGCCTGTATTTTTTTTATTTTGGCCAGATAACACTGAATAAAACATCTTGTCTTCATTTCTCAAACTTGATTTTCAGCAGAATAGATAATATATTCTTGACTGATTTTGCAACTGCATAGCTGTGACCCCCCTCCCCAGTTATATATTTTTAAATGAAAATTGAAATGAGCTACTGATAATGAAGGAGGCTATCATTATTCAACATGAAAGATTAGCAATTCAGTTGATTTTTCTGCATCTTTGTCAGTTCTTCTAGAACAATGGATAATCAAGGATCCTGGCCATTGTTTCTCCTAAGATGGCTATAAAAATGTTTCAAAATGGTACTTATTTAGAGTGTCAAGGAAAACCCATGACTCTATAATCTGATATAGGAAAAGAGGAGAGAAGTAAACATTTACCTCAGAGGCTCTACCTAGGGGTTAAAATCACCCCTGAATTTACATGCCTAACCCCAATTTTGAAGGACATACTCCATTCAAATAAAGTGAACCATGAATCTAACTAAAATCACCTTTTTCCCTGGTGTTCCAGGATTCCCCATTGTGCCATCTCCTCCAATGCACTTGCAAAACAAACAGCAGCATGTTCTTTCAGCAACATTAACCTTGAAGTAAGAGAGGGCAGGAAATATATTACATCTGGTGTCACTGCTTCCCAGCTCATGCACACAAGCTCAATAGATGATTGAGGCTTTTACTGGAGTATGAGAAACCAGTTCACCATCAAAGGAACCATGATCAAGAATGAGAGAATGCATGTTGCTGTTGTTGTTGTTAAGTGTGGTCGAGTTGGTTCCAACCCATAACGACCCTATATAGGGTCTCTGAGGAGCAGTTGGTGAGCTTGACCCACTGACCTTGTCATTCAAACTGATTTGGCAGTTCAGTGCTTTAACCCACAGGGCCACAATAGGACTCCAGCTAATGTATGATATATTCTTTAATTCCATCTTTCCCTCCTGTGCTCTGCATTCCACACCAATTGAGGAATTCCGAATTGACACAAAGATGTCTTTTGGTTCCCCAGATGGTATCAGCTTAGCCCAACTCATTCTATACCAATTTGTTACCATGATTCTCTGTCTCCACCCTACTTTAGCAATGGCCATGGTGCTGTTGATTACCCTATGTAATTTTGCCTCCAAATATTTTATTAAACCAAATGCATGCATGCTGCTTTCCCCTTTCCCATTCTGCAAAATTTAGGTGCTAGAAGGATTTAGAGAGTTCCTGTAACATAGCTGAAACTGAGCACAGTGTTGAGCAAGCACTTCCAGAACGGTTTGTCTATGATAATGTTTCAGAAATACCAATTACATTCAGCATTTTGGAAGTATTTTCTGTATCGGGTGGAAGCATGGGAGAATATTCCTCTTTAATACACTGGCCAAAGCTGTATAATGAAAAGTCTGTCTTAAGCTACTTAGTCATCTCAGAAATAGCTAGCACATTCCATTACATTTTTACAATTAATCCACCAAATTTGTTTTCAGGAAAATTCTGTTTGTGGTAAATGCTATGCTTCACTTTAGTGGGATAGAACCAATTTTTGTGTTGAGAAGTTGAAAATTCTAGTGTGACAAGAAAACATCTTGTGATAAGCATTTTGTAATTTTCCCCCTTTAATTGTTTCCTATTATACAAATGTTCCTTTTATGGCATTATAGAATTATCTTCTCTTTTCCTGAAATTAAAAAAACAACAAAAAACAATAAAATTGGAAATGTGTGACTCCAAACAGCAAATGGATTCTATAGCTCACTATTGGAAAACTTAATACTAACTTTCTTTGGATTACCACAAACTTATAACACCAAGTCTATTACTAATACTATAAAATAGACCTATTGTTAAATTCATTATTGCTTTTCTTCTACAGTGATTCATTTATGTGATACCTAAAATCTAACTGGCATGTTTTAAAGAATAACTCCCTCCCTTTATGAATTATCAATACAGATTTCAAAGTGAAGGTAAGAGGCAAAATATATTTTGTAAAATAGGTACTATACCTTCCCCATGTAGGAAAGGAATAGCAGCAAAACTGCTATATTCTTTGTGTTTATTTTTAAATTTATGCATTTTACATTGTATTATTTTTGCATTTCTATATTACTATACCTGGTGTGGAGTACTAGTGTGACAGTGTGGGTTGATGTGCTGGACTGCAAGGTAGGTTTGAATCGCAAGGTTGGCAGTTCAAGTTTATCAGCCACTTCTTGGATTGAGTCAGTTCTGACTCAAAGGCACTTAATAACAACATACCTGGTGTGGCACTGTAGGATAAGTACTGGATTGCTAACTGCAAGGTTGGGGGTTCAAACTCACCAGCCACACCGTGGAAACCATATACATTTCATTAGAAAGTGTTCTGATATACTCATTATAGATTTCACAGGCTATTGGATTCCTGGTGTGGTATTGCAGGATAATTACTGTACTGTTAACTACAATGTTGGTGGTTCAAACTCAACCAGGAAACCCTACTAAGGGTGGCTATGAGTCGTAACTAATTCCACCACCCTGAATAACAACAACAACAATATTAGCAACTAGCAAACTACATTTTACTAGCCATTTTTTCATTTATTAAAATAAAAAGAGTACCGTATAACTTGGTAACACTTCACCAACGTAGTTTGAATTTCTTTTTGAAAGAAAAATGATTGAGATGAATCTTAGTTAGGCATTGCTGCCGCTGTTAGTAGTTGCCTTCAATCAGTTCTATAAAACAGATTATAAGGCAAAAAAATCTCCAAGTCAAGATGACCATTAAAAGTCCTTCAATTGCTCATAAAGTACAGCAAATGGTATCCACTGTCACTACTATTGGAGCAGATTGCTCTTTCCCTTGTTGAACTCCAAATGTGACTGGCTTTTATGTACAAGCCACGTTGTAAGGCAAAGAGACATCTTAAACAGACGGATTAGACTTTGGTGAGCTGTGACAGATGCTCAAGTTCCACAAGGGATGTGATGACTGACTGACTGAGGGAAAAACTTGCCTTCTCAGGTTCTCTGACACTTTCTGTGCTCATTGACTGGAATTTGGGCAGAATTATCAGAAACCCTGTACAGGATTGCTATGAGTCAGAACTGACTGCATGGCACATAACAACAATAACAATATAGGTGCTATTTGGAGTCCTGGTGTGACGCTGTAGGATAAGCACTGGACTACTAACCACAAGGTTGGTGATTCAAACCCGCCAGCTGCTCCACAAAAACCCTACACAGGGTTGCTATGAGTTAGAACTGACTCAGTGACACCTAACAACAATAAAAATTAATGCTATTTAAATAATTTTTCTCATTTATTTGTATTGTTTTTCCTTTTTTGGTCAAGCATATATATTAATGCTTTGATACGTCTCTAAGTTACATTTCTTTCAAAACACTTTCCTATTTAGAAAAAAAAATTTTTTTTCCTATTAATTTCGAAAAATCTTTCTTTGCTTCCCAATGAACACAACTAGTTATAAGTCATAAGCACAAATATTAACTCTACATACAAAACTAATAGAAAATTAAAGTTCACCAGCCTTTTCTGAATCACTTACCAGCTGCTTTGACAGCAAGCTCCCGAGATCTTTCATTCCAATAGTCAGCTGTGTTTTGTACTCAAATCCTTTTCCAAACTCAATGTACATAAGATTGTCCAGGTCACTTGAATGAGCAGTTCCATCCAGAGCAACAGTTATGAGTGCGTTCAGGCCTGTTCAACACATTTAAAGAGGTGTCAGTTACATTTCATAATAGCTGACAATAGGTGACAGTTTACACTTCCCCAAGAGAGGTAGGTTTGGTTATTATAATATTTCTGCATATGTACGTACATTGTTTTTGTAGGCATTGGTATTCTAGCTGCAAGAAGAGCAGTAATTTTATCATTCACTTCACTCAATCACATGATGTAAAACTGACAAGTGATAAGACTAGACGAAAATAACAGCACAAAAGGAATGTTGTTGTTGTTGTTAAGTGCCCTTGAGTTAGTTTTGACTTATAGTGACCCTGTACAGAGTTTCCAAGGACTGGCTGGTGGATTTGAACCATTACCTTGCAGTTCAGTGTTTACTCTACAGTGCCACACCAGGATTCCCACAAAAGAACCCTGGTGTACTGCTGCAGGATAATGCACTGGACTTTCAAGGTCAGTGGTTTAAACCCACCAGTCACTCCTCAGAATCCCTACACACAGGGTCATTCTGTGTTGGAACCAACTCAACGGCACTTAATGACAATGAAATGAAATAGATTAGGAGTCCAGATGTGGTGCTGTGGGATAGTACTTGACCACAAGGTCAGTTTGAACCATAAGGTAGGTGGTTCAAATGCACCAGCTGCTGCTCAGAAACCCTAGACAGGGTCATTATGGGTCGTAATTGGCTCAATGGCACTTTCACAACAAGAACAGATTGCAGCCAGAGGATATTGTAACAAAGCCTGCATTCCCTGCATTGTCTGAATTAACGAGTATGAGTTTTTATAAAAAAGGTCCATAAGGCATCCTAAATTACAGAAAAATTCACATGTGTACAAAATTGTTCTTGTTAGGTGCCAAAGAATCGGTTTCAACTCATGGTGACTCAGTATAGGGTTTCCAAGGAGTGGCTGGTGAGTTTGAACAGCCGGTCTTGCAGTTCAAACTCACCTCAAAGTCCTGCACTTATCCTAAAAAAATAGGTGATGTAAATTTTTGCCACACAAAGGAAGATGGGGTCCTTGGCATCACCTGGGACTTTATCAGAAATGTAGAATTCCAGGTCCCACCCTAGATATCCTGAATCAAAATCTGTATTTTCACAAACCCCCAGGTGATCTGTATACCTGCTAAAGTTTGAGAAGTACAGCTCTAAACGACCTCATAAGGAATCCATAATCCCATCAGAAATATAAATCATAAAAGACAATAATAGACCTATTGTTAGGCAATAAGAAATAAATGATGTCCAATTACCTAGAGCTGCGTGTGGTTCACAGACCTTGGGGCTTCATACATCAGAAAACAGGCAGTCCCCAGGTAACAAATGATATCTCTTCCTAAGTGTGTCTTTAAGTTGAATTTGTAGATATGTCAGACTAGGTACATATGCATATGGTTCTTATTTAGCGTTACTGTTATGCAAGAAAAGGCTGGAAGCTTTGTTGGTGATTGAAGAGCTGCACATGCAGTACATAAAGGTGATCATGCTGATGAATCTGTTTCGAGTAGGGGATGGTTCAATCATTTCAGAGCAAGGGCAAATTTACATAACATCAAAGAGCAAACACCAAGTGTCTGTAAGTCTGACATTTTAACCAGAGACTTACTGTATTTCAAATTAAAGTGTTAGGGATTAACATAGGGTCACCAATGACTTATTTTGTAATGTTGTTTTTGTTGTTAAGCATCACTGAGTTGGTCTGACTCATAGTGACCCTGTATAGAGTTTCTGAGGAGCAGCTGGTGGGTTTGAACTGCCAACTTTGTGGTTTGCAGTCCAGTGTGATGATGACTATAAATCAGGTAATCTTTATAGTGATAGTAACCATAGCAATGAGGGTATTACTATTTATTAATAATTACTTTGTGCCGTAGTCCCAGTATGACACTGTAGGATAAGCAGGTTCAAACCCACCAATCACTCCTTGGAAACCCTATACAGGATCACTATGACTCAGAACCAACTCAACAGCACTTGACAACAACATGTGCCTGGCATGTGATAAATTCTTTACATGCATTATTTTATTTGTATCCTCAAAACAACCTTATAGGTGTGAGGGATTATCGACTTATTTTACAGAAAGCAAACTGAACCTTTGAGAGGTTAAATGGCTGGCCCAATTGGTAATTTTAGGTTTTCACCCAGACAAGCCTGATTCCAAAGCCTGCACTCAAAAGGACATTTTAACAACAAAACATAATGAAATAATCACAGAATAAAGGCCAGTCCTATAAACTGAATACATTTTGCTTAAAGAAAACCAGATTTCCATTGGCATCATTTACGTCATTTTATTATAGATGAGTAAAGAATTTTCCAGTGGAATTTGGAAACCAATGGACTGAAGTAGATAAAGAAATGTTCTAACAGTTGGCTGAGAGTTAGGAACACCATCTTCTATAGTATACTTATATAATACAATATTTTAATGAAGCAAGGGGTTGGTGAAGAGGAGAATGAAGAGAATAATGTTGCAGGGACATACTGAGGAGGCTCAAGATCTACAAGAGGCAACAGAATGGTTGGCTGAAGAGAAGTCAAGGAAAGAAACATCAAAGGATAGCATGACCGACCAATTAATCCTCATTTACAAGGAACTTTCTGGTTTCAGTGTCCAAGGTCCTAGATTCTTGAAAACCTCACAGTCCCAGGCAAACCAAGACAGTCTGTCCCCCTTCCAAAATGAGAAAGAAGACAGTGAGTGAAGAAGTGGTGGGTATTGGCTGGGACAGATAATGAAGAATGCTGTGTAGATAGATCGTTTGGCATTTAATGATCAGATGAGCCCATGTAGATCTACACCATGAATATTTGTAAGTAAGGAGTCTTCAGCACAGTGATTAGATGCTTGGCTGTTAACCAGAAGGCTGGAGGTTCAAACACATCCAGTGACTCTGGGGAGAGGATTGTGGGGAGGACTGGCAGTTTGCTCTCATAAAGATTACAGTCTGTTGCATGGGCTTACTATGAGTCAAAAGTCAATTCAACACCATCTAACAATAACAATGTATTTAGAAGGCAAAATATTTTCACATTTTATTTTATAAGTTCTCAGAAATGTAAAAATTTATGAGTTATAAGAACCTTGGGAGTGTTGACTTGCAGGAAATGTGCATATCATTATCATTGGTAACAGATATTCTCATGAGGGATAGATACAAATCTTGCTTCTATCAGAAGCAGGGGACCCCAATCATATGACCTTTAATATCTTAAATTTCCTCAAAATTAATTAGGAAAAAAAGATTTTAAGAATTAGAAGAATAAAGAATCTGCCTGATTCCACAGGGTGCTCTACAACATACACTGAACCACAGCACCAGTACCATTTTGAGGCATGGATTCAAATTTTTGTTCTCTATCTGATGCCCAAGGAGCCCCGGTCATGTAGTGGATTATGAGCTGGGCTCATAAACTGCAAGTTCAGCAGTTCAAATCTACCAGTTTCTTTGTAGGAGAAAGACAAGACTTTTTGTTCTTGTAAAGATTTACAGCCTCAGAAACCTTATACAGGGTTACTATAAGTCAGAACCAACTCAGTGGTACACAACGACTACCGCTACCTGATGTCCACAGGTAGCATGGGGCACAACTTCCTGGTGAGGCTACTTACATTAGCTGAGGGGAATTCTCCAGAGAAAAGAGGAGCTGTGTGTTGTTAAAAGCCAAAACTCACAGCACCTGGGAGGTGGTGTAGGAGAACGTGTCTAAAGGAAGGGATATGGGTAGGGCATAGTAGCATCCACTAACAGGACAGTATTTTGAAATCAAACCAGCACAGATGAATGAAGTTTTCTTCTCCCGACCCACATTTTAATAAGAACTGACACTAAGGCCAAATGCCACTGGATCCTAAAGCCCAAGTCCAGTGTAAGAGCTTTTAAAACTGATACAACACCATAGCTGTTCCAACTATGGTAAGAAGGAAACCAAAACCAAAACCGTTGCTGTCGATTCTGACTCATAGCAACCCTGCCCTGTAGGACTGAGTAGAACTGCCTTGTGGGAGTTTCCTAGGCGATAATCTTTACAGGAGCATCTTGCTAGGTCTTTACTCAGAGCAGCTGGTAGGCTCAAACCACTGACCTTTTGGTTAGCAGCCAAGCACTTAACCACAGGGTTCCTTTGATACAAAGGAAGGAACTGATTGAAAATTCCCCAAACAAAGGTAAACTTGTCCAATGATGCTTGCAACGCTGGAAACTAGTTTTAGAAGAAGATACTTAAGCTAACACCTTCTTTCTTGGTGTAAGAGAAATATATGCTATACTTCTACTAACACTAAAGAAGTAGCAATGTTAGATAATATGGGACAAGGGAGACAGGAACACTGTCCAAGAAAACTTAAGATGAAGAAATACAATAATGCAAGACAAAGGATAGAACTTTGTATTTTGGCCTTTTTCATACACTTAGAGCATGAGGCAAAAATAGATGCCAAGATGGTCTGAGGGTTCATTTGCTCTGCCAAGTACATCCAGAGTGGAGAGGTTGGAAAAGCCAGTGTTATTTGAATGCCTGGAAACTTAAGAGCCAGGGTTGAGTGCTAAGATGATAAAGTTAATAGATACTCCTTTTCCATTGCTTCCCCAAACTCAGTACCTTCTTTTCTGAGTTCATCAGACTTTTGTTCAAGTTTTTCAACATCACCGTCCAATCCATCTGAAAATAAAAGAACCACCTAGGAAAGTATTCAAAAAAGAAAGATGAGTAAAAAGAAGGTCTCTGCAACTATTGATCAACAAATAACATAAAAGCAAGTTACCTTTCCTCGAGCAGCTGATTTATTCTGAAATGTATCCCACAGTGAACTCAAGAGGTTTGCATTGAGAAGAGATGGCTCTTTAACTATCACATTCTTCAAGCTGTTCAAGATATTTTCACTGTAGATCTCAAACTTGGGATAGTATTTTTCCATGGCATTTGTCACTTGAAAAGCGACACTAACCTGAGTCTCTGTTCCCACTTCACAACTTAACCCATTGAGGGAGCTGACCGCACGTAAGATGTTTTGAAGATAGGTTCCCATCCAAGACTGATCTTCAAGCAAATGTTGCCCTTTCTGCTGAGTTGAGATGTCAAATCCCACCACGATGTCCACAAAACAATCTAGGATTCAAAACATAAATATCTTTTATTAGATTAAAAAACACCTTTATTTAGATGATTTACAGGCCATGACTGATTCAAGGGACTAGGAATTAATTCTATTCCAGTTATGAACTTGGAAACAAGGAAGACTAAGTAATGGAAGAAGATGAAAATCTCTTCTTTAGTACCTGTGAAAAATGCAAATGTGCACTCTTTTTTTTTAATAAGCTGCTATAAAATCTAGATAATTCTATAGTAACTAAAGTTCTGAAAGATTTTATTGAGGTCACTGAAAAAGCTATGCAGTCATTTAAACAGTTCTAAATTACTGTCCTAGAAATGTCAGTAGTCTAAACTAATAAAGCTCTCTCATGCTATTTATAAATTGAAGTCAGTCAACAAACATTAAATTACAAGTTATAAAGTAAATATGAAAGTATCTAAGAAACAGTAAATCACAAAGTACTTTCCTAAAAGAAGGGTCTCTTATGATGTACCTTTCTAAAAATGTCTCTGATTCTTCTTTTTGTCTCCTAACATTCACCCAGAAAAGAAATATTAAAAACATCATAAAAATCCAAGAAGCCTTTAAGATCTTGCTTTGTTTGAGTCCTTATTGTTTTTGTTGTTAAGTGCTATGGAGTCAGTTTTGACTCATAGCAATCCTGCACAGGGTTTCTGAGGAGTAGCTGGTGGATTTGAATGGCCAACTTTGCTGTTAGCAGTCCAGTACTTATCTCACAGCACCATACCAGGACTCCTAGAAGTGAAGAAACTAAACACCAAAGTACTCTATTCGTATTCAACTCTATCAAAGATGGTGCTGCCTTCAAGAGCCCAGCTACTCAGGGAGCCAACGTCCCCACCATTTTGAGATGTTGCATTAACAGTGCTTTGCTTTTATTCTTATTCACTCCAGGGAAATTTGAGCATTTGAGAAGTTAGGTGGGGCTTGATATTTCAAGCTGAGCCTCTGAAAGGTAGTTAATTAGAGAAGGATAAAGTCTGTGCAACAGTTTTAATTTTCCTGAAATCCAGATTTCTGGGATCCATGGAATTGGGTAGACCCATACCTGGACCAAGAAGCAGTTGTTTGAACAGAACATGGGAACACTGAATGTTTTTTAAAATTAAGAAAGGTTTGTGACAAGGTTGTATTCTTTCACCATACTTATTCAACCTGTATGCTGAGCAAATAATCCGAGTAGCTGGGTTCTATGAAGAAAAACATGGCATCAGGATTGGAGGAAGACTCATTAACAACCTGCGATATGCAGATGATACAACCTTGCTTGCCGACAGTGAAGAGGACTGAAAATATTTACTGATGAAGATTCAAGAGCACAGCCTTTGGTATAGATTATATCTCAATGTAAAGTAAACAAAAATCCTCACCACTGGACCAATAAACAACATTCTTATCAATGGAGAAAATATTGAAGTTGTCAAGGACTTCATTCTTCTTGGATCAACTATCAACACTCAAGGAAGCAGCAATCAAGAGATCAAACAACGTATTGCATTAGGCAAATCTGCTGCACAAAACGTTTTAAAGTGTTGAAGAGCAAAGACGTTAGCTTGAGGACTAAGGTGTGCCTGACCCAAGCCATGGTATTTTCAATAACCTCATATGCATGCGAAAGCTGGACAGTCAGTAAGGAATACAGTAGAACAATTGATGCCTTTGAGTTATGGTGTTGGAGGAGAGTATTGAAAGTGCCATGGGCTGCCAAAAGAACCAATAGATCTGTTTTGGAAGAAGTGCAGCCAAGATGGAGGCTAAGATGGCCAAACTTCGTGTCTCATACTTCGGACATATTGTCAAGAAGGACCAGTTACTGAGGTTGGCCCAGGATCGGGCCAGTTTCATTCTGCTGTGCATAAGGTTGCTATGAGTCAGTACCAACTCGATGGCACCTAACAACAACAAATGGAGCTTTTGCATCATCTATTTCCACAGATGTAGTCAGTTTGATTTGTGTGTATTACATCAGGTGGGGTCCATATTGCCTTTTATGTTGTTTAAAAAAGGCATTTGCAATGATCAAATCATTGGTCTTGCAGAATTCGATCATGTGATCTCCAGCATTGTTTCTATCACTAAGGCCATAGTTTGCAATTACTTATCCTTCCTCTTTGTTTCCAACCTTTGCATTTCACTTGCCAGTAATTTATCAATAAATCTTGATTGCATGTTTGATCAATTTCAGACTGAAGAAGTTGGTAGAATTCTTCTATTTCATCATCACTGGCTTTAGTGGTTGGTGCATAAATTTGAACAATAGTGGTATTAACTGGTCTTCCTTTTAGTCATATGGATATTAGCCTATCATGGACAGTGTTGTACTTCATGACTGATCTTGATATATTCTTGAGCCCCTCAGGTTGGAAGGCACATGAAATGCAACTAGGAAAGAACGGTCTCTTTAAAGTAGAGTTGATCGTGATAACACGAATGGAGTAAAGCCCTTGAGACCTTCATTTGCTGATGGGGCACAACTCAAAATGAAGAGAAACGGCTATAAACATCCACTAATAATTAGAACATGGAAAGTATGAAGTACAAATGTAAGAAAGTTGGAAATTTTGAAAAATGAAATGGAACGCATACACATCGATATCCTAGGCATTAGTGAGCTGAAATAGACAGGTGTTGGCCATTTTGAATGTGACAATAACATGGTTTACTATGCCAGGAATGACAAATTGAAGAGGAATGGCATCACATTCAGTATCAAACAGAATATATCACGACCAGTCATGAAGTACAACAATAATTCCAATAAGATAGGGTGGATTTTCTTTACTCTATGGAATTATTTGATTCCCTAGTCAAAATGTTACTCTGATTTGCAAACTGTATATTAAATAAACTTTAACCAGTTTCCATTATTTACTTAATATGATTTTTTGTTTTAACAAGACATACAATATATAACTTAAGAATTTGGTTAAAAACTACAACTTTCTTAGGCAAAATCAACACATATGACTTGTTTGACAAAATAACAAGTATTTATTTTTAATTTGCTTTGTTTAGATCAGCAGCTTTGCAGACAATTGCTGTGTGGAAAAATGTTTGCTCAGGTTATCTGGCCAGTTGGATACAATGGCCAGTTAGACATTTGTAAGTCTTTTAAATTAAAATGTCAGTTTCATGCCTTAAAACAATGATTGGTAACATGAATCATTTTTAATGAGAAGTAAAAATTGGAAAGGGCCTATAAGAGCCTTGTTGTTGTTAAGTGCCGTTAAGCTGGTTCCTACCCATAGCAACCCTGTATAGAGTTTCCAAGGAGCAGTTGATGAGCTTGAGCTGCCAACTTTGATGTTCAAACAGACTTTGCAGTCCAGTGCATTAACCCGCTGTGCCACACCAGGGCTCCATAAGAGCTTTATTTGCTAATAAATTCTCACCATGAAATGTAAGGTAAATCAGTGTGTTACCAAAAAGATGGAAAGGTTGGTCTTCTTATTTTATTCTATTTTAGTTTATTTGAAAATCTCAATTCAGATTTTCAGAAAGTGAAGAGGAAAGTCAGTCAGTCAGGAGCATCAGCATATACCGTTTTAAAAGTTCCTCTCCAATCTATATTCCTCTCTTGGACAAACATTGTTTAAACCCAGATGGAAATGTTTCAGTAACCAAGATAAGTCAGTACTTTCAAAGAAAACATTCTATTGTGGGAAGAAGAAAAAAGAACAGTTCCCTACAAAAGTGGAGTATTTCAATTTTTGGTCTAGAATGCTGAATTACAAATCTGACCTATGTAATTTTCTTGTGGTTATTTAGCTAGTTCAAATTGATAAATGATTTGCTAGTAATGTGACCAAAAATATTTTATTTGGGAAATGAGTCCAGAATTAGCAGCCACATGTGTTAGTGAAATTAGAGCACTGCAGGATAAATGCTGGACTGTAACTGTAAGGTCAGTAGTTCAAACCCACCAGCCACTCCTTGGAAACCCTATGCCAGGTCTTTGTGAATTAGAACCAACTCGGAAACACTTAGCATAGCACATACTGCTAACATGGGCTTTTATGTAACAGCCTTGGATACTCTGTGGAGGTGCTTGCCCATAAATTAGGATCCTATCAAAATGTTAGAGCTGGAGATTTCAATGATAAGGCTGTGTTTTAGAGTAAATCTCACAATGGTGATTAGGACGAGCTGGAGGCAAGCACACATTTGGAAGCGAGTGACAGGAAGAAGCCTAAAATTACATTTCCGAAGAGAAATAATGAATGATTGAACTAGAATAAAGGAATGGGGATAGAAAAGGAATAATGAATGCAAGGGAAATGAAGAAGATAATCTATAGGACTAACTACCTGGTGGTGGTGTGCCGTGGAGTCGTTTCTGACTCATAGTGACCCTGTATAGGGTTTCCAAGGCTGTAAATCTTTACAGGAGTAGAAAGCCTCATCTTCCTCCCACAGACAGATCAGTTGGTAGATTTAAACTGCTGACTTGCAGTTAGCAGCCTAAGTCATAGACCACTATGCTTCTAGGACTCCCCACAGGATGGGCTGTGTTGTTGTTCAGTGACATCTGTTGTTATAAAGTGTCATCAAGTCAGCTCCAATTCATAGCAACCCTGTATAGGATTTCCGAGGAGCAGCTGGTGAGCTTGAACTATCGACCTTGCGGTTCAAATTGACTTTGCAGTTCAGCACTTTAACCCACAGCACCACACCAGGACTCCAAGTGCCATCTAGTTGGTTCCAACTCACAGTAACTTGGTATAGTGTTTCCAAGGACAGGCTGGTGGATTTGAACTGCTGACCTTGTGGTTAGCAGTCTAGTGCTTACCCTACAGTGCTAAAGGAGACACAAAAACTGACCGATATTCTGAGCTTTTGACTGCTGCTGTTGCTGTGTGCCGTGGAGTCGGTTCCGACTCATAGTGACCCTATACAGGGTTTCCGAGGCTATAAATCTTTACGGGAACAGAACACCTCATCTTTCTCCCGCGGGACAGCTGGTAGTTTCGAACTGCTGACCTTGCGGCTCGCAGCCCGATTCGTAACCACTACGCTACCAGAGCTCCTTTGACTAGTCTTCATAAATAAGCAATGTAGCAGCCTGAAAGAGGGAGGTCTTTAAGTGGAAAATCTGAAAGTCTGGTTTCAGTCACGTATTTTGTTGCGACTCTGTTCTTTCTAAATAACTTTTTGGCAATTTGTATAACCTCTGTGGCATTTTCTTACCTAGAAAAATGAGACTATATATTTAAAAATAAACATGCAAAAGAATTAAAAAGAGGGGATTGGACTAGACCACTGCATTGGCATGGTTCCATGCCAGAACCAAAAGCTGGTTCTAATGATCTGACTTACAAAGAAAGCACATAATTAAGAGTTAATAATGCCAGTTTTAATTAATAAATATTGTTAAGTAATCAGGGTATAAGAAGACTGGAGAGTTTTGGGAAAAGACCTTAAAGGGGAAAATGGGACTATTGTCACTACTAGCTGAGATGGAAGAGAAATTTGTTTGGGGCCTTTGAAAGAAGGAGTAATTTAGATGAAAATACAGTGATTATGATCTACAACATATAATTAGGTACTGTAAATGTAATTAGGTACCCAGTGTAAATGCCTCAAAGCTTTGCTTGCTTCCCTCTCCATGGCCTCTCCTTCCTAAGGGTGTGGGCATTTGTCCAACAGACAGTACTAGCTGCCACCAGTATCTGGTTTACAAACGCTGGGAGTTTGGGCCAAATATTGACATGACCTTCATCACACCCACTAGAAAAAGATCACAATGGCTCTCATGCCCACCTCCATGTCAACTGAATTCAAGGAGGCTTTGCTCCCTTTACAACTTTAGTCCTGGATATAGTACACTGTAGGTCATAGTTCCCCCCAAAGTGTTTGGATAACACAACCCAGTAGGATGAGAGAGTTAACTCTCCATGAAACTTCCGACCAGTGCAAGGCAAGATATGGGAAAGAATTGTCAGAAAAATCTTCTCTGATGGAGTGTTGTATATAGTGGTTCTATAGTGTATATAGCCTTATATAGTGTGTGTGTGTATATATATATATATATATATATATATAGTATATATAGCCTTTCTGGTAATGGCTCACATAACCAAGGTACCAGTTATGCTTTCTTTTTTTATTAATGTTTTATTGTGAATTATGTGATAGTTTACATGGGAGAACACAAGTTATGCTTTCTTAAAAAGATGTGGCTATCTTAATAACACATGACATTATAATTATTTTCCCTCCATCCCTGCATTGCTTCCCTTCCTCTCACACTTGCTTCTCATTTTTGATCATACCACCAACAAAGTATTAACATGTAAACTTTCCTTTAAGCTCTGTGTTCTAAAGAACCCAGCTAAGACAGAAACCTACAGAGATTCTTGTCAAGAAATGTTGGGAATTGCCATCTTTTGTTCCTTGAATCAAATTTTGTCTTTATTTCACCTCATTCTAATCAGATTGGCCTTTGCATTAATCTCCTTTTGGATTCATCTACCTGTTATGATAGATGCAAAAATAAGGTGTTTGTGATTTGTTTGCTACTGAATCACAGCTCCATGTCAAAATCCTGAACATTTCCTGAAGTCCCCTCTAGGTGGACAGAGTTGTTGTTGGGTCAAAAACATAACAGAAAAGTAAACATGGATGAAAGTAAGCAAACGAAGTTTGGAGTTCAGTTGTTTCTAAGAATTGGGTGTTTGTTGAGACATTAAAATTGAATATAGCTTTGAAATGTTGCTAAAATATTTAGGGTCTAAACCAAGGAACTCTTGGTAATTTTCCTTCTATGAACTAATGCTATCACTCCATGTAATTATTTTCATAAGATCATTTCAAGGAACTCTCTGCAGCGTTCTATGATAGCACCTCATACTCACTGAACATTAACCAAGCAATTCTCATACATCACGTCACGTATCCTTATGAAACACAGTAGAAACTCTTTTCATTTGCAGCTGAGATTCCAAGAAGCTTGCCTGAAATCTCATTACATGACACACTTAGGATTCAAATCCAGGCTTGCTTTGTTTCACCACTTCCTGGAAAGACTGTGATGACAGGTCATGTGGATTCCAAGTTTTGTTACCAGATTGTGCTGTTGGAAGCCTATAACTTAGCAGCATGTGGTTTCCTTAGCAGCAGCAGCTTATGAGAATGACTTTAAAGATACAAACCCATGATGTCTTAATAAATTGCAACTATTTAATTAATGAAGTATGGCACTTAGATGCTAGTTCTTTATAACACTCACATCAGAAAACCTTGGTAACAACTATGTCAAGAAAACAAGCTGCTTAACAAAAGAAAACGGGTTAGTGTCAGACAAACACATTTCAAATTTGCTTAGTCTGTTATTTACTGTATGATTGTGGTCAGGTGACTAATATTCTTTTAAAACTCAGTTTCCTCACTTACAAATGGGGCAAACTACTTAGGGTGCTGGGAGATTTAAACACAATTAATGCATTTAAAGTGCTGACAGCAGCAAACTTGACACTTTGTAGATACTCAAGATATATTGACTCTTAGCATTTGCCTCATATTTCTTTGCAGGTGACCTTCCTTTCACATATATCAAATCATAGTATGTAATTAAAGAAACACTTAGAGGTTGTTTAATTTTATAAATGAAGAAAGTAAGGCTCAGGAAGGGTATGGCTTCTCCAAAGTTATACATATTTAACAAGAAGCAGACCCAGGATTTCAGTCTGGGAGGCCTGGCGCTGCAGTGTTAAATCTGCCCCTGCTAACTAGAAGGTCTATGTCATCTGAAACCCCCCACCTCCACCACCAGTGGTGCCTTGGGAGAAGACTTGTCTTTCTGCTTCAGTAAAGATTGTGTTGTTGTTAAGTGCTATTGAATCAGTTCTACTCATAATGACCCACAATACAATGAAACACTACCTGGTCCTGGGCCATCATCACAAAATTGTTATGTTTGTGCCTATTATTGCTGCTACAGTATGAACCCATCTTGTTTCACTGATGTTCTTTTTCACTGTCCCTCCACTTTACCATGCATGATGCCCTTCTCCAGGGACTGGTCCTTCCTGACAACATGTCCAAAGTATAAGAGATGAAGTCTTGCCATCCTTGCTTCTAAGGAACATTCTGACTGCACTTCTTCCAAGACAGGATTGTTGGTTCTTCTGACAGTCCATAGGACTTTCAATAGTCTTCCCCAATGCCATAGTTCAAATATATCAATTCTTCTATGGTCTTCCTTATTCACTGTCTAATTTTCACATGCATAAGAGGCGATTGAAAATACCATGGCTTGGGTCCACCACAGTATGAAAACTGGCAGATGAGTGATGGCTGGCAGAGATTTATTGTTGTTAAGTGTCGTCGAATCAGATCTGACCCATAGTGACCCTGAATAGGGTTTCCGAGTAGTGACTGGTGAGCTTGAACCACTGACTTTGCTATTCAAACTGACTTTGCAGTAGAGCGCATTAACCCACAGCACCACACCAGGACTACAGCCTAAGAAATCTTTTGGAATATTTCTATTATGTCACATGGGGTCGCTATGAGTCAGAATCGATTCAAAATTCCTAACAACAAGCTACTCAAGCTACTGTCTTATTTTTTTTTTAAAAAAACTTGCAGATTAAGGAGAACTGGCAAGCCTTAGTATATTTGCACATGTCTTTGAAGTTTTATCTGTGTTCATTCCACCCTCATTTGCCCTCAGCCCACAGCTGGACAACAAAGACCTCACATTCTTACTTGTTGGGGTAATGATTTAAAGTTTATCTTAATAATAAAATACTTTCCTTATAATTTTATTCTTTTTAATTTCATGACTTTTCTTTAAAGATAACTCAACACTTGGAGAGTACGCTCCTGTTTTTGACTTTCCACAGGTTTTTCTCTCACTCTCTCAAGTAAAGACTAAATGGTTCCAAGAGAATTATCCAGCTAAAAACTGGAAGTTGGTAGTTCATGTGAAACAGAAAATTAACATGAACATGGAAGGTTTGGCTGAGGTACACAAACAATAGATGACATATTGTAAAGTATGAGGAGACTATGAAGCAGGCTTGACAAAGCCTGTAGCTCTGGTGTGCAGCTGTAGGATAAGCACTCAACCTCAAGGTCTGTTTGAACTGCAAGGTCAGTGGTTTAAACTCACCAGCCGCTCCTTGGAAACCCTCTACAGGGTTGCTATGGGTTGGAACCAACTCGATGACATTTAACAACAACAAGAACAATCGACCAATCAATCAATTAGTACTTGTAGTTCTGTAGGATAAGCACTGGGCTGCTATCCTCAAGAATGGCAGTTTAAACCTACCAGTGGCTCCTCAGAAATCCTATACAAGGTCACTATGAGTCAGAACCAACTCAAATGCACTAACAACAACAATCAATTATAGGATTGTTACACTTTAACTAACATTAGTTCTATAAAGGTTGAGACTTGGAAATTAAAAGAGCATTTTTGGAAAGGGCTGTTATTATACAGCGAATGCACTCTCCCTTTTTCAAACACATACCATCTTTAACTCGGAGAAATGGGCTTTAAGAGATAACTTGAAAATCACTCAAGTCTGATAATTATAAAGAATGAGACATAGGATGGCATACTGCTGTTCCTGCCAAGGAAAGGCAGCCACATTGAAAGACTGTAATTTCCAGCATTTGTTGGAGGCAATTAATATGTTACTGCTTCCCAGTATTCTGATATGGCCCCATATAAGAAAGAATTACAGGCCCATTTGATTTCCTGTTCAAGAAGGTTATCTGAAGGAGGCAAAGAGATCTTAGAAGAATAAAGTTGGAAGCATCACCAAATAGATGCCCAGGGCTGAAGAAGGCATATGGGATCATCTGTGATTGGGCTAGACTTATCCTACCTCAGGGAACTATGATTCAGATCCTTAATGCTTTGTGGCAGGAGTGGAGATGATGCAGGTGGGTGGGGAAAAGAATACCCAGCTTTAGATAATCTCTGACAGGTGCTACAGAGTAAAAATTTTCCTGCAACTTTTTAGCTCTTCTTCTTTCCCCTGCCAATTCTGGAGAGTTCAGAAACCACAGTAGGCAAGACAGAGCCTGGGAGAGGGTGTAGAAGTTAAAGGTATGGAACACTGGGTAAAATGCCAACAATCTGCATTCTTTTCTCTCATGGCAGGTGAGCATCCTGCAATAGCCTGGAAAAGTGGCGTAAGCTCGAATGAAGTTTACAGTTTTAATAGTTATGCTGGGATGGACTTATTAATCACCAACAGGAGGTTCATTTATTTCCTGAAAGTGACTAGGGGTGAGGGAAGACAGACACCATGAATAAATTAAATGAGTCACTGGTAGACAAAAATGAAGCGACTTTATAATTCATCCCAAGTGTCATGCTTATTCAAAGTAAGGCTTAAGTATGGATTTTCTTATCAGTCCTTGCAAAGTTCTCTTGAACTAGATGCTACTATCACTCACATTTGACAGATGAGAAAATTAAATTTAGAGAAGTTAAACATCTTTCCCAAGAGAAAATGGCTATAGAACAGGGAACTGCAATCAGTCTGTCTCCAGCAATGCCTTGGTAACAACAGTGTAGCTTTCTTCTTTTTTCACATGAAGATTTTCAGCTTTTCTATCCTTGGCAGAAACCAAGGGATTATTATTTACAAGGAGTAGTTAATTATACAAGGAGTTCTGATAGCATTGTTGTTGTTGTTGTCAGGTGCCATTGAGTCAGAACCAATTCATAGCAACCCATGCACAGCAGAATGAAACAATGCCCGATCCTGGGCCAACCTCACTACCACTGCCACACTTGAGTCCATCAATGATACCACCTGGCCAATCCATCTTGTTGGGGGTCTTCCTTTTTTTCTCCGACCCTCCATCTTGCCAAGCATGATATCCTTCTCCAGCGACTGTTCCCTCCTGAAAATATGTCCAAAGTATGAGAGACAAAGTTTAGCCATCTTGGCCTCCAAGGAGCACTCTGGATGCACTTCTTCCAAAACAGATCTATTGGTCCTTTTGGCAGCCCATGGCACTTTTAATATTCTCCTCCAACAGCACAATTCAAAGGCATCTATTCTTCTACAATCTTCCTTATTCACTGTCCAGTTTTCGCATCCATATGAG
>NW_006408546.1:3564417-3596835 GCF_000296735.1 Chrysochloris asiatica | reverse complement strand
ACACACACACACATACATATATACAAACTGACCTTGCAGTCCAATGCATTAACCCGCAGTGCCTCACCAGGGCTCCAAATACATATAAGCACTCAGCCACAGGGTGGGTTTGAGCCACAAGGTCGGTGGTTTAAACTTACCATTTGCTTCTTGGGAACCCTATACAGGGTCGCTATGGGTCAGAACTGGTTTGACGACACTTAACAACAACAACAACATACATACATACATACATATACACACACACACATATATATATCCTTCTGTCACTCCTTGGAAACTTCACACAGGGTGGCTTTGAGTCAGGATTTCACAGCACTTAACAAGATCTATATATTATAGTTACACTTCTTCAAGACTATACTTCTATCTGTTGGAAAACTGTCAAAATGTACTAATTTTTAAGAAAATACTCTTGAAATAAAGTTTCATAAAAAAGGTATGAACTTCTAGAATATTCCTTACATACCTGTAACAAAACACTCAACAGCCCAGTCAGTTCTATTGCTAGACAACTGAAATCCACCAACTAGTTAATTTTTTGTTCTGGAGACTTCTCCTTAAACCTCTGAAATCAATCAGACTGTAAACAAGGACCTTTTCCTCACACTTTCTGAAGTCTAAATTTCCTTTTCACAAAAAAGGCATGCTCTCTCAGGAAAGGGAGAGAAAAAGACACAAGCTCTCAAGCACTCCATTTCTTAATTCACAGATGATACACAAAAAATGCTTGATAGCTGTGAAAAATTGAATTTGAAATCCACAGGCACAAAATCCAAATTCTCCCACCAGCGCCAGAAGATGGAAATAGAGCTTGAGGGAAATGTCATTCTAGTCAGAGGGTGGGGGAATAAATATGAAGAACTCATTTTATACTTACTACTCTCACCGCCCGAGGTACAGATGTTGCGAACTATTCTTTTTTTGACCTTGCTGAGTTCGTCGAAATTATCCACCGTTAGTTTTTTCTCTGCGGTCCCAGTGATCTGAATGAGCTGCTGGTCATCCACATCCCCGATGCCCACGGAGTAGATGTCGATACCCTTCTGTCTCAGGTTTTCTGCATCCTGAGCCACCTCGTCTTGGGATTGTCCATCAGTGAGGACCAGCAGCACCTGTGGGGTACCTACATTGATCCTACTGCCCATGTCCGACCGGAAGTAATGTTCCACCTGCCGGAGAGCAGCGCCGATGTGAGTGAACCCGAAGATCTGTTCGATGTTTTGAATTTGCAATGCAATCTTTTCACCTGTGAAAGTTCCCAGTGAAAACTCTGGGCGATAGATATTACTAAACTGGGCCACTCCTATACGCACTCTGTTGAGGCTGACATCAAAGTCTTGAACCACAGATACCAAAAATTCCTTCATCTTCTTGAAATCATGTGGTTGAATACTATTAGAGCCATCCATAAGGAAAACAAGATCTACCTTTTCAATTTCACAATCTACAAAGAAGAGGAGAAGGAACACAGCAACAATAAATATCACATTGCTATTATTCTGTCATTTACCAAAAGTAAATTTGATACTTGCATCTATATAAACAAGGATATTTATGAAAGTAGATTCTTGTCTTATCTTACTCTGTGGTCACATTAATTAGGGATAAATTAAAAATCAAAGACCATTTGGGGAATGCAGCAATAACCACAAGCACCTTTATATACCTTATACCCTTTGATACATCTGAGTTTGCTCTGTCTGTCTTCTGCCATTTTCTTTTCCCAGAATTGGAGCAGGTGCTACAGATTTATCCCTACTAAAAACCAAATGATAGGAGTAGCACAGCAAAGAAAAACAAAATACACATCTATTGTGGGATTCAAATGAAGAGACAGATGGTTTGTATCATTGACTTGGCCTTCTTAGGTGAGCCAACTTTTCTGGTTTATAGGAGAAACTGAAGAAGAGTTTTAAAATCATGCCTTAGGCCTATGTTTGGCAAGTTTTCCTCTTCATTACCCCCTTTTGGGTACATATAAAAGTATTTACTTGAGAAAAATATTTTGAGATAAACAATGCACAATAGATTAGAAATGTTTCCCTTGCATTAACACAGCAAATACAAAACAAAAAGAATATGAGAGCATTGCTGATGAATGAGGTATGCTTGGCACCCCACTCATGTATGTCCCTTAGTCTTCTGGTAAGCATTATCATTTTTTTTTAATTCCCCATTGACCCCACCACTGGCCCAGCTTAATTCTCATTTTAGCTTCAGGAAAGATGAAATGTGACTGAGATTCCTGAAGGAGAGATAAGGAAAAATAAAATCAAAAGCAATATGGCAAAAAGATCCTTCAGCAATTGGCTACCTCATTAAATCCTTTTCTTTCAGATCCAAACATAGGAATTCAAATATAAGTACTCTTTTTCTGCCCTAAAGAGAGCTTTTGATATGAAAAATGTTATGTCTGTTTCTCCAGGGTACTGTAGAAGGACAATTCATTTTTGAGATTTGAGAAGGGCAGATCAACTTTCTGGCCCAAGCAGTTGAACAGTTTTGCCCCATTTCCACTCACACTCACAAAGATTTTTGTTAGTTTTGTGAAAAAAAAAAATATATAGTAGCTGCAATGTAAAGAAAGAAGGCATAGGAAAATCAAAGAAGTTAAATAAGTAATTATTAAATAAGAACTGTACCAAGATGTTGGAATCCTGGATTAATAGGATTCATCTAATAAAAATTATATTTTTAGTAAAATACATTTCAGTACAAATACTAAGAAATTTTGTTGTTAATTGCTGTTGAGTCGATTTGGACTCATGGTGACCCCCTGTGTGCAGCAAAGATCTTTCTCCATAGGGTGACCTTTCAGAAGCAAATCACCAGGCCTGCCTTTGAGGCATCTCTGGGTGGGCTTATACTGCCAACGTTTTAGTTAGTAGTCCAGCACTTAACCATTGGCACCAACCAGGGACTCTGAGAAATTTTGCTGTTGTTGTTGTGTGCCATTGAATCAGTTCAGACTCATAGCAACCCTGTATAGGCTTTCCAAGGCTATACATCTTTATGAGAGCAGAAAGCCTCAAATTTTCTCCCATGAAGTGACTAGTGGATTTGAACCTTTCAGTTTAACAGCCCAACGAGTAATCTGTATGCCACCAGGGCTCCCTCAAGGAATTTTAAGAAAGTTACAATTTCTTTCTGAACCAAAAGTGTAAAGTGTGGACTAAATATATAAATAAATGAATGTTGCAATGAAATTAGTTGTCAGAACAGAGACACAGCATCCTGGGTAAAGGGTATCCCACTGTAGTCTTCTTTGGAAGCATCTTGGCTAGAATAGAGCATTTAAAGCTGGGTTTCCCATCTTAAAAAAGTTTATGCCATAGTCTAAGTAGATGAAGGAACTGAGGAATGTAGCCTGTGGGAGGAAAGACTTGAGACAGTGATGCTGGTTCTTAAGAGGAGATGGAGTCTGACTTCCTGTGTAAACCGCAGGAAGAAAACCTAGTGGGTGAAAATAACATGCAAGTAAATGTATGTTCTAAGAAATAAAGCATATTCAAAAATTGTGAATTCCTCATCATTAGATGAGTTTGGAGTCCTGGTTTGGTGCTGTGGGATAAGCACTGAACTGCCAGGTCAGTTTGAACCCCAAGGTCAACAGTTCAAATTTACCAGCTGCTCTTCAGAAATCCCATACAGGGTCGCTTTGAGTCAGGACTGATTTGACGGCACTTAACAACAAAGATGAATTTAGGCAAAAGTGAGTAGGAATATTGTAGAAGGTATTTCTCTTTGGAGTTGTTGTTAAATATCATTGAGTTAGTACAGGGTTTCTGAGGCTTTTTATATCTTTGCAGGCACAGAAAGCCTCATCTTTCTCCCCCAGAGCAGCTGGTAGGCTTGAATCACTGACCTTGTGATTCGCAGTCCAGTGCTTGGAGTGAAGGCCAAATTAAATGTTCCTGAAGTCTTTCCAGCATTGAGAGATTCTGTAATTGTGGGAAGTTCTACGAAACTCTTAGGGATTCTTTTTCCTTTCTGTAGAACTTGCTCCTGACTTTGGCTTATCCCTCATTTGGCCCTCTGTTAATGTTAGGAAAATATTAATTGACAAACCTTACCGACTTTTGAAGAGTTGCAGACACTGGCTGACACATCTGAAACTATCCCCTTCAGGCCTCCAAAAGTCTCCACAAAGTAGTACTTGTCACTTGACCCTGCCATGCCTAACAGCTCCACAGGATTGGCACCAGCAATTCCCACAGCCAGGACAAGAATGCCCTTGTCCCTCAAGGCCTTTGCTGTGGCATTGAGTTTATCTGAATCATGGGATTCCCCATCAGTGATCACAATGAGAACCTGGGGGACACCCTTGTGTAGGCGGCTGCCCCTGGCTTCGGTGAACATGTGATCTGAGTAGCTTAGTGCCTCAGCAGTGTAAGTATTGCCCCCCATGGGTTGGTCATTCTGGATCATGGAAATCACCTCCCCTTTGGTGCTAAATTTGTCGAGATAAAAAAGCACCTCTGGGTGATCAGCATACTTCAGAGCACCAAACTGGACGTGATTCTTGCCAACATCAGCTTTTTTCACCAAGTCTATCATAAAGTCCTTCATGATCTTATACTCATTATGGTCAATGCTGCCGGAGCTATCGATCACAAACACAACATCCAAAACTTCAATCCGTTTGCATTCTAAAAGAGGAAGAGAAAGGAAAACCATGTGAAATTGGCTTTGGTTACCTTGGGAGACTTGCTTAAAAAACATTACATTTTTGAGCAGTTTAGGTATACAGAAAAATTACACAGAAGGTTCAGAAAGTATCCACATGCCTCCTCTCCTCTCCCCAACCCCCTGGATAGTGTCCATGTGACATTAAAATTTAAAAAAATTGTTGGTGTCTCCTTTACATTAGATCATGTTCTACATGAAATGTCAATTCTTTAGTAACCAAACCAACACAAATCCATTTGTGCTGCCTGTAAACAGTAAACCTCAACTAGGTGAAACTGTAGGACAAGGCAGACAGGAAATGAAGTCCAGTACAGGGAGTATGAGAGGACTATTTGTCACAGAATCACCAGGAATAAAAATTTCAAGTATTTTTTAACTTAAAAATAATTTACAATTCTGTGATTTTTTTTTTTTTTTGTATAAATGGTTTCTTCAACATGTGTTTTCATTCATATGAATGTGTTTTTTTTCTTTCTTTTTTTTTTAACCACAGGCACTATGAGATTTTATTAAGATCAACTTTGGGGGCAATGATAGAAAGAGATGACTTTGATAACACTGTATATTTTTTCATGGCTCTATGGTGGCTGACTTTTCAAGGTTATGTTTTTCTCCCTTCTGACTTTCTTGAAATATTACCTATTTTTATTACTGAACCTTATCGTAGCTATAAACCCATTTCTCACTTGGTACAACTAAGTTATTCTAACATTATCCTCCTATTCACTTTCTTAATCTTGGTTCAAGGACATGGAAAAGTCAAGCAGGAAAGACCCAATTAAAACTTTAGCCCTGAGTAGTGCACGTTCCATCCAAAGGCCACAGTGTTCCAAGCTCTAACTCATCTGTTCTGGAGAACTACAATCTAAGTTGAGTAGTTATTTAGACCTTGAGTCACACATTCTCTCTACAGGACTTAGAATAGTGTGTTCCAAATGTTAATTCATCCATTCTTATGAAATGAGATTTGAAGAAATAATCTCTACTCCCCAGAGACACATCAAATGTCCTTTCTTAACCAGTTACTTGCTGGCTATGTGGTAGGGTTGTTAAGAACCCTATACTCAATGGGCTTACCCCACTGACTTGAAGTTATGCATATGGTTCAGCAGGAACCTTAAACAAAATTCTTAAGCAAGGATCGTTCCAATAAGGAAGAAGGTCTCTATGTTATTTTGATACCCTGCAAAGTCTGGTTGGACTACTGAGGGGCTCAGCATTGGGACCATTCTAAGAGTTCAGGTTGGACAAGAGGAATGTGGGACGATATCCAGAGAGGCAATGACACCAGAGGTAGAGGTAGAGATGAGCAGCTGAGGACTCTAGACTCATGGAAAGAAAGGGACTGGGTGCTGGCAGCCAGGTGGCAGTCTTGCAGAATGTGCCCTTTGGTTGTTTAAATAATTATATATTCCTGAGTGTTTTTGTATATATCCCCCCCCCCCAACAAATGAACAAACAAAACCAAAGGGATTGGAAGCAAATACTGTTGAATGATGATGCACAAAGGAGATTGTAATCATTGCAATGAAAAGATGGTGTAAAGCCAATGTTTTCCCATGTAAACTATCACTCAGTTCACAATAAAAACTGAAAAATAAATAAGTAACTAAGAGTTCAGTTTGGTTCCAAGTGGTATTATAGTGAATACATATCAGGTATATTCCTCTTTCCTAAAAATGCTAACCATGATCATAAAACTTCCTAGTGTGAATTGAACATAATTTGAATAATTGAACAATGTTCCTCTCTGTCTTCAAAACTCCATTAAGATCTATCTCCTTTATAGAGACTTTCCAGAATGCCTCTGCCTTACTAAATTCCTCCTTTATAAGATTTAATGAATATCAATTGTTTTATAAAACATGTTATTTCATACAAGTGTTCCTTTTTATAAACTGCCAAAATATATTTGTGGTGGATGCTAGGCCGAATGAGAGCCTCCTTTGGCAGGAGGTTATAAACCTCAACTGTCTACCTCAGCAGTCCATGTGTAGCCCACGACACAGGGGTTCTTGCCTTCAGGAGGGACCAACTCTGGTGTAATTCATGAGGCTGAAGCTGGATTCCAGCTAAGACCATCTGCTGCTCTCCTCTTGTACCCTTCCCTGCTTTCTTTATCTCTGAGAACTCCCTCTCCATAAATTACATCCACAAGAATCCAGGACTCACATTTTGCTTCTAGAGAACATGGCCTAAGACTTTTCTTAAATGGAGCATTAATCGCACCAGTGCTATTTGTTCCTTCATACTAACCAGACTACTTAGTTCAGCAGTTACATTCAGGAAAGTTGCATTTCACACGCAGGTCAAAAGCCGTTAGGATACATTTTGAACTAAAGTTTGCAATGTTCAAATAAGAGTCTGTCAATTCAAGAAATAACAAGTATCACTGACACCTGATGTTTCGATAATTCCTTTAGAGAATGTGCCCATGCTTACCTTCACGGGGGCTGCAAATTCCAAAAACAAGATCATCTTCAATGTGCTGCAGAATGTCAAAATTTTCAACATAAAAAACCATCTCCGGCTTCCCGCTGATCTCTTCGAGCTGGGTAACATTGGAACCAAACACCCCTACAGAGTAGATAATGACACCTTTTTGCCGAAGTGCCACTGCTGGGTCCTTTACTATGTCGTGAGCTTGGCCATCCGTGATGAGGATGAGAAACTTCCTGACATTGGGCCGGGCCCCCTTGGCGGGACTGAAGTATTGAGACACAAAGGTCAGGGCGCTGCCAGTCATAGTAGTTTCTCCAATGAGTGGCATACGATCTATTGCATCTGAAATTTCACTATGGGACATGAATTTGTTGAGTGGAAACTCCTCTTTATTGATGTCGCTGAACTGGACGACACCAATTTGTACCCGATCGGCACCAATCTGAGATTTGCTCACCAGGTTTTTCATAAATGTTTTCATTTTGCTGAAGTTTTCAGGTCCTATACTACCAGAACTGTCCACGAGAAACATGATGTCGGCTTTCATCTCTTTACAGGCTGCATGAGAGAAATAAGATTATTTACTCAAATCTGCTACATAAAAAAAAAAAAAAAAAAGGGTGAATGGGAAAACCCAAAACACAAATGATTCTAAATTGAGATTAAGTGTGTCCTTGGTCAGGATTGTTACCAAGTAAATAAAGCCTTGAAAGCTATTATATTTGTTATTTAATAATTTGCTTTTGCTTTAGGGAGCATGGTGGCTCTGTAAGATAAGCACTGGACTGAGAGCCATAAGATCAGCAGTTAAACCTAGCTGTTTAGAAGATGAAGCTTTCTGCTCCTGCAAAGATTTTTGTTGTTAAGTGCTGTCAAGTTGGTTCCAACTCATAGTGACCCTGTATAGGGTTTCCAAGGAGTGTTTGTTGAGCTTGAACCACTGACCTTGCGGTTCAGATCAACCTTGCAATCCAGTGCATTAACCTGCAGCGCCACACCAGGACTTCCACAAACATACAGCCTTGGAAATCCTATACAGAGTCACTGTGAGTCAGAACCCACTAGATGGCATTTAACAACAACAATTTGCTTTAATATATAACTTATGGTTTCTCAACCTTAGTACTATGGACATGTTGTACCACTTAATTCTTTATTATGGGAGGCTATTTGTGCATTGTGGGACACTGGAGACTGTCTAACCATTTAATGCTCATCGCATTCCCTCAATTGTAACAAGGACAAGTATCTTTAGACATTGTAACAAGTGTCTCTTGGTTGTTGTTAAGTGCTGTAGAGTCAGTTCTGACTCATACATTGTCAAATGTCCCCTGATGGGGAAAAATCATTCCTGATTGCAAACTACTAATATAACTCTAAAATATTTCATGAAAAATGTTACAAACAATTTAAATAAAACTGAAGTACTTCTCAAACCTGAAATTACTTGCCATGTTAGGTATGCATTGTTCATGCCATGCATACCTATTTTAGCAGGGACTGTGAGAAGAAGCCAATTAGTACTTAGTAGAGAAACTCCCAAATATCAGCAATGCTATGTTGTTGTTGTTGTTAAGTGCCGTCGAGTCAGCTCTGACCCATAGTGACCCTGTATAGGGTTTCAAGGAGCAGATGGTGAGCTTGAACCACCAACCTTTTGGTTCAAACTGACCTTGTGGTCCAGTTCATTAACCCACAGTGCCATAATGAACCTTTGTTTTTGTTCTGGAGAGCAAACACAGTTACTCAGGCCAACAAATCTTAACTTAGAAATTTATATTATTTCTCTAAACCATCATTGTCAACTCTTGCCAGGAAGGCAATTTTTGAGCTTAAGTCAAAAGGTGAATGTGAAGTCAAATGGTCGTGACACCATTTCTCTTACCTTCTTTAGTGCAGATTTCTTGAACAACTTGGTTTCTTATGTCTTTCAAAGAGTCAAAGTCATGCACGTAGTATGCTCTCTTTTCCTCGCCTGCAATTTCACGCAGCTGCGTTTGGTTGGCGTCCTTGACCCCAATAGCATAAACATTGATGTGCTCTTCTCTCAGTCTGTTCGAGGGCTCCAAGATACTATCCTTGGACATGCCATTTGTTAGGACAATAAGGTGACATGGCACTTTATTTCCTCGCTGTTTCTTTGCCTTTTGCAACAGCTGCAGAGTGAAATTCAGGGCCGCACCTGTCTTTATATTGCCACCCATCTGCCTAATGTTCTCAATGGCCTTTCCCAAATCATGCTTGTTTGAGTATTTATTGATCTCAAATTCCAAGTCCCAGGTGTCGGCGTACTGGACTGCTCCAAACCGCACCTTATGGGGAGCGATGTTGAACATCCCTACAATCTCTGACAGAAATGTCTTCATTTCTTGGAAGTCGGTGGGCTGGGTGTTCCCTGAGCCATCGATGAGCAGATAGATGTCAGCTTCTTCCGTGTCCACACAACCTAAAACGGAACAAAACACTGAGTCTGGCACCTGGGCACGTGTGGAGAAGAAATGGGAGCAGATGGGAAGACAACTAAGTGGGAACTTCTCCAGACAGAAAGTTAGGCACCACCTCTCTTAGGCTTAAGAGACAGAGTTAATATTATGGATTTTAGTATCACTTGGGACAAATGAATTGCTTCTGGCACTTTAATGCTACTTTGGTATTTCTCTGCTATGAGTTAGGATAAACCCGAATACAGTATAAAGATTAGGAAGGAAAATTTTAAATGCTTTAAAAAGTAAATTCTCTCTTTAGTAAATAACAGCTTAGCAAAATGTCAAGAGGTGTGTTGTGAAATGCAGGAAGTATTAAACTGAACATTGTGGTCGTGTGAATTCTCTTTCCTAAAATATTGAATAACTTATTTACCCCTCACTCATACCTAGTCAAATAAGTAAAGCACAGGGATTGTCAGGAACTTTATGTAGGAGCTTTGGAGGACCTGTAGGGTAAGCACTGACTGCTAACTACAAGTTCAGCAGTTCAAATCCACTAGCTGTTTCTCTGTAGAAAGATAAAGCTTTCTGCTCTCAAAAAGATTTGCAGACTTAGAAATTAACTCAGGGACAGTGGGTTTGGTTTTGTTTCACGTATGTAAGGACAATGTTGTTTTTATAGTTCACATGCTTTAAATATTTTTCTAAGAATATATTCATACATATTGATGTTGTTGTAATCTTGGAGCTCACAGCCCACTGCTGATCCTACAGCACCACACCAGGACTCCATATATATGTGTAGGATCAGCAGTGGACTATGAACCACAAGGTTGTTGGTCCAAACCTACCAGCCACTCCTTGGACACCCTATACAGGGTTGCTATGAGTTAAGTGCTGTTAACCCAATCATAGCGACCCTGTATTGGGTGTCAAAGGAGTGGTTGGTGGGTTTGAACTAGCGACCTTGTGGTTCATAGTCCACTGCTGGTTCCACAGCACCATACCAGGACACCATATAGTTACTTAGAATGTGTGTTTATACATGCAATATGTTAAAATACACAGAGTACATTGATTTCTATCTCTCGCTAAAAAACCCTCAGGTACTGGAATGAAACTTCATAGCAAATTCATTAACCCAGGCTCAATATAAATCGTAGCCAATTGCCATCAAGTCAATTCCAGTTTATAGAAACTTTGCAGGACCAAGAAGAACTGCCCCATAGGATTTCCAAGGCTGTAATCTGGAATTCTGGTGTGGTACTACAGGGTAATGCGCTGGACTGCAAGGTTGGTTTGAACTGCAAGGTCTGTGGTTCAAACCCACCGGCTGCTCCTCAGAAACCCTACACAGGGTCACTATGAGTCGGAACTGATTCAACAGCACTTAAGAATAACAACATTATTGTTAAAATTGTTATTATTAACTTGACAGTGTTTAAAATCTTGGGAGAAATTAAATATTAGATAACAATAGCATGGAGAAGAAGAGAGAAAATGATATAAAGATCTAGAGCCTAAAGAGTTCTATTATATGTGGGGGAGCTGCTTTACCACTTTACTGTATGTGGCTCCAGCACTAACCAGCTGTGTGACTTTATAATGATGTCTAACAACAACAACAACAACATTATAAGTCTAAGGAGCTCTGGTGTGGTGCTGTGGGTTAATCCACTGGACTGCAAAGTCAGTTTGAACCACAAGGTTGACAGTTCAAGCTCACCAGTTGTTCCTCGGAAACTCTATACAGGATCGCTATGCATCAGAACCAATTCAACGGCACTTAACAACAACAACATTATAAGTCAAAGGAGATCTGGTAGCATAGTGGTTATGAGTCAGGCTGCTAATCAGATAGTCAGCAGTTAGAAACTACCAGCAGGTCGCTGGGAGAAAAAGATTTATAGCCCCAGAAACCCTGTGAGTAGAGACCGACTTGGCAGCACTTAACAGTAATGATATTTACAGAAGCAGACTGCCACATCTTTGTCTTCAGAGCAGCTGGTGGATTTGAGACGCCAATCTTTCAGTTCGCAGTGAAGTGATTTAACTGCACCATCAGGGTTCCTACCAAATTTATACTTTCTATTTATTCCATAAATTGGAGTTTGAAGATAAGGAAAGAAGAAAAGAG
Organism: Chrysochloris asiatica; assembly: GCF_000296735.1. NCBI lineage: Eukaryota > Metazoa > Chordata > Mammalia > Afrosoricida > Chrysochloridae > Chrysochloris > Chrysochloris asiatica. The sequence continues at coordinate 3,585,138 of NW_006408546.1, read as the reverse complement.
AGAGAAAGAAATATCAAAAGAAAAGAATTAAGAGTGGGAATATCCCCCACAAACATATAGACTTGTTTGACAAAGGATATTTATACAGCAGTATTTACTTTTGCTGCAAACAAATCCAAGAATGTGGTGGAGCATACAGGGTAAAAATTATGAAAACTTCTCAAGCATTACCAAGCACCTTGAAGGAGTGAGTTTCTGTGCCTGGGGGCTCAGGACAATAGTCTCAAGGACACCATGGTCAGTTCACATGGCATAGTCCATGAATACAATGTTCTATGTTCTACTGTGAGTAGCTACAAGGATCTTAAAAGCTCATGAGTGGCCATATAAGGAGTATCCATTGGTCTCTTCCTGTATGAATAAAAGAAGAATGATGAAAATTGATTCACTTGGAATCAGCTGGCCCAATGGACAAATGGAGCATGTGAATATTAGTCTCCACAACTCTGAGACAGAATAACTAGATGGTACCTGGCTACCACTAGTGTTCTGAAAAGTCCTGGATAGCATGGGAGAACATAACTAAAAAATGTTTTAAAAAAACAAAAACAAAACAAAACAGGTTTACTGGTCAGAAAGAGACTGGAGAAACCCAAGACAGTGGCCCTTGGTCACCCTTTAGGTTTGGACCAAAACTCACCCTTGCGGTTCAACTTTTAGCCAAGCAATAGATAGGTATATAAGGGTTACAACAACACAAGTAAGGTATGCATACCATGGAATGGCCAAGCATTCAAAATGGAAAGGGCAGCATTTACCTAAGGACAAAAATTCAGAAAGGTTGGGAAAGAAGGTGGAATAGAAACAAGAATCACAGAAAGTGGGATAAGTGATGTTACATGAAAGGATTATAATCATTCAAATGAAACAAAGTGTGTGGTTCATTGAAAACATAACTGATGATCTGTAAATTTTCACTCAATCTATAATGAAAAGTTAAAAGAAGAGAGTAAAGGAAAGAGAAAGGGAACATGAGAGAAAAAGGGAAGAGAGAAAAAAAAAAAAATAGAAGGAAGAAAAATAGCCAAGTATGGTATTCTGGGATTGTTGTTGTTGTAAAGTGCCATCAAATTAGTTCTGACCCATAGTGAACCACAGACCTTGTGGTTCAAACTGAGTTTGTAGTCCAACGTGTTAAACCACAGAGCCAAATCATACTCCGTTCTCCATAAAATTAATCAAATTAGAACTCCCCAAAATAGGAAGTAAAAAGGGAAATTCCTTCTCTTTTTGGGCAATGTAAATAGCCTATATCGCCCTGCAAAATACACTTCGTATTATCAATCTAAAGTGAAAAATTAGAGACTTGTTTTTCTCACTCATACCGCATCCCTTTAATACCTTTTGTATATATAAAGCATGAAAGACGAAAAGAGATGAGACAAAGAAGAAAGAAAAAATTGGCTTGAAAAATCTTTCTGCAGCAAAGACCTTACCTGATTTGAGGGTTTCTGTCCGTTCAGAGAAGACAGAAACTGTGTGTGTTATTTGATTCCTCAGCTTCTTCAAGAAAGTCTGGTTATGGGCGGCCAGGTCAGGGAATGTTTTCAGTTTCGAGACGTACTGCTCGGCCGGATGAGAAGCTATCTTTTCCAGCTGTGTGTCACTGGCCCCCTCTATGCCCATGGTGAAGATGGTCACACCCTCACGCCGGAGGTTCACAGCTGCCTTGGTCACATTGTCTTCGGATGGTCTATGTGTCACCAGCACTGCAATCTGAGGCACCCCTTGATTCTTCCGACTGCCATCCCGTACACTGAAGACTTCCTTCTTGATCTTCCTGATGGCAGCTCCAGTGTAGGCCTTTCCATACTTGGGAGACAGGTTCTGTATGTGCTGGAGAACCTCTGACTTATTTATGCCTCTGCTCAATGAATTGATCACTGTTGTCTCATTACTATAGGCCACAAGGCCAACCCTCGTGCAATGTTCCTTTATGTCAAGAGCAGAGACACTCTCTTCCAGGAAGTCTTTAAGATAGTCAAAATTCTCCTGGCTACCATTGATGGACACATCCAATAGGAATACAACGTCAGCCACAGAAAGGCCTTGGCAAACTGTGCAGGCAAGAAAGGAATAAGCATAGTTTTAGTTGGATGTTCAGCATCTCTGCTCAGAATTAGAAGGCATGAAGAACATCTGCCACAGCTTGGCTGTACCCTTAAAGAAAGAAGGAATTATATGAAGTGATTATGAAGCTGAAATCAGAGGGACTGGGATCCAATATTGGATTTTGCCCAAACACCTAGCTTCAGTTTCCCTTTCTGTAAAATGGAGAAAATAGTAATAAAAATTACTTCATACTTGAACAGTTGTTATGGGGATTAAATAAGATAATGTACTTAGCTTTATTTAATGACCAGTATCTATATCTGTCCTGGTGTGGCACTGTGGGTTAATATGCTGGACTGCAAAGTTGGTTTGTACTGCAAGGTCAGTGGTTCAAGCTGCTCCTTGGAAACCATATACAGGGTCACTATGGGTCAGAACCAAGTCAACAGCACTTAACAACAACATGACTGTTATGGAGTCTGGTGTGGCACTGTAGTATAAGCATTCGACTAGAAGGTCAGTTTGAGCCACAAGGTTAGTGATTCATTCTCACCAGCTACGCCTTGGACACCCTACAGAGGGTTGCTATGAGTTGGAACCAACTCAATGGCACTTAACAACAACAATGACTGTCATATTAAAATAATTTCAATCATCATCAATATCATAATCAGGAGATATAATCCAAATACTATCAAGGGATGGTCAATAATAAGGGTTTATATTTTCAGAGATTCCCACAAGAAAAATACTCAGAACAAAGCAGCGGGGAGGGAAGCAGAGTGACCTGCACATGGCCGGGGGCTCAGAACACCTGATCCTGCTCTAACTTCAAATTTCCACATCATCTCTAAGGATAACCACAGTTTCCACTCCAAAAAATAGATTGTTGTTGTTAAGTGCTTTTGAGTGAGCAGCGGATAGGGTTGGAACTGCTGACCCTGTGGTTGGCAGTCCAGTGCTGATCCTACAGCACCCCATAGAGACCTGGATTATCTGAAGTTGTTTCTAGCTTTAAGATTCTGTGATTAAATCATGTCAATTCACTAGTCAAGAATTTTTTTAGGAGCAAATTTGCCTTTTTAATTCACCCACAATAAAAATGACATAGTAGCTAATGCCCAAGGAAGTCACTTAGAATTAAGTTGGGTGCCAGGGAGATGGTAGCCCTGGATTTTAAAAAAGTCTGTGAGTGGTGCACAATACAAGTAAGTTATATGTAGAGAAAGAAGCAAGGTTGTGGGTTCACTGGGTTTTAAGTGGCCACAATTGTTGGGCCTTCTAGAACACAATATATTTAACATTCTGAAAATTCAGCCTTGGGACAAGGAATCTTCATAGTATTTCCATTCTCTCTATGCTGACTTTTCAAAAGCATCTTGTCATCATTTCTACATGTAAACCCACCTTCTACAAGGACATCTTTGGCTTCTGCTACCTTGTACTGGGTTACATCCTTGATGATCTGCGTCATATTTTGGGAAAATGTGTTGAGGTCTCTGGCTGTACGAAGGTGATAATGAAACTGAGGCATGGCCATGGCCTTCAGGTTTTCCTCAGAAGCTCTCTGCATTCCCACAGAGACAATTCTCACCCCATCATTCCGCAGGGCCCTAGCTGCCTCTTCTACATCATCTTCAGACTCGGCCGAAGCTAGGACCACCAAGATGGGAGGAAACTGTTTTTTGTCTCTTCCATTTGTGGGTGCAGAAAAATAGGTCTTGTGAACCTCCTGAAGGGCATTTCCTATCCGCAGGGATCCACCAATGAACCCAAAGTTCTTCTTGAGATGGTTCAACATGGGGTTCTTGCTCTTGAAGGTGCTCAGTTGGAATTCACTGTGGAGTTTGTTGCTGTACTGGGCCAGGGCCACCCGGTATTTGTTGGCCTCTATGGGGAGACTGTTGATCATTTTGTTGATGAATGCTTTCACAAATGGAAAGGACTTAGCTCCCAGGTGATCAGAGCTGTCCACCAGAAACACAACATCTGCATACTCAGGGCCTACAAAACCACAACAAACACACAAAGCCAAAACTTTAAACACTTGCTGTCATGTTTAATGCCAACTATATGAAAGAAAACTTACTTTCCTCTTTTATTTTCTTCTTTCCTTCCCAAAGAATAGAAATTTACAATTCTCTCAAGGAAAATAAATTATTTGATTCTTTACCCTATTCATTAATTATAGCCCCTCATTTGAACTAATTCCAAAATTAACCATAGCTTGCACAAGGAATTAGTTGGTAAATATAGTTTAAAAAAAAAAAATCATGTTTATACCTTTTGTGAATAATTTCTCCTTTGACTTTTTTTTTAGTTTCCAAATTTGATCCCACTTTATATCAACAGGATAAAAATTTTAATCAAGAATCAAATTGCTTTGAATTTGTTTAAAAGGTGAAATTTGAAAGACAGTCTGTCATTGTGACTTCCATTTAAACAATACAACAGATGAACAGACCAATTTATAAAACACATTAGTTTTATATTTCAAAGTATCAACTTGGAGGTCTAAAAAATACGAGTTTGCCTTAATCTATTTAAGGTTGTTTTTTGAGAAATCATATGAGTAGGCATTATAATTGGTAAATGTATTCTCACATATGTAGAATGTGATGAAAACCAATATATCTCGGGCTAGGAAAGGGATTATAGTTTTAGTTCTCATCAAAGTGTAATTTTTCTGTAGGAATACAATATTCTTCTTAACTTTAAAATTTTTATCCAATGATAGATTCAAAACTAGGTATCTAGAATTATATATTTTATGTAGGAGAGAATCATTAGGTTCAAGACTAAGTGCCTGTGTGAGTAGAAAGTAACTGTAGAACTTCCTGTCCAGTGGGAATGCACTTTGTTTGCAATAAGCAAACAAGCAGTTTAAATCGGTGCAAATTCTGGGCACTTCACCAAGATATCACTTGGGCACAAATGAATTAGGAAGAGACATTCCAGATTTTCCAGGACTGAACCTAATGTTAATGGATAGAATTTTCATGTAACTTCCCAGTGAGCCAAAAGGGGTTGAAACTGAGGACAAAATGACAGCTTTCATCTGTTTATTGTTAACAAAGAAAAAGGCCCAGAAACAAATGATATTTAAAGGAACAGAGATGACATTAATAAGGAATCAAACTGCCACCACTTTGACCACCAAAAATAAAACACCAAAAATAAAAATAGACCAACACAATAATAAAATTCTTGACTTTTAAGTAGGTCAAATATGCATATTATCTATTTACCACAATGAAAGTTAAGGAAAATAAGTCTCTCTCTCTTTTTTTGCCTTACCAGAGTCCTGGTTCACAGAAACATGGGAACAAATTATTATGAGGAAAAAAATCAGCAGCATTTTCATATAATGGTCTGAAAAACTTCCAACTTTAAACCTGAAAAAAGCAAAAATATAAACATCTAAAATTGTTGTGGGTATTATTTGTGGGTCAAAGCTTATATACATACTAGCACACAAAATTATGTAATAAATGGGAAGCAACAGTGAACGAGGAATTTCTAAGGTTCTGTGACCTATGTAGGGCTTCTAAGGAACAGATGGTGGGTTTGAACCACTAATCCTACAGTGCCACACTTCTTGTTGTTAAGTGCCTTTCAGTTGGTTCCCACTCATAGTAACCCTATACAGTGTTTCCAACAGTATAGGGAGGGTTTCCAAGGAGTGGCTGGTGAGTTTGAACCACCAACGTCGCAATTCAAACCGACCTTGCAGTTGAGTGCTTATCCTACAGTGCCACACCAGGACTCCAGTGCCATACTTCGTTGTTGTTAAGTGCCGTCGAGTCAATTCAGACCCATAGCGACCCTGTATAGGGTTTCCAAGGAGCCGCTGGTGAGCTTCAACCACCAACCTTGGTGTTCAAACGACTTTGCAGTCTGACTCATTAGCCCACAGCACCACACCAGGATTCCTAGCACTGTTTAAAGTGTTCATTTCATGGAATGAAATAAAATATTAAAGATATCAAAAACAATTAATGAAGCAGATTGGAGTCATTCTTTCACTCATTTATCCATTAAACAGAAAGAAATTGATTCACATTAATAACTACGACCTATGTATCCTACCTAATTTCCACCAAATGTTTATTTGCAATGTTATAGATAGCTGTCTCACTCCAAATTAGGCAGTTTCTAGTGTGGCGCTATGGGCTAATGCCTCAGACTGCAAAATAGGTTGAACTTTAAGGTCAGTGGTTCAAGCTCACCAACTGCTCCTTGGAAACCCTATACAGGGTCGCTATAAGTTGGAATCGACTCGATGGCACTTAACAACAACAAAGTGATTTAATAGTTGGCCTTTTAGAAGAGGGATACTTCTCATGAGAAATTCCCAGCTCCATTTTCTCACCTATTCCATCCTCCCACTGACTTTGTAAAGTTTGAAACTTGGTTCTATGCCTTCGTAAGGATTCAAGCTGCTGACTTTGCCATTAGCAGCTCAACACATAACCCAGTAGGCCACCAGTGCTCCTTCATAAGAATCTCACATGCTGTAAATGTTTTGGGCTGCAGGTCAGTTTGTTAGTCGTACCCCAATGGTGGAGTCCTGGTGTGGCGCTGTGGGTTAATGCGCCAGACTGCAAAGCCATTTGAACTGTAAGGTCGGCGGTTCAGCTCACCAGCTGCTCCTCAGAAACCCAATACAGGGTTGCTATGGGTCGGAATCGACTCGACAGCACTTTACAACACCAACAACTCCAGTGGTGTGGCATTGTAGGATAAGCACTCGACCACAAGGACAACTTGATCCGCAGGATTGGCAATTTAAACTCACCAGTCACTCCTGGTAATCCCTCTACAAGGTTGTTATGTGCTGGAACCAACAGCACTTAACAAGAAAAACAACATCCCATTGGCAAACAATGAGCTGGAAGGAACACTTAACGAAGTCATTTTTAGTCCATACTTATTTAGAGGAACTTGAATCCCAAAGTGGTTTGCCTAAGTAAACACAAAGTCATTCCGTCTTACACTTTAAAAAAAATTTATATGTATTATAATAGTAAAGGAGTTCTGGTAGTGTAGTGGTTACAAATTGGGCTGCTAATCTCACCGTCAGCAGTTTGAAACTACCAGGTGTTCAGCAGAAGAAAGATGAGGCTTTCTGCTCCCGTAAAGATTTACAGCCTCGGAAACCCTGTACAGGGTCGCTATGAGTCGGAACTGACTCCACGGCACATAACAACAACAAAAACAATAATAGTAAGCTTTACTGTTTGTTGAGAGTTTGCTTTGAGCCATGCCGTACCCTAAAAGCTTTATTTTTAGTCTCCTGTTTGATACTGCTAACAGCCCTAGTAAATCCAGTGCTGTCAAGTCAATGGCTACTCACAGTGACCTTGTAGGTCAGTGTGTGGACCTGCCACATCTTCTGCTTAGTGGCTGGTGGGTTTGAGCCACGGACCTTTCAGTTAGCAGTCAAGTACTTAATCACTGAATCACTAGGATTCCTAACAACCTGAGTTTTTTTGTTGTGATGTGCCATCGAGTCAGTTCTGTATAGGGTTTTCAAGAAGTAGCTGGTGGGTTTGAACAGTTGACCTTGTGAACTGAACTGCAGTCCAGTTCTGATCCTACAGCTCCACACCAGAAGTCAACAACCCATGTAGCAGGTACTATTGTTCCTATTTTACAGATAAGGAAACAGAGTTTGACTTCAAATCTATCCTTTCAAACACTCAGCTATCCTGTTTCTCAAACTCTAGGAACGTAAAAAGTGTCTCCTAGTTTTTTTTATTTCTGTTCCCTCCCCCCTTTAGTGATAGGAGATATTGTTATTAGTTCTCATTCCTTTTTATTTTTTCTTAAACACACACACATACAAAAAACCAGGGCTTTACAATACTTTTTGTGTTTACTGTTTTTGAGCTTTGCCAAGAAAGGCAGATTTTAGGAGGTATGAGAAGTAAAAAAAAAGATGCTTTGAAGTGAGCGACTCTCTTGAGGCACTACGTGCATTGCTGCGTGTGCTTGGGAAGGGCAGGCATGACTAATGGTAGAAGCAAACCTCCGCTGGGACTGGAACAACCTCGAACTTGAAATCTGAAAATGCAAAAATATAGACATCTGAAAGTGTTGTCGTTATTATTTGGGGATTTTCCTAATCTGGGTTCTCTGGAAACAAAATCAGTGAAAAAGAAAATCAGTGTATCTCTAAAAATACAAAAAATAAATATGTTGTTAAGTGCCGTGGAGTCAGTTCTGACTCACAATAACCCTGGATAGGATTTCTGAGGAACATCTGGTATGTTGGAACCACCGACTTTTTGGTTAACGGTCCTGTGCTTATCCTATAGCACCACACTAGGACTCCATACATATACATATATGTATGTATGTGGATAGACAGATAGATAGATAGATAGATGTATGTAGAGAGAGAGAGAATGTGTGTCTAGTCACAAGGTTGGCAGTTTAACCCACCAGTCACTCCTCAGAAATCCTTTCTAGGGTCGCTATGAGTTGGAACCAACTCCATGGCACTTAATAACAATAACCACCATATATATGTATATATATTTACTTTTAGAAAATAGCTTATGCAATTTTGGGAACTGGCAAATCCCAAATCTGTGGACAGGGAGCAGGTTGAAGGTTTCTGCTAGCTCACAGGTTGCAGGGGCTGAGGAATCCAAAATCTGCAGGTCAGGTGATGAGAAGCATGCAGGATTGAAAGAAAAAGTGAAATTTGCCAGAATATACATTTATGCACTAGAGGCAGGCCACACCCCCAAGGAAAGTCCCCTTTCAACTAATTGGTTGCTCACAACAGTTTACAAAATGGCAGGTAATTACATAGCATTTGCCAAACGAATGAGAATCACAGTCTAGCCAACATGGCACATAACATTATCCACCAATCTACTGCTTGACATCTATACACATCTCCTTAAACCATACATAATCTCTAAATAAAGACAACCATAAAATCATACTTGTGCTTACATGATACAAATAACATGTGTAGAGCCTAAAACGAACTAGACTCTTTTGCTTTTTATAATAAGTAATGGGATAAAGGAAGGAAGAAAGCAATATTTAATATTCGAGTTGGTTTCAACTCATAACGATCCTGTATAGGGTTTCCAAGGAGCAGCTGGTGGGTTTGAACCTCCAACTTTTCAGTTAGCAGTCTAGTACTTATCCTACAGAGCCACTCCATATACATATATATATATGGTGCCCTGGTAGTGTTATGGATTATGCATTGAGCTGCTAATTCAAGGTCAGCAGTTTAAATATACAGGATAAAGATGAAGTTTTCTACTCCTGTAAAGATTTACTGCCTTGAAAACCCTTCACAGGGTAGCTATGACTTGGCATTGACTCAGCTGCACACAAACACCACCGTCAGCATACTGTTGTCAAGCACCACCATAGTGACCCTGTATATGGTTTCTGAGGAGCGGATGGTGGGTTTGAACCACCAACCTTGTGGTTAGCAGTCCAACACTTATCCTACAGCACCATACACACACATATATGCATATACATTCATGTAAACACACACATATACGAGGGAACTTCAAAAAGTTCATGGAAAAATTCCATTATCTTTTTACTCCATTTTGTCATGAACTTCTTGAAGTCCTTCATATATACATGTATCTATACATATGTGTGTGTGTTTATACACACATAATAGAACAATTGAGAAATACACCTAATAATTGCAGCTCTCATTTCTGCAATATAACATTAACCATCACAGGAATCAAGATTCACAAATATCAGTGCCCACAAAGCTGTATAATGAATTGGTTGTAGCAGGGGGCAAGTAGTTCTCCTTGTAGTCTGTATGTTGTTCTGCTACCAAATGTGATCAGGCTTTTCATACTTAAGATTTGACAGTATTGGATCACTTGAAGACATATGATGCTAGAATGAAGAAGGTATTTATTTGAAACAATCAATATAAAAATAAAAATAAATCCATCTTAATCTAATAACAGTGAGATTGGTTGCCGCTCATAGAAACAATCTCAAAGGTACATGTCTCTTGAATCTGAACACCATTCTACTCCATTCATTCAAACAAAAAATATACAAATCTCTTTTGGAAGTGAAAAAGTCTTTTAAAAAATCTGGATCTCTGTAAACTTTCTGTTGAGAAGCTAGAATGTTTCTAATTACAACTACAGCTGCAAAAGCAACAGAGCCACCCAACCCTTGGCTTCAAACCCAGAATGTTTAGAATTTGTGCAATACCTCTCTAGAGGCTATGAACTAGAGTCCCAGCAAAACTTCTGTCTTGCACAAGTCGATTCAGAATCCAGGCTAGGTCCTCAAAAAAAATAAATAAATAAACAAAAACCCAAGAACCCACAAAGAATGCAAAAGAGACATCAGCAGAATTAATATAGTATCATTCCTTTCCTTTATAATGAGCCATACAGGACTCATCATTTCTAATACTAATTTTAGTTTTCTTCAGAAATGAGAAGGTTGGCAGCTGTTGCACTTTAAGAAACAACACTGGGTCTTTGCCACAAAGTTGAAGATAAGTGGTTGTTTGCTTATTTAACTTCTGATTTTATCACTATTTCACAGAAATCAAAATATAGAAAGAAAAAGATTTAAAGTACAATTTAGGTTAGATGCTGCCGATTCAGTTCCCACTCATAGGTCCCTACGTATAACAGAACAAAACTCTGTGGGGGTCTGTGCCATTCTCACAATTGTTATGTTTGAGCCCATTGTTGCTGCCCTTTTCCTCCTAAGTTTCACCTTTGTATTCCAATGATTAATGGGTATTTGTTTCTTCTAATTTTGAGCTGGGCTCCATCAGCATATGAAGGTCCCCTAAGCTTTGTTCCATTCACATCATTACTGTCAACTCTACTTTAAGGACATTCATATTTTGAATGCCTTTCAACCTGAGGGGCTCATCTTGGTACTATACCTGATAAAGTTCTGCCGCTATTCATAAGGATTTCAGTGGCTAACTATTCAGAAGTACTTTGCCTGTCCTTTTTCCTTGTCTATCTTAATCTGAAAGCGCCACTGAAACCTGTCCACCATGGGTGACCCTGCTTCCAGCATCATAGCAACACGTAAGCCACCACAGTACAACAGACTGACAGAAGAGTGGTGGAAAGTACGAGTTAAGTACATGTTAAAATATTACATAATAGAAATTTGACATACAATAGGCACATATAAATATTACTGAATCAATGAAGGTAAGAACAACAAAACACAATCACTCATGGTACAAACAAGATGTAAAGTTTTGGTTTGGATGCTGTATTTTGCCCCAACTTCCAGAATCACAAAGAGACAATGTCTATACATTGACCACCTTTGAACGACGCCACCACTTTTCCTGTGTTGAAGAGGCACTTGGCTCAGTAGAAAAGTTTCATGATCTGCTTTCCTAATAAAGTGATCTTAGATAACACCACCTTACTTCTAATTTGAAGCTTTCTAATCGGAAGCACAAGGGTTGCATTCTCTCTAAATTCAAACAACTCCACAGTCTTAACAGTTCACTGATGGAACAGACATTGCTGAAAATGTTTGCTTTAAAAAATATGTGTTCTTGTTGCCCAGTGAAAGAGGCTTCCTGCAGAGTGATTGTACTGTATAAGACTTTAGATGGAATCCTGATCCCCATCTAGAACCTTCTGAGGTGGGAAATTCCCATTTGAAAAGCAAGCCAACCAGCCTGGAGCAGCTAGAGGAACAGAAGATACTTATTGAAAGAAAGACCATCAGGAAAAATAAAAAACAAAACAGGCAGTCTGATTGGCTACCACAAGAATAAGCAAGTTGTTTGCTGGGGAGCCATCAAGGCAAGCAATCAAATTCCTTCAGGACAAACTCCCCCTCCAAGACTGAAACTCAAAGGGAACACATAAGCAGGCATGTAAGCTTGCTGGTGACCACATTGGTCTAGTGGTGAGTGCAAGTCAGGGGAAAGCAGCAATGAAGGTGTGGGATGAGTCTGACCATGTTACATAGACTCCCATTGACCAGGAACATGGTGAGACCGGGTTGGCCTGAAGTATGGTGAGATATGGGGACTCCTGAGCCAATGGACAAGGACATAGCCACAAAGGGCTAGAGCTGAGAGTGAAGCATCCAGCTGATATAAAGTTAAGGGAGATGTGCAAGAATGCCCAAACTTGCAGATAGTACCAATTTGACCTAGCTTCAATGTGTGGATGATCAGAACTCAACTAGAGAAAGATAAAAAAAATTTTTTTTATAAAGAAAACAATTGTAAATTGCTACAATTTGATGAATTTGACCTATACTTATGGATGTAGTAGCTTAAAATATGAACCAAGAGGGCAGGAATCTTCACAACAAGGCTCATTCCCATCCCTTCCATACACAGGGTTAATGTTGTTGTTAAGTGCCATGGAGTCAGTTCCAACCCATACCGACCCTATATAGGATTTCCTAGCAGTGACTGGTGAACTTGAACTGCCGATCTTACAGTTCAAATGGCTTTGCATCTGGCACATTAACCCACAGTGCCACACCTACCAAAAATTGAGTGTGTGAGGGGGAGCTATAAAGACAAAGTGACTGGCTTACAATTTTTCAAGAGAGAGTTTAGTTTCAGAATGTGCAGGGGAAGGTAGAATTCCAACTGAAAATGTTTCATCTTGTCTAGACGGGTCAGGTGAAAAGAGCTGGAGATAAGATTCTTATGATTCAATAGTGAGTAATTGTTATCATGACTGATTGCTATTATCACAACTGTAAAGGAAGAAGTTTTGTGACAAAAGTCGGGAGTAGTTAATCTTACAGTCCAGGAGCAGAGTCCCTAGGACCATCAAGAGGGAAGAGCAGGAACGGAATGTGGGACCCTATCCAGAGAACCAGCGGCAACACAGATGGAGGCAGAGACGATGACATGGAGAAATTAAGCAGCTGAGGACTCTGGTGTGGTGGTGTGCCATGGAGTCGGTTCCGACTCATAGCGACCCTGTACAGGGTTTCTGAGGCTGTAAATCTTTAAGGGAGCAGAAAACCTCATCATTCTCCCATGGAACAGCTGGTAGTTTCGAACTGCTGACCTTGCAGTTTGCAGCCCGATTTGTAACCACTACACACGCTACCAGAGCTCCTTAGCTAAGGACTATAGACCCATGGAAAGGGAAACGCTGTGTGCTGGCAGCCAAGAGGCAGGCTTGCAGAATGTGCCCTTAGTTGTTTAAATGATTATATATTCCTGAGTGTTTTGGTGTGTATCCCCCCCCAAAACACACACACACACACAAAAGGAAATAGAAGCATATACTGTTGAATGATGATGCATGGCGGTGATTGTAATCATTGCAATGAAAAGAAATATGATAGAATGAATGTAAAACTGATGTTCTCTGATGTAAACCAGACTCAACTCACAATGAAAACTAAAAAAGAAAAAGTATTCCTAGAAATCAGTGAAGCAGCTCTGGTGACACAATGGTTAAATACTCAGCTGCTAACCCAAAGGATGGCAGTTGGAACCCACCAGCTGCTTTGCTAGTAAAAACTGTTGTTGCTGCTAAGTGTTGTGAAATCAGTCCCGACTCAGAGACCCTGTAAAGGGTTTCCAAGGAGTGGCTGGTGAGTTTGAACCACCAACCTTGTGGTTCAAACTGACCTTGTGATTCAGTGCTTTATCCCACAATAACAGCCTTTGGAATCCTAAGGGGCAGTTCTATCCTGTCCTACAGTGTTGCTATGAGTCAGAATCGACTCGCGCACACACAACAACAGAAATCAGTGGGAAAGAACATCAACAATTAGGGCCAAACAACATAAACAGGCCCATTTCATAGAAGCCCAAACCACCAAGTGGTGGTGGTTATGCACCGTGGAGTCAGTTCCAACTCACAGTGACCCTGTACAGGGTTTCCGAGGCTGTAAATCGTTATGGGAGCAGAAAGCCCCATGTTTCTCCCCCAGAACACCTGGTAGTTTCGAACTGCTGACCTTGAGGTTTGCAGCCCGATTCGTAACCACTTAGCAACCAAAGCTCCTTAAAACACACATATGCACTAAATATATACAAAACATTCAAAGCCATTTATGATCAGGGAATTGAAACACTGTCGTACATCCATTCAATTGGCAACAATGAAAAATTCTGACAAAACTAAGTATAAGGGAGGATATGCATATTTGTATACACTGCTGGCAGGAACATAAATGTGAATCACCACTGTGGAAAACCACTTGGCACTATCTTATAAAATTGAGCATTCTCATCCTTATGACCTGGCAATTCTCTTCCTAGGAAATTCTTGCATACATGTGCCAGGAGATAGGTCCAAGATTTTTATAGCAGCACTGATTGTAATAAAACAAAACTGGAAGTAACCCAAGGAGTTATTATAGATGGAGTCCTGGTGTGGCATTGATAGGTAAATAAATAAATCATTGTATAATGGCATATTATACATCAGTTGGCTGAATTAAGCACAACTAGATACACCAGGTATGGCGTTGTAGGCTCAGCACTGGATTGGGAACCATAAGGTCGGCAGTTCAAACCCACTAGCTGTTCCTCGGAAATCCTGTACAGGTTGCTATGAGTTGGAACTGACTTGATAGCATTTAACAATAAGATACAAAAATATAAATGAATATTAGCAACATAATGAGGGGGGGGGAGAATTATATACAGAATGAGACCCTTTGTATAGTGTTAGAAACAACTTAAGTCATATACTTTTTAAAGATTATTAACATAATAAAGCTATATTTTAAGAATAGAAGGGAATAGTGAATACAAGATTCATGGTAGTGGTCACATAGAATGTGGGAAGCAAGGGATAGGACTGGGAAGAAAGTATAGATTTAAGATATTGTTAACATTGTAGTTTTTATGTAGGTAGAAGGTTCATGGGTTTATTATAGTATTAATAAATATGCAACTAGATGGCCTTGGAAGGAACAGTCAATTAAAATGAATTAAAGATTAGGATATTTTGCATTCAGTTTTTTGTACTGGAGAGTCAAAAGATGTATTTTTAGAAAACAAAAGAACTAGAGTTGTGTTTTGTGGATTGGCACAGTGGCAGAAGCAATGGGTTCAAACGTAGCAAAGATTGTGAGGTTGGTGCAGGACTGGGCAGAGTTGCCTTCCATTGAGCATAGGGTTGCTATGAGTCTGTCCTGACTTGATGGCACTGAACGAGAGCAACAACAGTAAAGAAAAAATAAATAAGGCAATTAAGCCAATTGTCCTGTCTCTTCAAATTGCGGAGTTGTCACTGAAATGTGGCTGTCCAGCTTCACTTGCAATGGCTAAATTATGGGACTCTAGTCATTGGTATGTTTCAGGCCTGGCCTTTAGATATCCCACAGGCAGCCCTCAACTTTTACTCCTCTTTCCATGGACTGGAATGGGGATAAGACCAAGGGCCAAATGTTAAAGATGGTGGAGCCACACTGAGAGACCCTGTGGAATTGGGCCAGCCCATGGATGTGGTTATCTGCTGACTTCAGTGAAATCGGTGGTAATTTAACTTTCCACTGTGTGTGAGCCAGCAGACATTTTGGGATGTATTTGCTACAACAGCAAATGTCACCCAAACCAATACAGCTCCTTCCCACCACTCCATGGTGATAGGATAGCATGAAATAGTAGGAACAGAAGTTGAGGTAAGAGAAATTTTGAGAGCCGTACAGGATGAGTGGAACAAATTGCTGAGACTAAATAAATGGGCATTACACTCCTGAAAGTTACTTGGCAAGCCTCAACACAGAGGTTACCCTCCAATTACACTAGTTTTCACCAGACTTTGCCAAATTTCAACAGTTCTATAGATTTGTATATTAATAACATTTGCTTATTTTGTTTCGTTTATACCTTTCCAAGTGCTTTTATAGTCATTATCTCCCTGAATCCTGATAACACCCTGTGAAGTAGGTGGTGTTGTTACCATCGAGTTGGTTATGACTCATAATGACCCTGCTTAAGGTATCCAAGGAGCGGCTGGTGGGTTTGAACCACGAACCTTGCAGTCCAACGCTTAGCCTACAATGCCACACCAGGTGACATAGGTAGGAATTATTATTCCCATTTTACAAGGAGCATTTCTCTAGCTTGCAGCTTATCCTGGTCCAGGGCTTTCCCCACGACTTTACAAGTGCTTTTCCTAATCTTGCTGATGAAGGAATTTTATCTTATATGCTGGAAGGTACCAGTTAATTTACATTTGTAATTGTTATTCTTTACTGAAAATTATTTCTTTCATTCTTCCTCTTTCTCAATGAAAGGGCACCAGCTGCTGTGAATTTCTGCTTCTAACAACTGATCCCATTCAGTCAGAATAGCAGCTCTTCATTTCTGAGTTGCTGGGGTTTTTTTCTTTCTGTATTTGGCTAAAGCAATAAAAGACAGCCATACTGACCTGATTCACAAAAGCTAACAATGACATCAGTTAGCCTGAAATCTGGCCAGCAATATCCAGAAGGACTATAGAAGTAATAAAATACATTGGGTCATTGATAAAATATTTATTCATTGGAGTTAAATCAAAAGCATGCATGCTTTAGTGTAATAGAAAGCAGAAACCAGATTGAACTGGTCTTCTTTAATATACCTGCTATTACGTCAAAAGTAATGCCAAATATTTACTTGCAAAAGAAAAAAGTAACTAAAGAGATTCAGATACAGAGTTGAATTCTGAGGTTGGCATGGTCATTTTATCAGCTCCAGTGTTGCATGCTTTTTGAAAAATATTTTGTCCGTGCATTGAGCAAACAAAGTAAAGAATAACTCATAAGATCCTTACTTTGACTAAGTAAAGTTATGAGGCCTAGGGTGTGGGTGGATTCCTGGAACAAATAATAATTAGAACGAATACTTACTGAGCACTTAATACATGCCAGGCCTTATTCTAAGAGCTATCCTTAATCATCTCAACAACTTCGTGAATATTAATATTATTAAACTCATTTTACAAATGAGGAGACTGAGTAAAAAGGTTTTGTAATTCACCAAAAGTCTATTAATTGACAGAGGTGGGATCAACAGATTAATCAAAAATGAATAGAGTGCTCCAGCTGTCCTTACCTATGCTAAGAGGAATATGAGACTTACAATCAAATGGGTGAACTGTAAAAAAACATAGGAAATAATTAAAGTACTATTAACTGTTACATTTTTGCTAAACTGTTGGATTGTTGACTACAGCTGCCATTGTTGATTCCTCTTTCATACCTCTGAGCATATATGCTTGACTTGACATAAAAAAAAGTAGATCTCAGACCCAGTTACGTCTCAACACCATTTTTACTTTCACCTTAACCTATGACATGGAGTCCTGGTGTGGCACTGTGGGTTAATGCGCCAGATGCAAAGCTGTTTGAACTGCAGGGTTGGCACTTCAAGCACACCAGCTGCTCCTCGGAAACCCTATACAGGGTTGCTATGGGTCGGAATCAACTTGACGGCACTTAACAACAACAACAACAACCTATGACATTATCGTCTCACCTGGGTTTTAGTAAAAGTCTACTAATTGTAGTCTCTGCTTCTGGTCTTGCCATTTACAGACAATTTTGTTGTCATTAGTGGTGTGAGCTCTGACTTATGGTGAACTTATGTATAACAGAATGAAATGTTGCCTGGCCCTGTTTCATCTTCGTGATCATTGCTGAGAATCCTATCAATCCATCTCCTTGAGGACTTCCTTTGTCATTGAATCCTGCTCCTTGGATACCCTATGCAGGGTCACTATGAGTCAGGACCAACTTAATGGCACTTAACAACACTACCACCTACCTCACAGGGCATAATTAGGATTCAGGGAAATAACGACTGTCAAAGGATTTGGAATATAAAAAGGACTTAGTATATTTTGCCAGTTATACATAGGGATTTTTGTTTTTAATTGTGAACTGAACTTCACTGCAATGATTACAATCTCTTCCATGCATCATCATTCAATAGTATTTGCTACCATTCCCTCTGTTTTTCTGTTTTTGGGGGTGAAGGTGGGGATAGGGAGATGTGCACAAAAACACTCAGGAATATATAATCATTTAAACAACCAAAGGGAACATTCTGCAAGCCTTCCTCCTGGCCACCTGCACAGAGACTTTCTCTTCCCATGAGTCTAGAGTCCTCAGCTGCTTCCTCTTTCCATGTTCTCATCTCTGCCTTCATCTCTGATGTCGCTGCTTCTCTGGATAGGATCCTGCATTCCGCTTGTGCTCTTCTCCCTTGATGGTCCTAAGGTCCTGTTTCTAGACTGTAAGATTAATTACTCCCACATTGCTGTTACAAAACTTCTACCATTACAGTTGTTAGTCATAATTAGTCTATACATAGAGTTTTCATTGGCTAATTTTTGGAAGAGGAGTCCTGGTGTGGTGCTGTGGGTTAATGCACTGGACTGCAAGGTCGGTTTGAACCACAAGGTTGGTGGTTCAAGTTCACCAGTGCTCCTAGGAAACCCTACACAGGCTTGCTATGAGTTGGAACTGACCCGATGGCACCTAACAACAACAAGAACAAATTTTGGAAGTAGATCACCAGGCATTACTTCCTAGCCTGTCTTATCTGAAAGACTATCCTAGAGTACTATATTTTAAATTAGAAATAAGATAATGTCAAATACTTTGTTGTTGTTGTTGTTGTTGGAAGTGCTGTGGAGTCAGTTCCGACCCATAGTGACCCTGTATAGGGTTTCCAAGGAGCTGCTGGTGCGTTTGAACCATCGACCTGTGGTTCAAACGGCTTTGTAGTCTGATGCATTAACCCACAGAGCCGCACCAGGACTCCAAAGTAAGTACCATGGAGTCAATTCCAACTTATAGTGACCCTGTACAGGGTTTCCAAGGCTGTAAATCTTTACAGGAGCAGAAAGCCTCACCCTTCTCCCGCAGAATGGCTGGTAGTTTTGAACTGCTGACCTTAAGGTTAGCAGCCCGATTCATAACCACTGTGCTACTAGAGATCCTTTGTCAAATCCTTGTTGTTGTTGTTGTTGTTGTCAGGTGCCATCAAGTCGGAACCGACTCATAGCGACCCCATGCACAGCAGAATGCAACAATGTCCGATCCTGGGCCAACCTCACTTCCACTCCCACACTTGACGCCATCAATGATGCCACTTGGCCGATCCATTTCGTTGGGGGTCTTCCTCTTTTTCTCTGACCCTCCATCTTACCCAGCATGACATCCTTCTCCAGTGACTATTCCCTCTGGACAATATGTCCAAAGTATGAGAGACGAAGCTTAGCCATCCTGGCCTCCAAGGAGCACTCTGGCTGCACTTCTTCCAAAACAGATCTATTGGTTCTTTTGGCAGTCCATGGCACTTTCAGTATTCTCCTCCAACACCACAACTCCAAGGCATCAATTCTTCTATAATCTTCCTTATTCACTGTCCAGCTCTCGCATCCATATGAGGTTATTGAAAATACCATGACTTGGGTCAGGCGCACCGTAGTCCTCAAGCTGACATCTTTGCTCTTCAACATTTTTAAAAGGTCTTGTGCAGCAGATTTGCCTAATGCAATATGTTGTTTGATTTCTTGACTGCTGCTTCTGTGAGTGTTGATAGTTGATCGAAGAAGAATGAAGTCCTTGACAACTTTAATCTTTTCTCCATTGATAAGAATGTTGTTTATTGGTCCAGTGGTGAGGATTTTTGTTTTCCTGTCAAATCCTTATTAACTCAAAAATCCTTACATGACTCTCTCATACACATAAAACCAACTGCTGATAATGATCTAACTTTATTCTATTTCTTCTTCCCCCACATGACTCCAATTTTACTGATCTTGCTTTTTCTTGAACAGCACAAGCTTCTACCATGGTTGGGCCTTTGCACTTTTTGCTTCCTCACTATGTTCAGATGTCTGCTCAAATCCCATACCCTCCTTAAACAGACTTTTGGTTAGTGCTCTGTTGAAAATATCATTTTCCCAAACATATCTACCATCACTGGCGAACACCTGAGCCTGCATGACTTTTCTTCCAATACTGTCTTCATCTGAGGAGCTCTGGTAGCGTAGTGTTGCTATTTCTCCAAGCCAGAAGGTCAACTTTTGTATTTTACAGAAAATAAAAAATGTATTTCATAAAATATTTCATTTTATAGAAAATGAAAAACTTAGAAGACTTGTCTGCTTGTCAGTCTGACATGGTAATGTCTGCTCATGCAGCTTCACCAGCATTAGATTTGTTTTTACACATGACTAAAGTCAAACCCAAGTGTCATCTTCATGTAGTTAGGTGCCATCCAGTCAGTTCCAACTCACAGCGACCTCATGCACAATAGAATGAAACACTGCCTGGTCCTGTACCATCCTCACAATTGTTGCTACGTTTGAGCCCATTGTTGCTGCAACTGTGCCGGACCATTTTGTTGGGGGTCTTTCTTTTTTTCGCTGACCCTCTATTTTACCAAGCATGGTGTACTTCTCCAGGAACTGGTAACTCTTGATAATATGGCCAACATAAGAGAGACTAAGTCTCATTGTCCTGGCTTCTAAGGAGCATTCTGATTGTACTTCTTCAAACTCAAATTTGTTAGTTCTTGTAGTCCATGGTACTTTTAATATTCTTCTCCAACACCATAATTCAAATGCATCAAGTCTTCTATGGTCTTCCTTAGTCATTGTCCAAATTTCACATGCATGTGAAGCAATGGAAAATACCGTGCGTGGCTTAAGTCAGGCACAC
>NW_006408546.1:3548013-3563929 GCF_000296735.1 Chrysochloris asiatica | reverse complement strand
TCCCTTGTTCTGTCAAACAACTGTCTCTTGGCCTAGATACAGATTCCTCGTGAGTGTTCCAGAATACTCATACTTCATGATCGCAATTAAGTGTTCTGGAACACCCATTCGCCACAATTTATCCATAGCTTGTCATGATTTACACATGGTGTAAAACACCAAACTTTGGAATTCATGTTAAAACTGTCTCAATCAGGTTGCTGCAGAGGACACAAAACTACTCTTTATGGACAACAACGTTGGATACATAAGAATTTCACACATATAAAAACAACTACTGTTGATGATGAGACCACAACCAAAAATGGCAAAACTATGATAGTAAATGGACCTTTCTGAAGGGGAGGCAGCAGATTCCACAAAGAGAAGACGTGACGCCAAGAACACAAGGTGATAAAATAATATGAAAGAAGCCACAAAGCAAGTATGTTAAAGATGCTTAAAGAGATAACAGAGAGCGTAAATACCATTATGGAATAACAGAAGAGCACAAAATGAGTAGACTTGAAAAACAACCATCAAAACATCTATAAACAGAAATATATTCACAGAAACTAAGTATTTAATGAATTAATTGGTCAAATGTTGTGTTTTATACATGGACTTTAAAGTAAGGATTCATCACCCCGAGTGGAGCAATGAGAAATATGTTGTTGTTGTTAAGTGCCATCGAGTGAATTCTGACTCATAAAAATCCTGTACAAGGTTTCAGAGGAATAGCTGGTGGGTGAACTGCTGACCTTGTGGTTCGTAGTCCAGTGCTGATCTTGCAGCACTACACCAGGAGTCCAAGAGAAATACAGAGGTAAAAAATATGAGAACAAAATTAATAGGGATTCTGGAAGAAGGAAAAAATACAGAATGAGATGTAAACATCTAAAGATAATATGGGTGAGAATTTCCAGAATTAAGAATGTGGTGGAGCATATCTGGGGAAAATGATGACAACTTCTTAGACATTACCTAACACCTTGAAGCAGCCAGCTGCTGGGCCTGGGGGCTCAGGACCATAGTCTCAGGGGACACCATGGTTAACTGCTACAACATAGTCCACAAAGACTTCTACATCCTTTGATGAGTAGCAAGTGGGAATATTAAAAGCTCATGAGGACCATCTAACGTGCAACTATTGGTTTCTCCATGTGTGGAGGAAAGAAGAGTGATGAAAATGGAAGGTGCTTGAAATAAATTGGCCCCTCAGACTAATGAAACATGTGAACATCAGTCTCCATGAATCTGAGGCCAGAATAATTAGATGGTGCTCGGATACCACTATCAATTACTCTGTAAAAGATCACGTTGTTGTTGTTAAGTGCCGTCGAGTCGTTTCCGACCCATAGCGACCCTGTACAGGGTTTCTGAGGCTGTAAATCTTTACGGGAGCAGAACGCCTCATCTTTCTCCTGCGGAGCGGCTGGTAGTTTCGAACTGCTGGCCTTAAGGTTCACAGCCCAATTCGTAACTACTACGCTACCAGAGCTCCTTAGATCACATTAGAAGGTCCCAAATAGTGTAGGAAAAAATGTGGAGCAAAACTCCAAATTATAAAAATGAAAGAAAGACCAGTCTCAATGGTCAGAAAGAGGCTGGAAGAACCCAATACTATGGCCTCCAACCATCCTTCAGGTCTGGAAGCGAATACATACTTATCTTCTGCTTGGCTAAGATTGGACCTTGTGGTCCAACTTTTAGCCAAGCAGATGATAGGTATGTAGGGGGAACAACACCACTGGTAAAGTATGTTCATCATGGAAAAGTCAACCATTCAAAATCAAAAGGGCAACATTTACCTAAGGACAAAGTTGAGAAGGGATGGGAAAGAGGGTGGAATGGAAATAAGAACCACAGGGAGGAAATGGGATACATGGAAGGGACTGCAATCTTTAAGAAACAAAGTACGTGATCTATTAAATGTAAAACTAATGATCTTGTCTGTAAACGTTCATTCAATTCACAATAAAAAGTTTAAAAAAAAAAAAAAAGGGGAACAAAGAATGCTTAATGCTTAATGTTCCAGTGCAGGAAGAAAGAAGGAACCAACAGTGTCTCTTGAAAAAGGACACACTTACGTCTTATGAAAACCAAACTGGAAGGGGTTTGTAAGGTAAGGGAGAAGCTGACAAGGAAGTGATGTGATATAGTGTCAGCAAACTAGGTAAAGCAATGACTGGTACTTGGGAGGCTGAAAATAAAATGGAGAGAGGGAGTAAATCCAAAAGATATTTAAGAAAAAGAATTTATATACATTAAACAAATTTGGATAATAAGGAGTAGAGACACAAATATGATTAAAGAACTACCATAATATAATAAATATCACCAAATGATAAATCAATTAATTTCTATTTTCATTTCAAATTTTGTTCCTTTAAAAATAAGATATAGGGATATGATGGGATTATTAACTGAGACAAAAAACTGCACTAGTTAGAAAATGAGGTATATTATAAATATGGCCATAAATTCTTTGCTAGTGCTTCCCTTGGGGGGCAGAGTCTAAATCCCCTTTCTTTGAATTTGAGTGAATGCTTTACTTGATCAATAACATGTGACAGAGATGATGTCATTAGACTTGTAATGGTAGGTCACAAGAAACTTTGTAGTTTCCAGCAAGGCTTGTGCAGCACTTGCTCCTAGAGAAGCCAGTTGCCATGTAAAAGTTCCTGGTCTGGAACTACCATGCTATGAAGAAGCCCAAGTTAGCCCCATGGACAAGCTATGTGGACAGAAAGAGATGTCTCATTAACACCCAGGTAATTCAGCTCCCCCAGCCCAGGTACCAGTTATATGATTGAAAAAGCTTTGGAATGACTCCAGCCACCATGTGAATGAGACCCCATGCAAGAACTGGCAATGACTGCTGAGGAAAGCCCAGTCAACACCAAGAACCAAGAGACATCATAAATTGCCACTTTGGAGTCACTGACTTTGGAGTTCTGGTGTGGTGCTGTGGGATACAGCACTGGACCACAAGGTGGGATCGAACTGCAATGCCGGTGGTTCAAATTCAACAGCCACTCCTCAGAAACCCTTTACAGGGTCACTGTGTGTCAGAACTGACTCGACAGCACTTAACGACCAAACAACAAATTTTGGAAAGGAGTCCTGGTATCTGGTGTGGCACTGTAGGACACTACACTGAACTACAAAGTCTGTTTGAACTGCAAGATCAGTGGTTCAAATGCACTAGCTGCTCCTCAGAAATGCTATACAGTTGGAACTGACTCAAAGGTACTTAATAACAACAAATTTTGGAATGACTTGTTTTGTAAATTTAGATAAGGGGTACAGGAAGATCATTTTTTGAAGTGCTGAGTTTGAGATGTCCGCATGTCATGAAAGTAGAGTGGTCCTACAGGTAGATGGATACTTAGTATTGGAGCCCTAGTGAGTCATTGTCCTACTCACTGGGCACTCAACAGCTTTGGGCAGACACTGCACCAGCCCGGGACCTTAGAAAGTTCTCAGTCTAATAGGGGAGGCAGGAAGGCACATCAGCAATTGCAGCATTGTAGAACTGGAGCTCTGGCCCTAGAGATGTCCCCAGGCCTTGGCATGAATGACTGGTATGTGTGCACTGGGTTGCAGAGATGTTTTTTTCCAGGAGAGGGGCTATTTCTATCAGTTCAGAAGGACAAGTATTTGGTGTCAAGAACAGGTACACTCTGAGAAAATAAGACATAGACAATGGGAGTAGGGAAAATTATTGGTGAATGCCATCATTTCCTGGAACTTGAAGTAAAAAGCTAGGCAAATTGCATTGCCTTGGCAACTGTCCCATTATGTAACTTATGTAGTAATCTCAGAGGGACACATAAATGCCCCTGCCTACATTACTTCAAAAGTTATTGAAAACAAATGAAACCAAAATGCAAAATTAGATAGGCAAATCATATATTAATTTGTTCATTTAGCATTTCCAAGGTAATATTTCATCCTAAGTCACCCTATACTGGCTATTCTTTATGGCCCTCCACTCAAAAAAAAAGTATGGTTTTGCCTTTTGGGGAAAAAGTCCACACTTCCATAGTTCACCAAATGCTTCTACTTCACTGTTGTTGTTAAGTGATGTTAAGTCAGTTCTGATTCATAGCGACCTTGTATCGGGTTTCCAAGGAATGGCTGGTGGGTTTAAATCACTGACCTATGGTTAGTGGTCCAGTGCTGATCCTACAGCGCCATACCAGAACTCATTTATACACTAGATGAGGCTTTCTACTCCCGTAAAGATTTACACCCTCGGAAACCCTATACAGGGTCGCTATGGGTCGGAACCGACTCGACGGCACATAACAACAACAACATCCAGTAGGATAAGCCCTCGACCTAAAGGGTGGTTTGAACTGTGAGGTTGGCAGTTCAAACTTACCAGCTGCTCCTCAGAAACCCTATACAGGCTTGCTATGAGACAGAACTGACTTGGCGTCACTTAACAACCATTTCCATTTTACAGATACTAATACCACAATCCTGGAACAATGGGCTAATAACTTCTGATGTGGCACGGTATGATCAGCACGGGACTGTAAACCACAAGCTGCTCCTTGGAAACCCTATGCAGGGTCCCTGTGAGTCAGAACCAACTCAGCAGCACTAAACAACAACAACAACAAATCCTAAGGCTATCCAGTTGGTAAACAGCAAGATTTGAGCTCAGATCAAATTCTCTAGTCCTATTTCCAGGGCTGCCACAATCTTTAAGGAGACTCAATGGAGAAAGGCAAACAAAACATACGTCTACAAGATAATGAAAAAACAATCAATTAAATGAAAATGCACAGGTGGAAAATACAAAGCATAAAGTGAGATCTGAAGTGGGGAGGGAAGGACTGACTACCTTGGGTAGCAGCAAGTTTTGAGTTTGGTTTTATGAAAAAATGATAGGCTTGTTTTGGTGGAAGGAAGAGAAAAGCGTGTTCATTAAGCAAAGTCACAGTATTTTGCCTGTGTTTCCTTGGCACTTCATACTATCTGTATAACTGTATTTACAATACATTTTCTGTTCTTCATTTTCCTCATCTGTAAAACAGAGATGAAAAAATCATTATTTCCTAGATCTGATGTGTACATTTCCCTCCCATTTAATATCTATGAAATCAGGGTCTTACAACAGATTTGTACATTTCCTATTTTGGTCTCCTCCCCACCCCTCTCCCTTTCCTTGAAAGCTCAGAGTGTCTGAGAATTAGAGGGAGATGGAGTCATTTTGTCTTACCTAAGGCTAAGATGGTAGCGTAGTGGCTACAAATCGGGCTGCGAACCCTAAGGTCAGTGGTTTGAAACTACCAGCTGCTCCGTGGGAGAAAGATGAGGCTTTCTACTCCCGTAAAGATTTACACCCTCGGAAACCCTGTACAGGGTCGCTATGGGTCGGAACCGACTCGACGGCACTTAACAACAACAACAACAACAAGGCTAAGATAGAATGGGATTATGAAATGAGATGAAGCCCCCATCACAGTGACTCTTGGCCCAGGCTACACCTTAGTATTACTTGCAGTCCTTTTTCTCTTAGATGCCTCAGCCCCATCCACAGAGATCTTAATTTTATTGATCTGGAGCAAGTAATGTTTTGCAAGCTGTCCAGCTGATTCTAGTGTGAAGTTAAGATTAAGGATCAACATCAAGAGGGAAGAGTATGAGCGGAGCGTGGGATGTAGCGACACCAGAGACTGAAGCAGAGGTGATGACCTAGAGAGATAGAGCAGCTGAAGACTCTAGACCCATGGAATGATAAAGGCTGCGTGACAGCAGGAAGGATGCTTGCAAAATGTGCCCTGTGGTCATTTAAATGAATAATATATTTTCTATGTGTTTTGTGTACTTCAAAAATAAAAAGAGGGACTAGGGGTAAATTCTTTCTGTTAACGGATGGTGCATGGAGGGGATTGTAATCATTGCAATGAAACCAAAAATTTCTTTCATTGCTGTTGTTGTTAGGGGCCTTTGACTCACAGTGACCCATGCGCAACAGAACAAAACACTGCCACATCCTCACTATTGCTGTTACTTTTGAGCCTATTGCTGCTGTCACTGTGTTGATCCATCTTTGTTGGGAATCGTCCTCTGTTTTTGCTGACCCCCTATTTTACCAAGCATGATGTCCTTCTTCAGGGATTGGTCCCTCTTGATAACATGTCCTAAGTATGAGAGTCAAAGTCTCATCATCTTGGCTTCTAAGGATGATTCTGACGGAACTTTTTCTAAGATTTATTTGTTCTTCTGGCAGTCCAGGATACTTTTAATAATGTGGTTGAAACTACCGTGGCTTGGATTAGGCACACTTGAGTCCTCTAATTGACATCTTTGCTCTCTGTTGTTGTTGTTCTTAAGTGATGTTGAGTTGGAACCGACTCATAGTGATCCTGTACAGGGTTTCTGAGGATCGGCTGCTGAGTTTGAACCACCAATCTTGCAGTCCAAACTGATCGTGTGGTCCAATGCTTATCCTGGTCTCCTCTTTAACACGTTAAAAAGGTCTATTGCAGCAGATTTGCCAAATGCAATATGTCCTTTTATTTATTGACTGCTGCTTCCATGCATGTTGATTGTGGATCCAAGCAAAATGAAGTCTTTACTAAAATCAAGCTTTTCTCCACCTGTCATGACGTTATTTATTGGTCCAGTTTTAAGGATTTTTGTTTTCTTTACAATGAGGTTCAAGTAGTCTTTGATCTTCATCAGGACGTATTTTAAGTCCTCTTTAGTTTTAGTAAGCAAGGTTGTATCCTCTGCATATCACAGATTGTTAATGAGTCTTTCTCTAATTCTAATCCCACAATCTTCTTCATATAACTTCAGATTATTTGCTCAGTATACAGATTAAATAAGTATGCCGAAAGGGCACAATTCTGGTGCACACCTTTTCTGATTTTAAACCATTCAGTATCACCCTGTTCTGTTCAAATGATTGTCTGTTGGTCTATATACAGATTCTTCATGAATGCAATGAAGTGTTCTGGAGTACACATTCTTTGCAATGTTGTCCATAGTTTGTCATGATCCACACAGTCGAAAACCTTTGCATAGTCAAAAAGCACAAATAAGCATCTTTCTGATAGTCTGTACTTTCAGCCAAGATTTATCTGATGTCAGAAATTGTATTCCTCACCCATGTCCTCTTTTAAATCTAGTGTGAATTTCTGGCAGTCCTGTGTTGATGTACTATTTCAGCCATTTTAAATTATCTTCAGTAATATTTTACTTGCATGTAATATTTTATTATGCGTTCTGATTGTCTCCAGGTAGATGTGATCAGGAGATGGGCAACTCAGAGCAACTGTCACCGGTGTTGGTTGACTACCTGGCGTATGGCAGCTGGTATTGGTTCTTGCCTGGATGGTGGGATTTTATAGGGTGTGACTGTCGCTTGACTATATGAATGCAATTGCTGTCTCTTCTTGGGTAATGTAGGGAGAGAAAGAGCCCACTAAAGGTAAAGAGGGAACCAAAAACCAAAATAGCAACAGCAAAAAAGACAGATTGGATACTGTAGTCTAAAATCACAGAAAAGAAGAGGGAAAAAAAATGCTGTAGTCTAATACTAGTATGTCTTTAACATCCCTCTCTCTGCTTCTTGCCTTCAAGGCCACCTGAGAAATTTCAAGATGCCACTGTTGGTCATTATGTTGTAACCCAGGACTTAATTTTTTGTCTGTTTCCTTTCCAGTCTGTCGCTCTCCCGCTCCACAACCCCATGTAGGCCTTTTTCTTAGTGAAAAACAGTTCAGGACCGTCTATGGATGCTTTGCTCCGCCGTTTGGTTTTAAGTGGAAACTGTTCCTTTAAATTTTGAGCAGATCTGTGCACATGCGTAGTAGAGCCCTCTGGGGATGGGGGAAGGGTGTCCACTCCCTCAGGCATCCCCTCCAGTCACCAGAATGGAGGTGCACAGGCAGAGAGAGGCCAATGAACAGATTAAAACAAAACAAAAACAAAAAACAATGTTGATGCGTTTATCTCAGGATCAGTCAGAAGTCAAGAGTCCATGGCGGCTCTGATCCTTCCCCCCTCCATCTCACCCAAGATGGCTGCTCTAGGAACTGCTGAGGCCGGAAGATCCTCAACCACTGGATTTCTTGCTTCCGCTACAAATTCCCCTGGCTGTAAGTCTGCAAACTTTCTAAATATTCCTTTACATGTGGTTCAGAGTTCTCGGACCGTCCCCTGAAACTGCTTTGTCCAGTATTCTGTGTTATTACTAATGGAGCTCCTCACTGCATTCTTCCCCATCCACTATCAAGCCCCACCTCTCCCTTGCATGTGATATTAATAATACTGTTTTATGATTTCTGCATTCCATTAAGTGACCTTTCTCTCAATGGACACAAATAGGGATCTCTTTTATATTTCTTGGCATAGAAATTTGGAAGGCAAATTGTTGAGTTAGAGCCTCTACCACTGCATCAATTTGTTGAAAGATTTCAATTTGTATTCTGTCAATTCCTGGAGCCTTGTGTTTCACCAATGTCTTCAGTGCAGCTTGGACTGAGTCTTTCAGTACCATTGGCTCTTGATCATATTCTGCCTCTTAAAATGGGTGAACACTGACCATTTCTTTTTGGTTCATTGACTCTGTATTCCTTTCATCTTCTTTTGATACTTTCTGTGTCATTCAATATTTTGTCTAAAGAGTCCTTCAATATTGCAACCAGAGGCTAGATTTTTTTTTCCAGTTCTTTCAACTTGAGAAATGGTAAGACTTTTCTAACTTCAGGGTTTTTGCACATTTTATTAGAATACTTGACCTTGTCTTCTCAGGCTGCCCTTTTAAATTTTCTGTTAAGCTCTTTTACTACATTATTTCTTCAAGAATAAGAATAATATCAGAGTCTCTTCTGACATTCATTTAGCCTTTTCTTTCTTTCCTGTCTTTTTAGTGTCCTTTTGCTTTTTTTCCTGCTTGATGTTCTTGATGTCATCCCACAGCTTTTCTGGTCTTTGATCATTAGTGTCTAATGCATCACATCTGTTCTTGAGATGTCTCTAAATTCAGGTGGGATAAATGCAAAGTCATATTTTGGCTCTTGTGGACTTGTTTTAATTTTCTTCAGCTTCAGCTTGAATGTGCATATGAGCAATTGATGGTCTGTTTAACAGTGTGTCCCCTGTCTTGTTTTGGCTGACAATGAATTTCTCTACTGTCTCTTCCTACAGACGCAGTCCACTTGATTATCACCTGTGTATTCTGTGTATTACATTTGGTGAGGTTCATGTGTATAGTTGCTTTTTATGTTATTGAAGGAGTCCTGGTGTGGCACTGCAGGATAAGTACTGGACCTCAAGGTCTGTTTGAACCACAGGGTCAGTGGTTCAAACTCATCAGCTGCTTCTCAGAAACCCTATACATGAGTCAGAACCGACTTGGTGGCACTTAACAACAACAACGTTATTGAAACAGACATTTGTAATTAATAAATCTTGCTAAGTTCTATCATGAGATCCCCAGCACCATTTCTATCACCAAGACCATATTTTCCACTTACTGATCCTTCCTCTTCATTTTCAACTTTCATATTCCAATCACCAGTAATTAGTAATGTATCTTGATTGCATGTTTAATCAATTTCAGACTGAAGAAGTTCGTAGAATTCCGTAATGTTGTTGTTAAGTGCCATCCAGTCATTCAGACTCATAGTGACCCTATATAAAGTGTTTGAGGTGGGAGTAGAAAGCCTCATCTTTCTTCCACGGACTCACTGCTAAGCTCAAACCACTGACCTTGTGGTTCACAGTCCAGTACTTACCATACAGAGCCACCAAACTCCCTTCAATTTCATAGTATCTTATATTTCTTTCAAAGTACACTTCAGTCTGTAAATATCCATTCATGTGAACAGTGGCATCATGAGCATTGTCCCCCAGCATGATAACTCATGGTGTAACACACACACACTATGCCTCACCTCCTTAGGGCCTAGCACCATGCTGCAAGGTCCCTCTTTCATTCAGGCTCTGCTTTGTGTGGCTCTCCGAAGCTACTTCCCTCTCCCATTGGTCCTTCGCAGAGACCCTACTCTCCATCCAGTGCTGGACACCGTAGTCAGTCTGACTGGTGGGCGTGAGGTGGTGGTCAGTTACTACACTGGGTAACAGGTGCCACCACCCATAGTGACACCACAGTGTTAGTGGTCCCTCCACTGTAGCACCAACCTGCCCACTGCCACCACTGCCACCACAGAATATGATGTCATTTCGGTGCCACCCTTTATGACACTGCAGCATCAAGTGTATGGTTCCCATATCCTCTGCCTGCATTCTTCTGGTGACACTACAGTATTTGAATGTCTCCAAGTGTCTGAAATCCCCATAGACTGGATGCCTCACTAGGGAGAAGCCTGGCCCTCAGTTCAAGAGAACCAGAACTGATCAATGTAAAGCACAACTGGATGTTGCTTCCAAGAGTTGGGCAATGGAAAGAAAGAAGAGGAAGCGTACTGTGGGGAATAATTTTATGGGAAAGAACGGAACAAATTACTATGCAGGTCAGGTTGGACACAGCTTAGAATACCTTGAGTGATCAGTAGCTACATTTGAGTTAATTTCCTTGGTTTGTATTCCAGAGTTAAGTATTAGGATTCAATCACACAGAAACACTGAAGCACTTTGGTAAACCTTTAATTAGAACGGCAGAGGGCCAAGGATGTGATCATTGCTAAAGAAAGTTACATTTCAGGTAGCTTCCTTCCTTCCCACATAATAGAAGAAATTCTTAATTGCATTCTATTTTCTTTTCCCTTTTAATCCCAGCTTACCTTAACTGATTTTTTTTTTTTTTTTTCCAAAATGCCTTTGGTGGGAAGGTATGTGTGTGTGTGAACATTTTTGAATGGCTAACTTTTTATATGATGATTAAGAATATCAGCTGCTCTGGTCTCAAAATCTGGACTGTCTTTCAACACCAAACTCGTCAGCTGGCTCAGGCTGGCCTCCTTTGGGTCCTCAGCATGGTACTTCTCAGCAACAATGAGACAAGATCAATGATCTTTGCTGGAGAAGGAGGAAAGCCCAAAGCTCAAAAGAAACAAGGAAAAAATATCACAGATTCAAGGTGCCCCAACAGAGCTTCAAAGGTGATTAGAATACTGTTAACTGTCTTTTACTGGTGCTTGGCAAAGTAGTCTAGTTGTTCATTAGGAATATTTGTGGATAACACTCCAATGCATAGCCCACTATTGCCGCCAGATTGCTGCCAGTATATTTTTGACATTAGGAATATTTGAAGTACATTTTGGTAGTTTCTTCTTCCTTCAAGGAGCCCAGGTGGAATAATGGTTAAACATTAAACTGAAAGGCTGGTGGTTTTAACCCACCACTGGCTCTTTAGAGAAAGACCTGGCACAAAACCTTAACAACCCTCTCCTCAAAATAAGAGTATGGGGTTTGGAAGGGTACTGCAAGTAGGAAAGTAGCTCTACTAAGAATGTGGTAGGATGGATTGTAGTTCCAGCAAAGAGCCTTAGGCCAGTCACTTGACTTAAACTCTCAACAAGTTAGCTTTTAAAAATTATAAGGTGGCTTTAGCTGGCTCATTCATTCTTTGTTCCCAGAAACATTTATTGAGTTTATACTACATGCTAGACACTGTGCTAGGCAGGAGGTATGCAATGAAAAACAAAGCCATATATGTTCTTTGTCCTCTTGGAGGTGACAGTCTATTGAGGGGGTGAGTTGTTTATGAAATATTGTATCAGTAAGTAAAACCACAACTGATACATGCTGTAAACAAGAGATTTTTCTGGAAACACACAGCCAACTCATCAATAAGTTATGTCAAAAATATACCGGCAGCAATAATAATAAAAAAAAAGAATAGAAGGGGAATTCCTCAACATAATTAAAAGCATATCTCCAAATTCAACACCCCACATTACTCCCAATGAGAGAAACTGAAAGCATTACCTTTGCAAACAGGAACCAGACCAGGATGCTTTACCACCACTCCTATTCAACATTGTGTTAGAAGTCTTAGCCAAAGCTATAAGGCAAGAAAGGGAAATTAAAGGCATCCCAATTGGCAGAGAAGAAGTAAAACTCTCTCTATTTGCATATGATATAATGCTAATAGAAAATCCTATAGACTCAGCAAGAAAATTATTGGAACTCATTGAAAGATTGAGCAACTTGGCAGGGTACAAGAATAATACACAAAAATCACTTGGCTTCCTCTATAGGAATAAAGACAGCCTTGTAATGAAAATTAGAAAAACAATGCTATTTAAATAGTCACCCAAAAGATGAAATATTTAGCTATAAATTTAACCAGATAAACAAATGACCTATACAAAGAAAACTATAAACCACTAGTACAAGAAACCAAAAGAGATTTACTAAAATGGAAGACTATGTCATGCTCATGAATAGGAATACTTAACATTATGAAAATGTCAATACTGCCCCAAACAATCTACAGAAATAATGCAATCCCAATCCAGATTCCAATATCATTCTTTAAAGGGATTGAAAAATGATCACTAACTATATGAAAGGAAAAAGGCCTCAGATAAGCAAAGTACTTGGTTGGTTATGTGCTGTGCAGTTGATTCTGACTCATAGAGATGCTATATAGGGTTTCCGAGGCTGTAAATCTTTATGGGAGCAGAAAACGTCATCTTTCTCCCACAGAATTACTGGTAGTTTCAAACTGCTGATCTTGAGATTAGCAGCCTGATTTGTAACCAGTACGCTACCAGAGCAAACGACATACTGCATTTGGCAAATATGCTGCCCAAGACCTTTTTAAACTGTTGAAGAGCAAAGATGTCAGCTTGAGGACCCAAGCCATGGTATTTTCAATCATTTCATACTGCATGTGAAAGCATGCATAGAAGAATTGATGCTTTTGAGTTATGGTGTTGGAGGAAAGTATTGAAAGGGCCATGGGCTGCCAAATGAACGAATAGATCTGTGTTGGAAGAAGTGCAGCCAGAGTGCTCCTTGGAAGCCAGGATGGTCAAACTTCGTCTCTCATACTTCAGACATATTGTCAGGAAGGACCAGTCGCTGGAGAAGGATATCATGTTTGGTAAGGTGGAGGGTCAAATAAAAAGAGGAAGACCTTCAGTAGATGGATTGGCAAAGTGGCAGCATCAATGGGCTCAAGAGTGGCAACAATTATGAGTTTGGCCCAGGACTGGGCAGTGTTTCATTCTGTTGTGCATAGGGTCGCTATGAGTCAGTAGCAACTCAATGGCACCTAATAACAACAACAACAAAAACAAAGTACCGCTTAAGAAGTGGAACAAAGTTGGAGGCTTCTCACTCTGATCTCAAAATTTACTACACAGCTACAGTGGTGAAAACAGTCTGGTACTGGTACAGTGAATGATACATAGATTAATGGAACAGAACTGAGAAGCCAGAAGTAAATCCATTTGCATATAGTCAGCTAATCTTTGACAAAGGACCAAAACACATTAAATGGGGAAGAGTGGTGCTAGCAACACCAGAAATCATGCAGAATAATGAAACAAGACCCATAGCTCACAACAAACTCAACATGAATTAAAGACCTAAATGTAGAACCTAGAACTAAAAAGATTATCATTGAAAAAACAGACACCCACTTAGGGGCTCTAATACATGCCATAAATGTACCATCAAACACTACAGAAAATACAACAATATAAGATAAGATAGATGACCGGGACCTCTTAAATATTAGACATTTATGGGCATCAAAAGATTTTGCCAAAAGAGTAACAAGGGAGCCTACAAGCTAGGAAAAAGTTTTTGCAATGACATATCACACAAGGGACTAATCTCTAAAATTTATTGAAAACTGCAACAACTCTACAAGAAAAAGACAACCCAATAAAAAATGAGTACAGGACGTCAATAGACACTTCATCAAGGAAGGCATTCAGGCAGTAAACAAACATAAGAAATATTCATGATTATTAGCCATTGTTAAGTGCCACCAAGTTCCAACTCATATAAACCCTGTAAAGAGTTTCTGAGGAACACCTGGTGAGGTTAAACCAATGACCTTGCTCTTCAAACTGACCTTGCAGTCCAGTGCATTGACCCACAGCACCACACCAGGACTCCCATTAGCAATTATAGAGATGCAAATGCAAACAAAAGTGAGATATCATCCCACCCCAGCATTCATAGCAAAGTTAAAAAACAAAACAAAACAGAAAATAAATGCTGATAGGGGTGTGGAAAGAATGAGAAGCTCCTACATTGCTGGTGGATCTGTCAAATGGTGCTTCCTCAGAAAGTAGGAAATAGAAATACCTCATGACCCAGCAATCCCTTTACTTGGTATATATCCAGAAGAAATTTGGAAATAGAAATACCTTATGAGCCAACAATCCCTTTACTTGGAATATATCCACAAGAAATATGAGCCAGGACATGAGTAAATATATGCACAAAAATGTTCAACACAGCAATCACTATTCACAGTATCATAGAGCCAGCCTAAGTGCCCGTCAGTGAAAGAATGGATAAACTTTGGTGCATTGACACATGGAATACTATGCGACATTGAAGAATAGCAATGAATCTTCAAAGTACCTCATAACATGTATGGACCTGGAGAACATTATGTTGAGTGAAGTTAGTCAATCACAAAAGGACAAATATTGTATGAGATCATTATTGTAAACACTTAGTAAAAGGTTTTCACACCAAAAGAAACATTCTTTGATGGTTACCAGTGGTGGGAGGGAAGGGAGAGTGCTTCACTGGCTAGAGGGCTGACACAAGTTTGTTTGGGTGATGGAGAAGGCAATATACAAGGAGAGGGAGAGTGGCAGAGAAGGATGAAAATAGGTGAAGACAAAGGGAAGTATGCACAGACTAAAGGGTATTAAACTAAATAGCGATATAGACACAACAGTGTTCTGTGAATAGGTACATGAATTGAGTCATAGACTGTATGGGTAAGGGAGGAAGAGTGGATTTATATATCTCATATATATATATATGTATATTGTCATCATTTGCTGTTGAGTTGGTTCCGAATCATAGTGACACTGCTTTGAGTCTTACCCACCACCATCTGTTCTTTATATAGCAGAGTTCTCTAAAGAGCAGTTAGATCAATACCCCATACTCAAAAATTTCAATGACTTTTCATTAAGCTTCAATTAAATTGCAATCCTTAACCAATGGTCCATAGGTGCTGCATGACGTGGGCTATGATCTCCTCCCCTTTGCTCTCTTTTTCAGTTACCATACCCATTTACACTATCTTCCTTGTTATTCCCGGAACATTTCAAGGTTATCCCTGCCTGGAAATGTCCTTCTCCGCAAATAGCCTCATGCTTCACTTTTCGTATTCAGTCAGATCTCTGCTTCAATGCCATCTCCTGGGAGAGGCCTTCTTGATTACTCCATCCCAATGAGCCTCCCACTCTCTTACAGTCAGCCACTAATCCCTTATTTAAATCTCATTTTCTTTCTAACATTTAATGCCTTCTGAAAGTTATTTGATGACTTTTCCATTATTTGCCTCTTTCTGGGATGTGGATTTTGTCAGTCTTTTTCTCCATGCCCTAGAATAGGACTTGTATACTAAAAATGAAAAATAAAGTGCTTAATAAGAATTTGTTGTTTCACTATATGCCATAATACCATATAAAAGTGGTATTATTAGTGATTAGCAAAATAATTAGTGATTAGCAAAATAATTAGTGATTAGCAAAAGAAGTGATTAGCTCAGGTAAGGGATGGTTTTCTTTCTTTCTTTTAAAATTGTATCAATAT
The DNA here is from genome assembly GCF_000296735.1 of Chrysochloris asiatica. Classification (NCBI taxonomy): domain Eukaryota; kingdom Metazoa; phylum Chordata; class Mammalia; order Afrosoricida; family Chrysochloridae; genus Chrysochloris; species Chrysochloris asiatica. Next base: position 3,548,212 of record NW_006408546.1, on the reverse strand, counting down.
AACACACCAAAATATTTGCCACTTCAACCATTCCCACATGGACAATCCAGCCATGCCACAGCACTCAGGTTATTCTGTGTCTGTTCGCTACCCTGTGCTCTATCTTCCCCACTCTTCCTCCCCTCTCCTCATCCCATACAGCCCGGTGATCAGAAAAAATATATATACACCCCCCCCCCCCCCCTTTTTAGGGTGGGTT
>NW_006408546.1:3534513-3547367 GCF_000296735.1 Chrysochloris asiatica | reverse complement strand
TTCTGTGGGTTCCCTTTTTACTATTTTGGTGAAGTCTTTTGATGCACATAAGTTTTTAATTTTTAGTATGTCCCATTCATCTATTTTGTCTACTTTTGTTTGTGTAGTTTTCAAAATGTTTGGTAGTCTGTGTATGCCCTGAATTAGAGCCCTCACATTTGTCCCTATTTTTTCATTGAGGACCTTCATCATTTTGGGATTCACATTTAGGTATTTAATCCATGCTGAGTTGGTTTTTGTATAGGGTGGGAGGTGCAGGTCTTGTTTCAATATTTTGCATATTGCTTTCCAATTCTGCCAGCACCATCTGTTAAAGAGACTATCTCCTCCCCATGCAGTATGCCTAGGCACTTTGTCGAAAATCAGTTGGCTGTATGTAGATGGGTTAATTTCTAGATTCTCGATTTTGTTCCATGGATCAATGTATCTTTCATTATACCAGTACCAGGCTGTTGTGACCACTGTTGTTGTTGTTGTTATGTACTATGGAGTAGGTTCCAAGGCATACTGACCCTGTACAGGGTTTCCAAGGCTGTAAATCTTTATGGGAGTAGAAAGCCTCATCTTTCTCCTGCAGAACAGCTGGTAGTTTCAAACTGCTGACCCTGAGGCTCACAGCCCAAGTCATAACCACTACGCTACCAGAGCTCCTGTAGCCATGTAGTAAATTTTGAAATCGAGAGTGAGAGGCTTCCAACCTTGTTCTTTGTAAGCAGTGCTTTGCTTATCCTGGGTCTCTTTCCTTTCCATATAAAGTTTGTAATTGTTTTTTCCATCTCTTTGAAGAATGTCTTTGGAATCTGGATTGGGATAGCATTATATGTGTACATTGCTTTGGGCAGTATTGACAGTTTCACAATGTTAAGTCTTCCTATCCAGGAGCATGGTACATTCTTCCACTTTTGTAAGTCTCTTTTGGTTTCTTGTAGTAGTGTTTTGTAGTTTTCCTTGTATAGGTCCTTTGTTTCACTGGTTATGCATATTCATCCTTTCGGTGGCTATTGTAAATGATACACCTAAATATTTCATCCTTTGGGTGGCTATTGTAAATGATACTGCTTTCCTAATGTCCTTTTCAGTGCTGTTATTGTTACTATAGAGGAATCCAACTGATTTTTGTATGTTGATCTTATACCCTGCCACTTTGCTGAATTTTCCAATTATGTCTAGTATCTTTTTTATTGAGTCTTTGGGGTTTTCTATATACAGTATCATATCATCTGCAAATAGAGAGTATTATTTCCTTTTTGCCAATTTGGATTCCTTTAATTTCCCTATCTTGCCGTATAGCTCTGGCTAAGACTTCCAAAACAATATTGAATAGGAGTGGTGACAAAGGGCATCCTTGTCTGGTACCCGTTTGTAGAGGGAAGGCTTTCAGTTTCTCTCCATTGAGAGTGATGTAGGCCATTGGTTATATATATATGCTCTTAATTATGTTGAGGAATTTCCTTTCAATTCTTGCTTTGTTGAGTGTTTTTATCAGGAATGGATGTTGGATTTTGTCAAATGCCTTTTCTGTATCAATCGATATGATTATGTGGGTCTTTCCTTTTTCTTATTTATATGTTGGATTACATTGATTGTTTTTCTAATGTTGAACCATCCTTGCATCATTTTATGAAATCCACTTGGTCATGAAGTATTATTTTTTTTTTTTGATGTGCTTCTGGATTCTGTTGGCTAGGATTTTGTTGAGAATTTGTGCATCTATGTTTATGAAGGATATTGGTCTATAATTTTCTTTCTTAGTGACGTCCTTCCCTGGTTTGGGTATGAGGGTTATGCTTGCCTCATAAAATGTATTAGGAAATTTTCTGTCCTACTCTATCTTCTGAAATAATTTGAGTAGAATTGGTGATAGCTCTTCCCTGAATGTTTGGAGCAATGAGAAATAAAATAAACAGTTAAATAAAAGCCCTCAGACTTTTAGGAGTGCAGTGGTGAACCGCAAGGTCCCAGGTTTAAGCCTGCCAGCTATGCTGTGAAAGTAAGATGAGGCTTTCTGCTCCCATGAAGATCTAAAGCCTTGGAAACTTTATGCAGGGGTAGAAACTGACTCAATGGCACTTAGCAACAACAACAGGTGTCTATTTTAAGTATTTTGAAGACAGGAATGAGATGAGTTTCAAACAAAGACAACACCATCAGCCATCAATCTACCTGTTTTTCTTAGTAAAGGCCATTCATGACAGATGATTACCTGTGCCCATATTGTTGGAATGTACAGAACCAAAGGGGTTTTTACAAACTTTGTATGTAATCCCTGACTCCATTAAGTTTGAGAAATGGATTACCATACACACACACATACCTATGTACTTTCTACAATTAAAAACGTTATGAACAATTTTTTTAATGGATTGATATAGACAATTAAGTTAGGTGCCAAAGTAGTAACTTAGCAAATAATACCTTAAAGTCTTTAAAGTAAGCAGGCATCTCCCTGAGGTGCTATTATTCCAATTCTCATCTCAATTGCCTACTTAACATGCTCTGCACTAAAATCTAAGAAGTTCTTTCTTTGCTTTAATCACTGACCTGTGTAAGACCTGTGAATTTGTTTAGAGGTTGCCTCAATCCAGTTAAATCACCTACAAATGTGCATCTGGGTTTGAGCATTTTGATGACAGTACCTTGGAGACTCAACAATTAGGTGCTTAATGATGCTGTTTTGGGATGATGACAGTAATCATGAAGAAGGGGGGGAAGAACTAAGAAGGAATCACAGTCAGGAATAATTTACTAAGGCGAAACTCTTGGAAAAAGCATCTCAGTTTAGAAACTGGATTCATGGCATTAGTCCAGGCAATACAGATGTTAAAGCCTGAAAAGATTGTTTGGAAGAAACTATTAAAGAATTAGACTTGAATATATGCTATTATATTGCTTAGTTAAAAAAAAAAAAATTGGGCACAGAAAGGAAGGATACTTTTGGCTATATACTTTCCTGTTTCTGGGCTCCACCCAAAGCCTGTATCTAAAAGTATCCCTTTAATTTATGATTCCTGGAAGGTGGTATTTATCCTCTCAAAACATCATAGGATGAAGTTAAGTATAGTCACTGTCTTGCTGAATGCAAAGTAATAATTTATTGAGCACCAGCTATGTAGCAGGTACCCCAAATCCATAATTTCATCAGACCTTCTCAATTACCCTATGACTTAGATATTATTTCCACTATAGATGAGAAAACTCAAGTTGACAGAGGCTATCTATGGCTACGTGACTTGCCATGGCCACCAACAAGTAGGATACCTGATCTCAGCTCATTTATTTGTAAAACAGGTATTTACTGAGCATCTGCTATGTGGCTGGCACTGAATACAGTCTAGCAAGCAGGAAAGACTAAAGAAGCATAGTTTAATGAGAGTGGCAGCTAATGCAGGCAGAGTAATATGACCAAAGAATACCAGGGTTCTACGGGGACAGCTCTTCCGCGGGAGAAAGATGAGGCTTTCTGCTCCCATAAAGATTTGCAGCCTCAGAAACCCTGTGCAGGGTCACCATGAGTTGGAAACAACTCCATGGTACTTAACAACAACAACAACATGGGGACTCTGGGTAGGCTCCAGAAATGCTTTCCCAAGGAATGGACATATTCAACAAGCCTCAAAGGAAGATAAGAAATTACCCAGATAAAGAGTTAATGCAAATGGTGGGAGGTGGGAGACAGCTAGCTCTTCCTAAAGACATGGAGGATTAGAGATGGTAGCAAAGAGAGACAGGAAGACATGAGGCAGGATAAATAGGTAAATATTGGACTCTACAGGAACTTTAAACCAGGATAAAAAATTTGGATTTTATCCAAAGCCTTCAGAACATTTTAAGAAGTAGAAAGTATGAGCAGAGAATTTCAGGAAGCTCACTAAGGCTGAAATTTAAAGAATACTAGAAGGGGAGCAAGAACAAAGGCAGGTAGATGGTCTAGGAGGTTGTTATGGATTGAATTGTGTCCCCTCAAAAACATGTGTCATCTTGGCTAGGTCATGATTCTTAGTATTAAGTAAGTACCTTCCATTTAGTGATCTGATGTAATTATCTTATATATGTGGTAAATCCTAACCTCTGTGATGTTCATGAGGCAGAATTCATGAGCAAGGATTCAGTGGCACTTATATTAATGAGGCATGATGTCATCTACTGAATTAGGTTGTATCTTGAGTCAATCTCTTTGAACTAGAAAAGAGATTGACCAAATGAGCAGAGATCAGAGGGGCCTACTGCCATCAAGAATGGATGGAATCCTTTGGATCTGGGAGACCCTATGCTGGGAGCCTCCTAGAACCAGGAGACACAAAAAGAGAAAGCGTTTCCCTAGAGCTGGCACCCTGAATTAGGACCTTCCAGCCTCCTACACTGTGAGAGAATACATTTGTTTGTTAAAGGCATCCACTTGTGGTACTCTGTTATAACTGCACTAGAGAACTGAGGCAGTGGAAGGTGGTTTGGGAACTAGGAGATGTAATGACAAAGAAAAGGTAGATACATTTGCAAAGATGATTAGGGAATGAAATTGTTAGGACTTGCTAATTGACTAGATACTATTGTTGATGAGGGATAGGGAGAACAGGGCTTCAAGGCTACTTGAAAATTTTGTTGGGGAATCATTGAATTGTGCCATTCTTAGAAAGATAGGAAGGTTTAGAGGGAAGATGTTGAGTTTTATTATTCGCTTTTTGTTGAGTTTGTGGTGCAAGATATTCAAGTGCCTGGTGTACTAGCATCTGAGGACAGAATGTTGGGAAAAGTTCTTGTCAGGGAATGTAATTAGGATATCAATGACAAATAAATGGTGATTAAGCCTTTGAGTACTTAGTGGGAAATAGATAAGCCAGTTCAATCTATACACATGTGTTTGAGCCATACCTCATAACCAGTAGACAGTGTTCTTTATGCAGCTTTTCAATTAGTGGGGTCATCCTGAGCCTTCACAGATATCTCTCTGTTCCCATGGCACAGTTGCCAAAGAGTTGATGGCAATTTTAGGCACATCTGGATCAGGTTATGTCCAACAAACTAACTGATGCAGACATAAGTGATGCAGCATTGGCTAAGGACACAATTCTGTTCTCCAGTGTGGAAAACAAGAATTCCAGGCATGAGTCTATTTCTGTTTAGAATGGAATCTACAGTACACTTATAGCTAAAACACTGAGTTTATTGAAATAGTTTGCAAACCTTTGTTGGTTGTTATTATAGATTGAATTGTGTCCCTCTAAAATATGTGTTGTAAAATTCTATCCCTCATACTTGTGGTTGGTGTACTGGTGTGGCACTGTAGGATCAGCACTAGACTCCCAACCACAAGTTCAGCAGTTCAAACCCACCAGCTGCTCCTTGGAAACCTTATACAAGGTTACTATGATTCAGAAATGATTCAATGTAAGAAAGATGAGGTTTTCTGATCCTGTAAAGACTTAGTAAGAAGATGCTACCAGAGCTCTGGTAGCATAATTGTTATGAATCGGGCTGCAAACTGCAAGGTCAGCAGTTTGAAACTACCAGCAGTTCCATGGGAGAAAGATGAGGCTTTCTGCTCCTGTAAAGATTTACAGCCTCAAAACCCTGTACAGGGTCACTATGAGTCGGAACCGACTCCACAGCACATAACCACCACCAAAGACTTACTGCTTCAGAAACCCCATACAGGGTCGCTATGAGTCTGAGCCAACTCAATGGCACTTTATGAAAAGAACCTCTTAAACTGTGAGAAAATAAATTTCTATTTGTTAAAGCTACCCACTTGAGATATTTCTGTTTTGGCAGCACTAGATAACCAAGACAGCTGGGTTCCTCTAAAAGTAAACCATCAAGTAAGACTGTATGTGGTTCATTCATTTATATGGAAGCCCAGGAAGATGAGTGGGGAAGTGAGACAGGTAAGGGAAGGAACTCAATATAGAATGTGTTAGTGATGGGCAGACAACTGCTATGAGCCGCTGGAGCTCAATTCCATTGGGGCCTCTGGGAGAAAGCAAAAATCATACATATGTCAAGGGTTGCCCCACACTCTCTTGGCCACCTCCGCCATCCTGAAGATGTGAGAAAGCTAGGGCATTTATTCACCAACTTGGATTTGTAATTGATGAGGGGCTGCTTTGAGGATTGCCAACACTCAAGCCCTTCTGGCCAAAAGATTCTGAGGCCAGAGAAAGTCCTCAGGTCAGTCACAGGTGCTTGATAAGAACCTTCAGCAAGCACTAGAACAATGGCAACCAAGCAGATGTGGGTGGGGCACTGACATCATCTGCTCCTCCAGCAGAGGAAAGCTGTTATCAGCAGTAGCATCATCTCTTGAATATTACCAGTTCAAATAGAGAACATGTGGAAGCAAATGAGATTATAGAGTTAACTGCTCTTGTTTCTTGAGGGTGAAGTAGGGGTGCCAAAACATGGTACATGGACCATTTGACACACTGCTGTTTTTATTTCCCATGAAACAGTAATTGCCAAATATGACTATAACTTGCTCATAATCTTCAAAGTTCTATTGTATTTGGACTCATGTAATGGAGACTTACAGTCAGAATTCCTGGCTGAACATTAATCAGGCTGTTTTTTAAAGAACTCGATAAGTGATTAGTTTATGGTTTTTCAAGCCAACACAAATGCCTTTGCCAACTCACTCTGGCAAAATCTTTCCCCTCTCAATCCTAGGATACAGTGCTCTGAGCATTACAGAAACATTCTTGAGCTAAATCAATACCTAAATACTTCATTGTAAATGGTTGAAGAAAGGCAAAATGGGTATTAATTGATGTCTGAGGTTTGTGTCGGTAAGACTGAAACCGTTTTCTTCCCTTCCCTCTCTACTGATACTGCACTTGGGGAAACTTTTTCATTGTGCCAAAATTAAATCAGTACATTTCCTTAGAGTTGCTGTTTGAAATCATAAGAAGTATTAGCTCTTAGGTTATCTCTGTCAACCAAGACAACACATAAAAGGAAAATTTAGAGTCAGTAGTAATAGACCAGCTGTTTCTTGATGTAGTAAGACTGAACTTCAGAAGCAGACATGAATAGAGGCTCTGAGATTGTGCATGTGTTGGGTCTTTTAAGTGCAACTACTTCAGTTTTCACATGAGAAACATACTTCAGCCAGACTTTTGAAACTATAATAGTCATTCATTTATCCAGTATTTATTTTGAGCACCTACTAAGTGCCAGGTACTGCGGAAGATGTTGGGATATGAGAAACATAAGAGATCTTTTCTTCTGCACATGGTTTATGTCAGCTAAACAGTATCCATGTTCATCCATGGCCACAGCCACTCTCTTCTAGATATCCCCTCCAGAACTCTTGGGTCACCCCAAAGGGAAAATAAAAAGTTTTGGAGAGAGTGAGGCAAAGTCTCTGACTGTTACTTCTTTATCAAAACAAGTCTGGTCTTTAATTAATCCTGTTTTGTCAAGGATATTCTATGCCTTTTTAACAATCCATTTCTTTGAAAAACCAAGGGTTATTTTTTGAGCTTTTATTTTTAAATGCTGAAAATATAAATACATTACATTTCTGCTGAAAGTAGAGATGGTAAAATTTACCCAGAGAAGTTAAGATGCTGAGTACATTTCTCAAAGCCTCCTATCTGCAGGACCAAATTGTTTTTCCTGGGAAAAGTTTCCCCAAACTGTAAAGCATGAAATAAGAAGGAATGCATAATAACATCAAGGCGGTCACAATTCCAAACAGCTTTTCTAGGATAGCAGCATGCTTGAGTGACAGGCCTTTCCTTTAACGGTTTCTAGCAACTGCAGGACTTGCAGGGAGAAAAGGAGATAACAACATTTGGCAAGCCATTCATTACTGTTCATCATGTGTTATAGTCCATGGATACAAAGGCATTTCAGTGAGGTTACAACATTGAATTAAATCATGCTTAACACTGACTGAATTAATTGTGCTTAACATGGTCAAATCCTTACGCTTAACCATCACTATTGTATTCACTTATTGAGCACATGTGCTTGGCATGTTACAAGGTCTTCCTATTTGTTTCTTACACATCCCCGTGAGGGAGGGAGGGAGGGAAGTATCACAGCTCCATTTGCCAAGTGAATTGTCCAAGTTAGTCTGTAGCCACATGTATTTGAGAGCAAAGCTAAACCACTTCTTACTTTAAAGAATTAGAATAACAAGAAGGTGAAGAAGGAAGAAAACAGGTTCTGGTTAGCATTAGTCAGCCTGACAGAGTCTTAGATTCATGATATTTGTTGACCTAGAAGAGAGGAAAAAATGAACCTTCATACTTATTTTTTGATACTGTAGGAGTAAGTTAAGTCTCAACAAGATATAGCAAACTTTTTTTTTTTTAACATTAAAAAAAAAAAAGCTGAGGATGATTCTCTAACCAGTTTCGGTTCTTGTTAAGTGCTGTCGAGTCAGTGCTGACTCATAGCTACCCAGTATAGGCTTTCCGAGAAGCAACTTGTGGGTTTGAACTGCTGACCTTGTGGTTAGCAGTGCAGTGCTTATCCTACAGTGCCACCACGACTCCAAACAATACCTAGCATTGTTTTTTAAAATGAAAATCATGAAATTTGATTTTATATGACGCAAGATCCCTAACACACCTAGGTTTGAGAGGAAGGCAATCTTTTTTCTGTTTGTTTGTTTGTTTGTGGTTCTTCTCTGCCATTCTAATATTTTGGAATAAAATGAGGGTAGAAGGAAACTGACAACTTTTTCCCAAGGACAAAAACTTTTGAAGCCAAATATTTTAAAGCACTTTATTTATACGCTCCAGTATTTTTAAGGGGGAGATCCATCTATAGAGACACTAAACAATATAATAATAAACATATAACTTTTTAACTAATAAAAGGGCATACCTGAAATTTTTATATTAGAAATTCTACTCATCAGAGAGATCCTTGTTCTTTTTTAAAGCAATGTGAGAGCTAAATTCTTTATGGAAATTCTATCAAATGGTTTCTAACAATACAATTAAAGAGATTGTTGACATACCGTGATAAATGCACCCAATATCGGAATCCTGGTGTGTCGCTGTGGCTTAATGCGCCAGACTGCAATGCTGTTAGAACCGTAAAGTTGGTGGTTCAGTCTCACTACCTGCTCCTTGGAAACTGGGACTGACTTGACAGGACTTAACAGCAATGTCATTGAACAATGTATGTGGACATTGTCAAATAGGAACCTAACTTGCTGTGTAAACTTTAACCAAAAGCTCAAAAAACTATTAAAGTATTTCAATATCAAAATAAACTTTAAAAAAAAAAGTCTTCTAGCATCCTTCCTATCTCAAGGACATTCTTACACTACAGAAAGTTCGAATCACCATCTTCAGTCATCTTCCCCATCAAAATATTTTCCCTTCACTGGCAAAGGTCATCTTTAAGTATTTCCATGTTGTTTGTTGTTAAGTGCCTTCTACTCGGTTCCAACCCATAGGGACCCTGTATAGAGTTTCCGAGGAGCCGCTGGTGAGCTTGAACCGCCAACCTTGTGGCTCACACAGACTTTGCAGTCCAGCACATTCACCTACAACACCAATATTTCCATATGAATGTATAAAAGGAGAAATGAGAAAAGAACACAGAAGAAAAGAAAATCGCATCCTCTTTCCAATGCCTTCCAGTTCTACCTCCTCCCCTGTCAACGTTATTTATGTTACTGAACCAGGTAGTTGGGTCTCCGTCAGTGCAGAATGTGACTGAGAATCAGGAAAAGAGTTTAATTCCCTGAAACAGTCATACAAATCCAACCATCTTTCATTTAATTTGAATGGCGTGCAGGAAAGAAAGTTCAGGCTGGCTATATACAAACTTGTTAACCACATTCATTTCCCGCCACTTAGTCCGAGGCGTCTGCCACCTGCCAGGCTCTGTGATGAGCATGGGTACCCAGTGTTGGGTGAGGCAACTCTTAGCTTTCCAAACGTCAACTGGTGCATGTGGTGGGGAACACAGAGCCAAAGCAGAGAATGACAACAGAGGGATCTAGAAAACTAAGAGAAAAATGAAGTGAGGGCAGCTAACTGCCCTGGTGATGTGAAAAACCAAAGGAGGCGATTTGGAGCGTTTGAAATTCGCTTCTTTTCCTTTGCACCTCAGTCCCTGCTCACTTGGTCCCCTCTATTCTGTCACCCAAGTATACACCACTTGCAACTCTAGTTCCCACTTGTTTCTGCAGTCCCAGTGGACCTAGGCCCCAGGACTTACCTCGGGAAAACGTCCACGCGGCCCCAGTCCCGCAGTCCCTTCAAATTGAGGGCGGTTCCCCTTTGGTGCGCCCCGCGCGGCAGCGCAAGGCTGAGTCCCGCCGTAGCAGAGGAGGCTGTGGGGACTTTGGTAACCGTAGAAGGGACGGGTGCGGCGCGGGGTAGTCTCTCACCCCCGGGTGTCCACGAGCGGGCAGCAGTTCCCACTCCCCTCCCGTGGCAATTATGAGCGCTCCTCCCCGCCCCGGCCCGACCCTTCCCCGCCCCGCGGCCCCGGGCCCAGCGCGCGTCCCCCGGGAGGGGGGTGTAGTCAGTCACAGGGAGGTGACGAAAGGGGGAGTGAGGAGATCCTGGAGGATGTAATTATCTCACTAGTCCTCCCTACCCTTTGTGGAATTCCTACTCAGCTCCAGACTGGTTGGGGGCGGTTGAGGGTAAGGAAGTTGAGAAGCTAAGGGTATCTGTTGTGTGCCTTGTCTGCACCCTTCAGATGGGGGCAGGGCGCACGGATCCTAGGTGCAGGCTAGGCAGCAGCTCTGCGACTACTGTTGACACTGCTTTTGCCTGCGAATTTGCCTTTATTTTGGGGTCTCCTTCAAAGGTAAGGTCCTGCAAGGAAGTCCTAAAATCCCCCTCTTGGCCTGGAATGGAAACTGGGGCTCGCATCCCAGCTACTAGGCGACCCATGGTTGAGATAAAGCACCTTCAAGGCCTTCCTGGGAGTGCAGGGTCCTAAGGAGAATAACCTTGGCTCTTTTCATCTACTAACTTTCTTGCAATCTATTCCTTCATTCATCCATCCATTTACTTGTTTAAGAAATATGTGAGTATCTATTATGTGCTAATATCAGCTGCTTGGGATATAAAACCAACTAAATTGAGATCTCAACCTAACAGTCTAGCTGAATGAGGTTATCATAGGGACACAGAAGAAGGGCTTCTATCTAACATAACCTTAAGAACAGAAAAATCTTCCAGAGGAAATAAAGTACTGGCTGAATTTTAAAGAATGAGCCAGGCATATAATCAGGAAAAAGACATCATTGCAAATAGAACAGATGCTGCAAAACCAAGAGAGAAACCCTATATAGAGTCTCTGTGGGTCAGAACTGACTCCACAGCATTTAACAACAACTACATATAGCATTGTAAGTCAACTTGGCAAATGACAAGTTCAAAACAGAGTTTGTTCCCCTTGGAGTGGAAATTCTTCTGCAAGCTGGGGTATAACTTCAAATTATCTACCAACTGAATCTTTGGCCAGGTGATTAACCTCAACTTCTTTCCCACTAGAGTGGAAACAGCAAGACACTTTTTTTTTTTTTCTATTGCCTCGTACTGAATGTCCTGGTTAATGAGGCTTCATGTTCTACTTCTTTGATTTGGCAGAGGACTCCTTTCTGAATTCCTTTACTTTGGTGCAGATGAGGCTGAAAGAACTTAAACAACAACAACATTGGAGCATGTCAACTTATCATTGCTTTTATCTAAAATGGTTAGAATTAGGTGGTTCAAGTTTTAAATGATAATTTATAATGGTATTATCACTTTTTAAAATGCCCTTGATAACCTAAGTGCATTCCAAAGTCATACTGATAAAGGCAGATGTAATTCTTGAGTGACAGGCTTTCTAGGCAATTGCCAGCCCACTCAAAGTAATTTTTACAAAGTATGTCGCATATACACTCACAATGCCTATCCTATTATGACCCCAATGGGTCATAATACAAGTTTGGTAGAAGGATTTCTGTGGGTCTATGACCCATGGCCCAGCCAGATTAATAATTACATCAGTTTAATAGGAAGGCTCAACAGCATCACCTCAGCAACAAACTAAGTTGCCTTGGCATATTGGTTTTGGAGCATCTCAAAATATTTTATTGGATGGTCTGAAGCATCTGATGCCCAAACCATTTTTTCACAGGTGGGTCAAACTTTGACCAGCACTCAGAGAATTAGACTTTCTTTCAACCAGCATGGAACAAAAAAGGCAGAGAAGAAAGAAAGGCCCTTGGGTCTTTTAAATGCAGGTGGTTGCCTGAAGTGATCCCAGTTTTCCCCATTGTGCAACCCTTGATTGTTGGACCAGAGAAATAAATGGGCAGGTATCCAACGTTCTTCATTGTATTCCTGGAGTTTATTCAGGAACATCTGTAACTTAAGGGAAAGTGTGGCCATATGTGTCTGGAGGGGCTTTTAGAGCCTATGACAAACTTGTCAGACTGGTATTAATTACATCAGAAAGCAAAGGCTACTCATAATCAAATACATACATATGAGCTGGTCTGCCCTAACAGTGCTGGGGTCTGGGAAATCTTGTCCATTCACTGGGAAGTACTCAGCTACTGTCAGACTAGGAAGATAGATCCATGCTGGCTTTTTTTTTTCCTTTTCTATTTTAGTATTTTATTGTGCTTTGGGTAAAAGTTTACAGAGAAAATTCGCTTTCTCAATCAATAGACTATATACAACTTGTTCTGTGACATTAATTGCAATCCCCACAGTGTATCAGCAATTTCCCTGTTTCCTTCCTGAGTGTCCTATTTCCATTCTGTTTTACTGTCTCTTCCATGTCTTATCTTCAGTTTGGGGCAAACATTGCTCTTTTGGTTTCCTGTTTTTGATTGTTCTGAGGAGCACATTCTTCCCATGGTTTGTTGTGTTGTTGTTGTT
>NW_006408546.1:3533380-3533948 GCF_000296735.1 Chrysochloris asiatica | reverse complement strand
GCTGCTGCTTCTCTGGATAAGGTCCCACATTCTGCTTGTGCGTTCCTCCCTTGATGGTCCTAGGGTCCTCTGTTTCTGGACTGTAAGATTAACCACTCACCTGTTTTTGTTACAAAACTTCTACCTTTACAAGTGTGACAGTCATGAATAGTCAAGATAACAGTTATTCACTATTGAATCTTACGAATCTTATCCCCATCTCTTTACACCAGACGCATCTAGACAAGATGACAGATATTCAATGGGGGCTCTTTCTTTCCCCTCATACTCTTAAACTAAGCTCCCTCTTGGAAACTTGTAAGCCAGTCACTTCATGCCTTTATTGCCCCCTCATTTTAGGTAGCAATGTCTAAGTTGCCCGTCCCTGTCTACCCTATGTATAGAGGGGATAGTATTGATACTTGATTTGAAGACTCTTTCTCTCTCTGTTGTTATTTAGAGTAATACCGCTCTGAGTATAGGTCAGGTTTATTATGAAGATGTATCTTCTGTCACTGTAGCTGTTCCAGTCTGCTTGTCCTTTCTAGTGGAAATGTCTCACTTCACAAGGTTGTGGATGGGACTCAGG
>NW_006408546.1:3523128-3531210 GCF_000296735.1 Chrysochloris asiatica | reverse complement strand
TCTGCCACAAATTCCCCCAGCTGTAAGCCTTCCAACCTTCTAAATATTCCTTTATATGTGGTTCAGAGTTCTGGGACCATCCCCTGAGCCTGCTTGGTTGGGTATTCTGTGTTGTTGCTGGCAGAGCTCTTTACAATATTTCCACCAGATCTGCCATCTTTTTTGTTCTCCTTTTTAAAATTTTGCTCTATGTTTAAAAACCCATTCTAACCATCAGCTTCTATTATATTCTTGATCAGAGTGGTTGATCCAGTCACCATCTTGTTCTTCTGGTCTCAGGCTAGAGGAATCTGTGGTTCATATGGGCCATTAGTCCATTGGACTAATTGCTTCCTTGAATTTTCATTTTTCTTCATTCTGTTATGCTCCAGGTGGGAAGAGACCAGTAGGTGCTTCTTACATGGCCACTCACAAGCTTTTAAGTCCACAGACAGTACTCACTAGGCTACGATGTAGAACAGTATTTTTATGGACTTTTGCCAGTTATATATTTTGTATTAAAATACATAAAATGTATGTACAAAATACACATTATGTATTTTTCCTGTTAACCAAGATGTCCTTCAAGGCCTTAGCCTTCAGGACCAGTGGTTTAGTCCTGATGTCTAAGTCATTTTTCTAACTGTGCCCCCTATATGCTATATTATATAAATATGTTTGAATATTTGTGCAGCATTTACAATTCATTGAAGGCTAATGCATCTGCCTTCAAAGTCGTTTGAACTGCAAGGTCGTGGTTCAAGCTCATCAGCTGCTCCTTGGAAAGCCTATGCAGGGTGACTTATAGGTTGAAATTGACTTGACGGCACTTAACCACAACAACAATATACAATTATATATGTAGAAATATAGCCCTAGTGTGGCACTGCAGGTTAGTGTGCTGGACTACAAGGTTGGTTTGAACTGAAAGGTTGGTGGTTCAAGTTTACTAGCTGCCCCTCGGAAATCCTATACAGTGTCTCTATGAGTTAGCACCAACTCGATGGCACTTAACAACAACAACAACAACAGCATACCTATATAGAGAGAGTTATGGCATGACACTGAATGATAAGCACTGGACTACTAACTGTAAGGTCAGTGGTTCAAACCCACTAGTCACTCTTTAGAAACCCTATCCATGGTTGCTATGAACTGGAATCAACTCAATAGCCTTGAGCAACAACAACATTATATGTCCATTATAACTTCCTCTTCTGTTTATCATGCATGTTTGTCTACTTACAAATTATTATTAGTTGCTACTTCACAATAATTTGACCCCAATTTGCTGTTGCAGTAATGAATATGTTATAGCATTTACTGTGGTGGTTCTTAATTCTGTGTACCCCTCAGTGGCTTCCTTTACATATTGACTTCCCCCATATTGTGTGTTGCCTTTCCTTTCACCAGCAGTAACTCTGGATGATTAGTGCTAATGGTGCTGTAGGAGAAGCATTTCGGGGGCAGCCACCAAAAAAATACATTAACAGATAAAAACAGTTATGTTTTATACTCTTTAAAAAATAGTACTATAGACCTAATGCAGTAACAATGATGACCTCTTGCACCCCCTTTCCAAAGTTTTTATTTTAATGTAATCATCATCTGGAATATGAACACATTGTTCCATTTTTCCTGAGTCTCTGCCTAAATATTTATGAGAGGATGAATCTATTCCTTTGTTGTTGTTGTTAAGTGCCTTCGAGTTGGTTCTGACTCATAGCCACCCTGTATAGGATTTCTGAGGTTTTTAAAAAAAAAATCTTTGCAGGAGCAGAAAGCCTCATCTTTCTCCTGTGGAGTCGCTGGTGGGCCCAAGTTACACACCTTGTGGGTAGCAGTCTAGTTGTTATCCTATGGACTTACCATGCTCCTGGATCTACTCCCTGAGTTCATTAAAAAAAAAAAAAAACCATGAAAACATGTTGAGAAATTTATATAGATCATTCTCCCATTGTAATTCTTTTGTGTAATTTTCAATCACTCACATGTGTAGGCCTGTTTATATATAACATTTAATTATTAAAATTCTGAATTTTCATCCATATCTACACGCTATCCTAAAACAGCATAGGTGCTTCAGCTTGCTGTTTTGACTGATGGCCCATGCAAATTATTAGATTATTGCAAAGGTTAATTAACTCACTGACGCATATTTGTTTTATTATACTAAGCCTAGAACTTTTTTTTATAGCAGCAATCTATTATTTACCATCTGTGAATAAAGAGTTTGGCATTTTTTAAATTTGAAACTCAATTGTTTAAAAAGTCTTACAGACAAATGGCTTTAATATTCTGAACTGATTTTCTTACAAGGATCAGTTTTGTATTTGTTCCTTTTTTTTTTTTTAATTGAACCATGTATCTTGATAGAACTCTACAATCAATGACATTTTGAGAGACAGTATAGTCCTGAGTTCAGAACACTTTTATAGTCTCTGACACTTATGCTTCAAGAATAATTTCAAAATTTGTCTTGAGAAAGAACATTTACTTTTGACTGTTTGCAAGATAACTGAAATATCAGATTCTTAGTAGGATTTGTATTCACGGGAGTCAGGGAAAAAGGAAAGGAATAGAAGACATATCTAAAAGGTCTCTACAACAAAACCAGACAATTTGTAATAACATGGACTAGCAATTTTACAAAAGCAAAACAATGAAGGAAAAAGATAATTTACCTTGGATCTCAGTTTATCTTTTGGATTTAATACTTCATATTCCTTTTGTACTTCATATTCTTGTTAGATGCCATTGAGTCAGTTCCAATTCATAGTTACCCAATGTACAATAGAATGGAACAGCATCAGTCCAGTGCCAGTTTCATAGTTGTTACTATGTTTAACCCCGTTGTTGCAGCCATTGTGTGAATCCATCACTTTGTCACTGGCCTGCTACTTTACCATGGATTATGTTCTTCTTCAGGGACTGGTCCTTTCTATAACATGTCCAAAGTAAGTGAGACAGAGTCTCACCATTCTTGCTTCTGAGGATCATTTTTTATATACTTTTTCCAAGACAGATTTGCTCACATTTCTGGAACTCAATGGCATCTTCACCAACATCACAATTCAAAGCAATCAATTGTTCTTTGTTCTTCCTTATTGGTTGTCCTGCGCTATAGGATAATCACTGGACTGCTAACTACAAGGTCAGCGGTTCAAACTCATCAGCTGGTCCTCGTAAACCCTATACAGAGAAGTTTATGTTTCAGAGACTTGTTTGACTAGAGGACATTTAACAACAACAACAATGAGGTGATTGAAAATACTATGGCTTGGATCAGGAGCACCTTAGTTCTTGAGGTGACATCTTTGCTTTTTAATACTTTAAAGAGGTAATTCACAGCAGATTTGCCAAATACATCATTTGATCTTTTCTTTAACTGTTTATTGTTAATTGAGTGTAGGTTTATAGACAAAATCATTAGTTTTACATTGAACAAATCTCAATGACTTCAATCCCCGCCATGCAACAGCAGTTATCCTACTTCCTCCCATTTCCATTCCACCCATCTTATCATAACTTTATGCTTGGGTAGATGTTGCCCTTTTGATTTTGGATGATTGACCATTCCATGGTGAGCATACCTTACTAGTGCTGTTGTCCCCACTATCTACCTATCTACCTGCTTGACTGAAATTTGGGCCATGAGGGTGAATTTCTTTCTAGACCTGAAAAGTGGTTTCAGCTTCCTCCTGTGTCTTTCTGACCAGTAAGTCCAATCTATTTTTTTTATAATTTTGAGTTTTGTTCTACATTTTCCATCACCCTGTCTGGAATTTTCTAATGTGATCCTTTTCAGAGCAATTCATGGTGGTAGCTGGATACCATCTAGTTCTTCTGATCTCAGAGTCGTGGAGACTTATGTTCACATATTCCATTAATCCATTGGACTAATTGATTATAAACATCTCCAGCACTCATCACCCTTTTTCCTTCCATGTATGCATAAACCAATTGTTGCAGCTTAGATGGCTACTCACGAACTTTTAAGATCCCAGATGCTAGTCACCAAAGTAGGATGTAGAACATTGTCTGTGGACTCTGTTATGTCAATTGTGGACTATGTCATGGTGTTCCCTGAGACTGTGGTCCTGAGCCCCCAGGCGCAGCAACTCACAGCTTTAATATATTTGATAATATCTAAGAAATTTTCATCTCCTTGCCTGCAGTATATTCTGTCACATTCAGAGGTATGTTTTCAGCAAAGGTAAATACCCACATGTAAATTTCCTCTTTCAAGCCTTTATATATTTGTGGATGTATTCACACTCTTCCTCCCATACTAGTTCAGCCTGTGTATCTGTCCATGTATCTACATGTAGAACACTGTTGTTTCAAGGTTGTGTCTATAGCACTATCTACCTCCATCCATTTTAGCCCTTGCATACCTTCCTGTGCCTTCACCTGTCTTCATTCATCTGACAGTCTCCTGCTTTATGTGTATTGCTTTCCGCATCACCCAAGTTAACATGTATCTACCATCTAGTCAATGAATTACTGTCCTTTCCCTCATACCCCTGGTAAACATCAAAGAATGTTTCTTTGAGCATAAAAACCTTTTCTTGAGTTTTTACAAAGGTGGTTTCATACAATATTTGTCCTTTTGTAATTGACAAATTTCATTCAGCATAATGTCCTCAAGGTTTATTCATGTTATGAGTCATTTCACAGGTTCATCATTATTCTTTACTGTTGCACAGTATTCCATTGCATGTATGTACCAAAGCCTGTTGATCCATTTTTTCCATTGATGGGCATTTAGGCTGTTTCCATTAATTTGCTCTTGTGAATAGTGCTGCAGTGAACATTGGTGTGTATATATCTACTTATGGCCTGGCTCTTATTTCTTGTGGTTTTATACTAAGTAGAGGGATTGCTGAAACCTGTCGTGGCACTGTGGGTTAATGCACTGGACTGCAGAGTCACTTTGAACTGCAAGGCCAGTGGTTCAAGTTCACCAACTGCTCCTCGGAAAACCTATACAGGGTAGCTATGGGTCAGAATCTATTTGGTGGCACTTAACAACAACAACAACATAGTATTTCTATTTCCAACTTTCCACGAAAATTCCATATCATTTTCCAAGTGGTTGACCCATTGTACAGTCCCACCAGTAATATAGGAGAGTCCTAGTCCCTCCACACCCTGACTGCATTTGTTATTTTCTTTTTTTTTTTTTTTAACTTTACTATTAATGCTGGTGTGAAATGATATCTCACTGTTGTTTTGATTTGCGTTTCTCTAATGGCTAATGAGACTCCTGATGTGGTGCTGTGGGTTAATGTGCTTGACCTCATGGTTGGTTTGAACTGCAAGGTCAGTGGTTCAAGCTCACCAGCTGCTCCTTGGAAACCCTATACAGGGTCACTATGAGTTAGAAACAACTCAGCAGCATTTAACAACAATGATAACATTGGCTAATGATCATGAACAGTTTTTCATATGTTTGTTGATTGTCTGGATGTCTGTTCATTTCCTGTGTCCATTTTTTTATTGGGTTGTCCTTGTCTTGTGTTGCAGCTTTCTATAAATTTTAGAGATTAGTTCCTTGTCTGATATGTAGTTGCAAAAAATTCTTTCCTAGTTTGTGGGATCTCCATTTGTTCATATGGTGAAATATTTTGGTGCACATAAGATTCTGGTTGTTAGGTCCCACTCATCTATTTTGTCTTATAGTGTTTGTGCAATTTCAGTAATGTTTGATAGTGTGTTAATACCCCCAAGTTTGTCCCTATTTTTTCATTGATGATCTTTATAGTTCTAGATTTTACATTTAGATCTATAATCGACACTGAGTTTGTTTTGTCTATGGTGTGAGATATGCATCTTGTCTCATTCTTCTGAAACTAGATTTACAGTTTTTTCAACACCATTTGTTGACGGTATCATCTCTTGCCCATTTAATGTGTTTTGGCCCTTTGTCAAAGATCAGCTGATTGTATGTGGATGGATTTGCACATGGATTCTCAATTCTGTTCCATTGATCTATGTATCTTTCATTGGGTCAGTAACAGGCTTTTATGACCACTGTGGCTATGTAGTAGATTTTGAGGGAGTGAGAACTTTGTGTTCTTTTTCTTAAGCAGTGCTGTGTTTATCTGAAGTTTCTTTCCTTTCCATATAAAATTTGTGTTCATTTTTTCTATCTCTTTAAAGAATGATGTTGAAATATGGATTGGGATTGTGTTAAATCTATAGATTGCTTTGGGTAGTGTTGACATATTCACAATATTAAGTCTTTCTATCAATGAGCATGGTATATCTTCCATTTTTGTAAATCTCTTGTTTTTCTGTAGCAGTGTTTTGAAGTTTTCTTTGTGTTGGTCTTTTGTTTCTCTAGTTAGATATATTTCTAAGTATTTCATCTTTTGGGTCACTATTGTGAATGGTATTGCTTTCCTAATTTCTTTTTCAGAGGTGTCTTAGTGTAGTGAATCCAACTGTGTTGTAAATTAGTGTAGTGACTCCAACTGATTTTTTGTATATTGATCCTGTACCCAGACACTTTGCTGAATCTTTCAATGAATTTCAATGCTTTTCTTGTTGAGTCTTTGGGATTTTCTAAATATAGGATCATTTTATCTGTAAATGGAAAGAGTTTTACTTCTCATTTGCCAATTTGGATGCTTTTAATTTCCCTTTCTTACCTTATAGATCTGGCTAAGACTTCCAACACAATACTGAATAGAAGTGGTGATAAAGGGCATCCTTGTCTGGTTCCTGTTTGCAAAGGGAATGCTTTCAGTGTCTCTCCATTGAGAGTAATCTTGGCTGTTGGATTTGTATATATACATCAATATATATCATGCTGAAGAATTTCCCTTATATTTCAATTTTATTGAGTGTTTTTATCAGGAATGAATGTTGGATTTAGTCAAATGCTTTTTATGCATCTATTGTTGCTTATGACCATGTGGTTCTTTTTCTTTGTTTTATCTATATGGTGGATTACGTTGATTGTTTTTCTAATAATAAGCCATCCTTGAGTCTCTGGTATAAATCCCAGTTGGTCATGATATACTATTTTTTGATAATGCTGTTGAATTCTATTGGCTAAGATTTTGTTGAGAATTTTTACATCTATGTTCATGACGTATATTTGTCTGTTATTTAATTTTTTTAGTGATGGCTTTGCTTGGTTTTGGTATGAGGGTTATATTTGCCTCATAAAATGTATTTGGGAGAATTTTATCCTTTTCTATGTTCTGGAAAAGTCTGAATAGAATTGGTGTCATCGCTTCTGTGAATGTTTGGTAGAATTCACCAGTATAACCATCTGGGCCCAGACTTTTTTGTTGTTGGGAGTTTTTTAATGACCTTTTCCATCTCTTCATTATAGGTCTGTTCAAGTTTTCTACTTAGTTCTGTACTAGTTTAGGTGGGTTGAATTTTCTAAAAATGTATCCATTTCTTCCAGATTTTCAAATTTGTTGGAGTACAATTCTTGATAGTACTCTGTTATTATCCTTTTTAATTTCTGTTGGTTCTGTTGTGACATCATCCATATTGTTTCTTATGCACGTTGTTTATATATTCTCTTTTTTTCCTTTTATTTGCCAGTGGTTTGTCAATTGTGTTTATCCAGTTTTATTTTTCTGTGTAAGGTGTGTCTCTTTAGACAGCAAATTGAAAGGTCCTGTTTTTTATTTTTTTTTAATCCATTTTGCTACTCTCTGTGTTTTGACCTGTGCATTGAATCTGTTGACATTCAATGTAACTACTGATAGGTATGAATTGATTGCACTCGTTTTGCTGTGCATTTTTGGTGTCGCTGCTGGTTTCTTTGCTTTACATAATTGTTCATTTTGAGTTCATGCTGTTTGTGTGGTTTTTTTTTTTTTTTGTCATTGCTTTTTACATACTCTTCATGGTTTTCCTTTTTCTTCATTTGATGTGAAGGTTTATTAATTTTCTTTGTAATTTATTAATTTACTCCCCAGTTTAAAACAGTCTGTTGTATCCTGAAATCTCCTCAACTTCCTTGCCATTTGTAAGTTCTGTAATTACACTTTTTCTTCTTTTTGCTTTGTAGTTGTCTTCATTATAAATTTATATCTCTAGTTCCCTATTTTCAGTCTTGTAAGTTTGTTTTAC
>NW_006408546.1:3514759-3522419 GCF_000296735.1 Chrysochloris asiatica | reverse complement strand
TGTATTGCCCAATTCTGAAATTAGTATTAATCTTCTGGATTTCCATTTGTAGGTTTGGTATTGCCTCCAATCCTTTATCTATTTTGTTTGATTGTTCCTGTAGTGTTTTTCTGAGTGAGGGAAAATGAAAAGAGGAAGAGACTAGAGGGTAGTAGTGAAAAATGAAGAGATGAAAAGAAGGTGGAAATGAGAAATAGGAGAAAAAACAAAAGTAGCATTGTTATGTTGTTATGTGCCATGAAGTTGGTTCCGACTCAGCAACCCTGTACGAGGTTTCCGAGGCTGCAAATCTTTATAGGAGCAGAAAGCCTCATCTTTCTCCTGCAGAACAGCTCTTTGTTTCAAACTGCTGACCTTGCGGTTCGCATCCTGATTCATAACCACTATACTACCAGAGCTCCTAGTAGCGTTAGAAGGGATAAAAATCAAGAGAAGGGAGAAGAAAATGGAGTAGAAAGAATAAACAAGAAAAAACAATGAAACAATGAAAAGAAAAATAAAATTAAAAATCCAATATAGTTGATGGACCTAGAGAGGAGAAAATCCTGGGGGATTCTTACTAGCTTAGGAAGTCATGAGGTAGTGTAGGAAGGATGTGACAACTGAGTTCCCAAGTGCTAGATTTAGTTCCTAAAGTCCTAGGTGTTGTCTATGTTCAGGACACCCAATTTGAAAGTAGTTTGTGGAGGCCTTTAAGGTTACTAGTTTTAGTGTTTGTTAGAACCCGAGGGTAGCTGGGAGCAAGGTTAGTTTCCTCCTAGTCTAATCCTTGCATGGAGCCTCTGGAGGTCCAATTTTGTGGATCTGGATCAGAGCCCATTTGAATCCAGGCATTAAAGCAATGCAGTGGGCACCCGCCTCACACTGCCTCCAACTCCCAGTGAGTAGTGTCTATACTGAGGGTAGATGAGGGGGGTGGAACATTGTCATCTGTGTTGTCCAGGGAAGTATGGTGAGCAAGAAGGAATTACACTTTTTCTGTAGTCCCTGTGAATCTTCCCTGTCAGGTCACCATCTGTCTACCAATCCAAAGCTACTTTCAAAAGTTCAGGATGGCTAGTCTTCTGTTAATTTCATTTGTTCTCCCTTATCTTTGTTGCAGAGGGTCTGTATAGCATGCCATATGTCTCTGACTTTTGAACTATAAACTGAGTTTTGGATTTCCCCCACTACTTTAAAGATATTTGTATTATTCTCTAATATCTGATGCAACATTTAATGAGATGTTTGCTACAGTCCCATTTCTTTTCTTTTTATTTTATTGTACTGGACAATGTTTTGTTGATTTGTGCATAGGGTCACTATGAGTGGAACTGACTTGAATACACTGAACAGCAACAGACCTAATAACTAAGATAACGAAGACATATGGCAATACTAAATATTCTGTTAGTAAATACCAGGAAATTGGAAGGATTCTAGTGCATTATCATATTGTACTTTAGGTAATTGTATGTTGTTGTTAAGTGACATTGAGTTGGTCCCAACCCACAGCGACCTTATGCACAGCAGAACAAAACACTGCCTGATCCTGGGCCAACCTCACTATCATTGCCACGCTTCAGCCCATAGATGCTGTCACTTTGCCAATCCATCTCACTGGGGGTCTTCCTCTTTTTCTCTGACCCTCCACCCTACCAAACATGATATCCTTCTCCAGAAACTGGTCTCTCCTGACAATATGTCCGAAGTATGAG
Organism: Chrysochloris asiatica; assembly: GCF_000296735.1. Lineage (NCBI taxonomy): Eukaryota > Metazoa > Chordata > Mammalia > Afrosoricida > Chrysochloridae > Chrysochloris > Chrysochloris asiatica. The sequence continues at coordinate 3,520,722 of NW_006408546.1, read as the reverse complement.
AGACGAAGTTTGGCCATCCTGGCCTCCAAGGAACTCTCTGGCTGCACTTCTTCCAACACAGATTTGTTTGTTCTTTTGGCAGCCCATGGCACTTTCAGTATTGTCCTCCAACACCATAACCCAAAAGCATCAATTCTTCTACAGTCTTCCTTATTCATTCTTGAGCTTTCACATGCATATGAGGTTATTGAAAATACTATGGCTTGGGTCAGGCACACCTTTAATCTTCAAGCTGACATCTTTGCTCTTCAACACTTTAAAAAGGTCTTGTGCAGCAGAACATGGTAAACCCCAAGGAAGGTGAAGTGAAGTTGGATTTGTTATAGTTGGTTCCTATTCCCATGCATCCTCATTCTCATGTAGAGATGGGCTCAGATTGTTATCATAGATCATAGATGGAAGTCCAGAGGAACCAGTCAGAAAACAACTGTCTTGTTATCACTGGGGAATTTCCCAGTTACTGCCAGTTATTGCTGCTGTTAAGTACTGTTGAGTAAATCTTTGCAGGAGCAGAAAGCCTCATCTTTCTCCCACGGAGTTGCTGGCAGGCTCAAACTGTGGACCTTGTGGTTCTCAGTCCAGTGCTTATTGTATGGAGCCACCATGCTCTCCTCTGTCAGCTAAGACCAATCTAAATTCCACTATCTTACTTTTGTGCTTCCTGAGGTTTTATAGACTTTGAAATATAGGTTTTCATTAAACTTGCAAAAACAATAGAAATTTATGAATTTTATTTTGCATCCCATTTACCATATTATGATGGATGTTTACTGGTACAATTACTTACTTACAGTATGTGTCGACTCGGTCAAAGAGAGATATTCTTTTTCTAGCACTGAAGTTTTTAAATCAACCATGAAATCAGTGTGGCACTGGGGTTAATGCGCCAAACTGCAAAGCCATTTGAACTGTAAGGTTGGCGGTTCAAGCTCACCAGCTGCTCCTTGGAAACCTTATACAGGATCACTATTGGTCAGAATCAACTTGACAACACTTAACAACAACATGGCATCAGAGTAGAGGAAGGCTTTTCTTCCTTCATCTTGCCAAATAAATATGAAGAAGTGTGAAACCTTGTGCGAAATTGTCTCACAGTGTGATTTGCAACTCTTGTATAACTTTATGAGAGCCTAGTTCATTCACTCTTAATAGGGCATTATGGTCTAATTACAATTTAACAGAAAATTTCTGAATCCTGAAGACTGAATGGTCAGTTCAGTAAATCCTCAGGTTACCAATGTCCAGCTATTCAACTTAAATTTACAGGCAACTCCTACTTGTCCTTTTTGTTATGTAAATTTGCCTAACTGTGAACCGATAGAACCAATTCCCAGTGCAAAAACTTTATCACAACCACCTTAACTGGCTGTACCTGCAGCTTTTAAATCATTGAGCCTTTTCTTTCTGTAAAGTAAGTCTAAATAAGAATCATATGCACCTATTTTGACTTACTTATAAATTCCTGAGACACATTTAGTAATGGGTCTTGTTTGCATTGTGGGGACTGGCAGTATGCTTATACTGTGATTAAAAAGCTAACTCAAGCCCTTTCCTGCTGAGCTGATTCTGATTCACGGAGATCCCCTGTGTTACAGAGTAGGATTGCTGTGGATCGTTTTCTTGGATGCAGTCTTTGTAGAAGAAGATCACCAGCCCTGTTTTCCATGGCACTGCTAGGTGGATTTGAATTGCCATTTGTGCCACTGAAGGGCATATAGCATGTTTAAAGGGATAGAAAACAATCAACAAAACTGTAATTCTCCAAGCATGACTAATGAAACCTATGTTCATATTGCTTGTAGGAAGGTTCCCCCAAAATACTGCTGCCACTTCCATGCCCTTCACCTGACCCAAAAGGAACCTAAGAAAATTTCCCCTAATTTCTGTAACACAATCAGGAAGGGCCCTGACAGTCTTATGAAACTGCCTGAAGTCTCAGGATGGAAGCATGGTGCCACTATAGTATCAGCACTGGACTTTGAACCACAAGGTTGGTGGTTCGAGCCTACCAGCTGTTCCATAGGAGAAATATGAGGCTTTCTGCTCTCATAAAAATTTACAGCCTCAGAAATGCTATACAGGGTTGCTATGAGTTGGAACCAACTTGATGGCACTTAACAACAATTAAAGCCATAGGATAATAATATAGAAATAATGGCAATAACAGAAACGGTAATGAATCAACTCCATGAGGGAGGTACAGATTAGGTAATGGGCCTAGAAAGGCAAGAGGCTGCACACAGTTACACAGCTACTAAGTAGTGAATCCAAGACCAGCATTCAATAAAAGAATCAAGAAGTGAATCTGAATAATATACAGCTAGCAATCTAACATATAAGGTATGGATGATATGTTGTGCTTCCAAAGAGCTACTACAACAGAATTTCCCATGTTTTTGTCTCTGTAACTCAATGGAACAACATTTGGCCTAGGCATGGGCATTATCCTAGTTTGCCCGCTTCACTACTCTAGAAATACATCCTGAGACTAGGATTCATGTGCAAGCAGTTTATTTGGGCAATGATTCCAAAAAAACACTGCTAGCAGGGTGGGGAAGTGAATCAAGAAAGGGAAGACAGCCAATAAAGGGTGTGACCAAGCAAGTTATCGTCTTGGGCAACTGGAGCTCAGTTCCATAGAGGGACACTGGGAAACAGTGTAGAGCACACCTCAGTCACTCACCCAAACTTCTGTTACTGGTTCATTGGTGCCTTCGGGAGGATGAACTCTCTGGGATTTTTGACTTACACTGGAAATGGGAAGAGCAGCCTTTAACATAGAACACTGAGTGCTGAGACGATATAGAAGTAGGGGGTGGGTGGGAGGACACTGAGAGCTAGAGAGACTTCTCAAATCTGTGTCCTTGGTTCAGTGTATGAGCTCTCAGGAGGAGAGTGGAAAAGCAATGCAGAAGAAAATTAAGATGTCATTCAAGGCTTACGTTACCCAAACAAACAGTGAATAAACTTATTTTTAGGTTTGTGAACCAACAAGATTCCAATCTAAAAAAATCTTTGAAAGGAGCAAGAAGAGGGTCATACTAACACCTGTTGCTTTTCTTTCTGAGTTTTTGCCTAACCTGGATTATTCTTCTACTTGGTTCCTTTCAATCCCTGCCAATTTGTGGTGCTTCTGGCAGAGATCCATGAGTACCTGTCTGACTGTATGAAATTTATACTAGACACATTAAAATTTCTATTTGAGAAGTGTTCAAGTGGAAAAAGTATCTCTGCAGGGTTCAAATAATGTCAGTGTGTTGTGCCATGTGAGGACTTACGTATTTAACTCTAACTCCCATTGAGTTTAATTGAAAATTAATTGAAAATTCAGATGTCAAAAGCTGGTTCATATGTGATTTTCCTTTAATAAGAAATGATTTTCTTAATTCTGTCTAAAATAATTCAGACTATTGACTGAGTGACCAATCCAGGTGATCACATTTTTCCAAATTGGAAAATGCATAAAAGCTGTATGAAAGGTTTAAACTCATGATCTAATCTGAATGCTTTAAGATGTATATATTTTATTTGCATGAAAAGGGGGATGTAAGTATCCTAGTGCATTTTTTGGGGAAACTTTTTATTGCAAATTGAGTGAAAGTTTACAGAGAAGTTCATTAGAGTTACATTCAACAAATCATACAATTTGCTTCACAATTCCTTCCATGTAACAATAGTGATCCCATTCCTCTCTGTGGTTCCTATTGGCATTCCATCCTCCTTCCCATCCCTTTTCAACTTTGCCCTTAGGTGAATGTTGCCCTTTTGATCCTGAATGGTGACCAATCCATGGTGTGTTGCTATGAGCATAACTTACTAGTGTTGTTGTCCCCTCTATACCGATCTACTGCTTGACTGAAAATTGGGCCATGAAAATAAGTTATGTTCTAGACCTGAAGTGTGGTTGAGGGCAATAGTCTTGAGCTCCTCTAGTCTCTTTCTTACCAGTAAGTCGACTCTTTTTTTATTTAAAAAATAATTTTGAGTTTTGTTCCAGATTGTCTCCCACTCTATGAAGGATCTCTAAATGTGATCCCTTACAGAGCAGTTGGTAGTGGCAGATTGGCACCACTAGTTCTGGTCTTCAAGTCATAGCAACTGGTGTTTATATGTTCTGTTGGCCATTGGACTAGTTGATTCCAAGCAACTTCAAATTTTCATTACTCTTTACCACTGTTTTTCTGCACATGAAGAAACTAATGGCCACTCATGAGCTTTTAAAATCCCAGTCACTACTCACCAAAGTAGGATGTAGAACATTGCCTTTGTGAGCTATGTTATGCCAATTGAATATGGTGTCCCATAAGACTATGGTCCTGAGCCAATGGGCCCAGCAACTTGTTACCTCAGAGTGTTCGGTAATATCTAAGAAGTTTTCATCATTTTGCTTCCTGTACACACCACCACATTTATAGGTGTGTGTACTTCACCAGATGGAATACACAGAAATCAAATTTACTACTTCTGTGGGAAGAGATGGTAGAAAAGTTCCATACTATCAGCCAAAACAAGGCCAGGGACAAACTATGGAACAGACCATCAATTACACAAGTTTAAGCTGAAGCTGAAGAAAATTAAACCAAGTCTAGAAGAGTCAAAATATGACCTTGAACATATCCCACCTGAATTTAGAGATCATCTGAAGAACAGATTTGATGAATTAGACATTAAAGACTGAAAACCAGAGGAGTCATGGCATGACATCAAGAATGTCATACAGGAAGAAAGCAAAAGATCATTAAGAACACAAGGAATAAATGAAAGACCAAACCAAAGTGGATGTCAAAAAGACTCTAAACCTTACTCTCCATGTAGAAATGCTAAAGCAAATGGAGGAAATGAGTAGGTAAAGACCTGAACAGAATATTTCAAAGGGCACCTCGAGAAAACAAAGTCAAATATTATAATGAAATGTTCAAAGATCTGGAGTTAGAAAACACACTAAGCATTTCTCAAGCTGAAATTCAAGCCTTGAGTTGCAATACTGAAGGATTCTATGGGCAAAATCTACCACTTGTCTCTCAGTTTGTCATACTGTGGTAGTTTGCATGTTGCTATGATTCTAGATGCTGTGCCACAGTTATTTTAAATGCCAGCAGGGTCACCCATGGTGAACAAGTTTCATATGAGCTTCCAGACAAAAACAGACTAGGAAGAAAGAAAGACGGATTATTTCTGAATATGTAGTCACTGAAAACATTATGAACAGCAATGAAACACTGTCAACACCAGAATATAGAATATTGAAACATGATGAAGAACACTAGAATATTGTCTGATATAAGTGTTGGAAGATGAGCCCCTTAGGTTGGAAGACACTCAAAATACTACTGGGGAAGAGCTAGCTGCCTTTCCAAAGTAGAGTTAATCGTGATCCCGCAAATGAAATAAGCCTTTGGGACCTTCATTTTTTGATGGGGCACAACTCAAAATGAAGAGCAACAGCTGTAAATATCCATTAATAATAAGAACATGGAATGTATGAAGTATGAATCTAGGAAAATCAGAAATTCTCAAAAATGAAATGGAATGCATGAACATTGATATCCTAGGCATTAGTGAGTTGAAATGGACTGATATTGGCCACTTTGAATCTGACAATCACATAGTTTACTATGCTGAGAATGACAAATTGAAGAGGAATGGCGTCCCATTCATCATCAAAAAGAACATATCTTGAAGTACAACATTGTCTGTGATAGGATAATATCCATAAGCCTATAAGGAAGGCTGGAGTCCTGGTGTGGCCCTGTGGGTTAATGCGCTGGACTGCAAAGTCATTTGAATCATAAGGTGAGTCACTCCTTGAAAACCCTATACAGGATTGCCATGGGTCAGAATCGACTCGACCGCACTCATCAACAACAATAAGGAAGACCAGTTAATACCACTATTATTCAAATTTATGCACCCACCACTAAAGCCAGTAATGATGAAATTGAAGAAGTCTACCAAGTTCTTCA
>NW_006408546.1:3512012-3512954 GCF_000296735.1 Chrysochloris asiatica | reverse complement strand
TTCTGATTCATAACGACCCTATGTTGATGTTGTTAAGTGCCATCAAGTCTGTTCTGACTCATAGAGACCCTGAATATGGTTTCCATAGAGTGGCTAGTGGGTTTGAACTGCCAACCTTGCATTTAGCAGGCCAGTGTTTGTCCTACAGTGCTACATACAGCACCAATAGGACAGAGTAAAACAGCTCCTTAGGGTTTCTGAGACTACCTTTTTACTGGAGCAAAATGTCTCTTGTTTCTCCTGTGATGCAATTTGTAGATTTGAACTACCAACCTTCCAATTAGCAGACTAATGCTTAACTCACGGCACCAATGGGGAACTTACTAATGTAGTCGAAGCTTTGAATTTCTGTTTACCTCAACTTTGTTATTCTGTCTCTTTATTTTCTGGTCTTTGTATAAAGAAGGACCCATTTGCCTAACAGATGTTGAAGATCAGAATTTTTCCCAACTAATCTTTAGGATCCGAGTTACTGGAATACAATGGATAATACAGACCAGCAAGCACTATCTCCCCTACACTCTGATTTAATGCAAAAGGAATATTTATCAAATAAAAGAATTGTGTTTTTAACACTAGCCTTCTTATATTTAGTGTTTCAAGATAATAAATTTGTGAAAATAGGGAGGGAATAAAGAGTGAATCCTGGTGTGGTGCTGTGGATAATGCTCTGGGCTGCAATGTCGGTTTGAACTACAAGGTCAGCGGTTCAAACTCACATAGGTTCTTGGAAACCCTATGCAGGGTCTTTATGAGTTGGAACCGACTCGATGGCACTTACAATGGCTAATGATTGTGAATATTTCTACATATGTTTATTGGCCACCTGAACCATCTATCTGTTCATAGGGTTTCTCTGCCCATTTTAAAATTAGGTTGTCTATCTTTTTTTGTAGAGTTGTTGCAGTTTTTTGAAAATTTAAGGAATTATTTCCTTGTCTG
>NW_006408546.1:3503338-3508671 GCF_000296735.1 Chrysochloris asiatica | reverse complement strand
GTTTCATTTATTTCTCCTTTAATCTTTATTATGATTTCTTTTTTCTCATGGTCATTGGCTTACTTTGCTGTTCTTTTTTTTTTTAATTGTTGGAGATGCTGCATTACTGTATTGATTTTGGTTCTTTCTTCTTTTTGCATGTGTGCATTTCTTGCTATAAATTGCCATCTTAGCACTGCTTTTGCTTTGTCCAAAGGTTTTAGTCTGCTCATATGATTTAAGGATTTTTTTTTTCATTTTTTATTTGTTTTATTATCCAGTAGCTTTTGAGGAAGGTATTATTAAATTTCTATGTATTTGATTTTTCCCCTTGTTCTTCCTACTGTTGATTTCTAATTTTATAGCATTGTGATCTGAAGAGATGTTTTGTAGTAGTTCGATGTTTTAAAATTTATTGCTTTGTGGCCTAACACAAGGTCTATTCTGGAAAATGTTCTATGTGCACTGGAAAAGAATGTACATTGTGCTGTCATTGTGTTGAATGTTCTGTATAAGTCTATGAAGTCCAGTTGATTGGATGTGTTATTTAGTTCTTCTGTGTCTTTGAACTTGTTTCTTTCTAGTTCTGTCCTTCATTGAAAGTGGTGTATTAAAAATCTCCTGGCACTGTAGGATAAGCACTGGACTGCTAGCCACAAGGTCAGTGGTTCATGCCCATCAGCTATTCCTAGGAAACCCTACACAAGTCCATATAAGTCTAAACTGACTTGATACCACTTAACAACAACTATTATTATAGACTTATCTATTATTTTCTTCAATTCCATTAGAGTTTGATTTGTATGTTTTGAAGCTCTTTCACTGGAAGCATAGGTATTTATTATGGTATTTCCTCTTGTTCACTTGACCCTTACTTATGAGATAGTGGCTTTCTTTGTCTCTTATGCTGGTTTTTGCCATAAAGTCTATTTTATTAGACATTAATATTGCTACTCCTGATAGTTTTTGATTGATATTAGCTTGATACATTTTTCCATCTCTTAAGTTTTCATCTATTTTTGTCATTGTATGTAAGGTATGTCTCTCGTAGACAACATATTAAAGAATCCTGTTTTCTTATCCATTCTGCTACTTTCTATCTCTTGACTGGTGCATTTAATCCATTGATGTTTAGTGTAATTACCAATAGGTATGAATTGATTGCAGCCATTTTGCTGTGGTATTTTGCAGTGCTTCTGGTTTCTTCCAAGTAATTTTCTGAGATGAGTACATTTTGTTTGTGCATTTTCTTGTCAATGTCTTCACTGCTGTTGTTTTAATGTTTCCTAAATCTTTATGGTTTTCCTTTTTTCTTGATTTGATGTGAAGGTGTATTAATTTTCTTAGCAGTTACCCTGTAATTTATTAATTTCTTCCCTAGTTTAAAACAGTCTGTTTTATCTTGAAGTCTACTTTACTTCCTCAGCATTTGGAAGTTCTATAACTATAGTTTCCTATTTTTTTGCTTTGTAGTAGTCTTCTTTATAAATTGATATCTGTGTTTCCCTATTTTTAGTCTGGTAGGCTTGTTTTACTTTGGATACTTCTATACCTGGTTTGAATTCTGGGTGATGTTGTCTTTTATGTCAGTCTCAGGTGGTTGTCTGCTATTGTTGGTTCACTGTCTAAAGACTCCCTTATTATTTAAAAATTTTTTTTTCTTCTGATTATTATACATTTCTTTAATTTCTGCTTATCTAGAAATGTTCTAATTTCACCATCACTTTGCACTTTGCTAGCTTATCTGATTCTTGGTTGACTGTTTTGTTTTCTTTCAGAGTTTTGTATATGCAGGCCTTCATGCCTGCATGGTCTCTGCTAAGAAATCAGAGCTTCATCCTACTGGTTCTCCATTGTAGTTTACTTCGTTTTTTTCTGAACTGTTTTCTGGATTATTGCCTTGTCTCTGATTTTGGAAAGTGAGAGTATAATCTGTGTTAATTAATTTTTTCTGGTGTCTTTGTCCTGTTTGGGGTTTGTTCAGTTTCTTGAACTGAACATGATATTCTTGAACTGAACATGCCTTTCATGATGCTAAGGAAGTTTTCTTTCAACAGCTCTTTGACTATATTTTCGGTGCTTTCCTTTGTCTCTTGCTGTTCTGGAATTCAAGTTACCTGTACGTTATTCTTCTTCATGCTATTCCACATGAATATTAGACTTTCTTTGTTTTTATTTTTTTCATTCTTTTTTCTCATTGTTCTTCTAGCTTACAAGTAATGAGAGATTTATCTTCAAGATCACTAATTCAGGCTTCTGTTGATTCAAATCTACTCCTCTGCCCTTTCATTGTATTGCCCAATTCTGAAATCTTAGTATTAATCTTCTGGATTGCCATTTGCAGTTTATTTCATTGTCTCCAATCATTTATCAATTTGTTTGTTCTTGTAGTGTTTTCCTGAAATTTTCCTTGTTTTTCTTAACCTTTCTGTCAATCATTTGGTGTGTCATACTGCAGGATAATGTGCTGCACCACAAGGTCAGTTTGAACTGCAAAGTTGGCAGTTCAAACTTACCAGGTGCTCCTCGGAAAGCCTGTACATGATCTCTATGAGTTGGAATTGACTCAATGGCACTTAACAACAACAACAAATATTTTTGTCTTGAATTCTTTTCCAGGTGGTTGCAATGCCTTTTTTTTTTTAAACTCAAAGACATATTCTAGCACCACTCTGTCTTGTTTCTTCATGTAAACACAGACATGTCTCTTGCTTCTGAGACATTGTGGTGTGCTGTTGTATTTGTATTTGATTGATGGTTTATGTTCTTAGGCACTCACTACCTCAGTAGGTGTGATTAGGGGATGGAAGTCTATGTACTGTTCACTGTTTGTGCAGTTCACTTTACGAGAGGTTTGGCTGATGGCTGTTTTTGTTGATCAGTTGCACAGCAGCTGATATTGACTCTTGCCCAGTGGCAAGGTACAGGTGTGGTTGGGTGGTATGGGTACAGATGCTCTCCCCTGTTGGGTAAGGCAAGAAGAGAGAACACATACACAAGAGAGAAAGAAAACAAACAAACAAATGACAGCAAAACAAAGAAAATAATAAAGAAAAAAAAAAATCAGGCAATAGCTAGAAAAGGAACACAAAAACCAAAGAGCAAAAAGAGGGAGAAAAAGAAAAAAAAAATGCGAGAGAAAATAAAAAAGAAAGAAAAATAACTAAACACAGTTAGGGAGAAGGATGAGTAAAAGAGAAAGAGACAAGGGAGTAGTAAAGAAAAACCAAGAGATAAAAGGAAAGAAAGAAAGAAGAAGCAGGGTTATTGGGAGAGGAAGAAGAAAGAAGTCAAAAAGAAGAAGAAAAAAATGAAAGCAGAGATAGAAAGGATGAAAATCAAGGGAAGGTAAAGAGAAGAAGAAAGAGTAGAAAGAATAAACAATCAAAAACCATGATAGGAAAAAGCCAAGGCATATACTAGATCCAGAGAGGAGAAAATTCTGGGGTCTCCTGCCAACCAAAGACCTCATGTGGTGGTGGGCAAGGGATGAGATGGTGACACTCTCAGCCCTGTACGGAGTTCCTATAGACCTAACTGTCATCTGCTCTAGGTGCCCAATCCAGAAGCAGTTTGTGCAGACCCCCAAATAGCTGGGTACTCATGGTATTTCCATCCCAAAGCTTGGCTGAGGGCGAGAGGTCCTGCTAGTCTAGGGCAGGCCAGAACCAGCTCTGCAGGTCTGGAGTAGACCACATCTGATTTCTAGGTGCCAGGGTTGGTGCCACTAGCTTCCAGATCACTTTGATATGGCTCTGACCACCTGCGTTACAGGAGCTTTGTTGGGAGGTACACAAATGGAGACTGGCCATGCCTCTGATCACCCAGGAAATGTGGGGTACAAGAAAAAAATTCACATCTTTGTCTGCCAATAAGCAGTATGCCTCTGTGCCACCAACCGCCTTCTGGCCAGCTGATGCATATCACCTGTCTGTTTATTTTTTCTCCCAGGCTTGTCCTAGTGAGGGCTAGTCTAGGCCTGGCCAGAGCCAGATGTACAGGTTTGACACAAGGTTCTCCTGAATCCAGGTGTGTATAGCTTGTGTGTTTAGCTCCCTACTCACTTTGATGGAGTTTACAACTGCACTGCTCACCACTGGATGGCTCCGTCTGACTGCTGGTAGAGCAAAAGCTTCTTTGGGGACATATGTGTGTGGGAGCTGGTCACACTTCTAGTCTCCAGGGGAGAGTGGGGAACAAGAAAAGAATTGTACTTTTATCTCCAAGAATCACCAATATGTCTCTGCAATGCCAATATGCCATCTTGTCCTTGAAACTTCTCACAAAAGTTTAAGAATGGCTGTACCACGTCTGGTTGGCCAGCACAGGTCACTTGTCTGTCTCCTTTTTTTGCGGCATTTGTTAAGTTTCCTCTCCGGCTAAGCATTCAATCCACTTCTCTATCCCTTCATCTGAAGTTCAGGGTTCCAGGACTATCATCTGCATTTGTTTCATATGGTTTTCTGTATCTTTGTTCTAGGAAGTTTGTGTAATGTTACTGCCTAGTCCACCATCTTGCCCTCAAAACCTAATGCATTTTTCAACTTTTGTTTTCATTTTTGTAATTTAAATGATAAATGTATAACCTGATTCTGAGATCTTTAAAGAGTTTGTGAGAATAGTACTCTGTAAGAAGTGTTGCAATTTTTGGAGGTAACGTCAATTGTGGTTCTTTATTACTTTCTAATTATTTATTAATTTAAACCATGACATATTGCATTTCCATAAAGTGACCATAGTTATTGAATTTTGTAAGGCTACAGCTTTATCTTAATAATAATGAACTTTAGAATTCATACTTTGATATCATATAGTTAGAGAGTGTAACTCCTAAATCTGCAGGCATGTTATCTCCTTTTTCACTGTTGTTGAAGGAAACATGGGACAGCTGCTGTAATATGGAATAAAGGCAATAAAACTGTTCATATTTGAAAGTATACCCCACATGCTCTGTTCACACTAACCCTGAAGGGAACAGGCATGCCAAGAAGAGTGTTGAAATTGGAGGGTAGTTTTTTATAAAACGCCCATAGTAAAAACAGTTTAGACAAGTGCTAAAGTTGGACCTTGAGTTTCTCTTGAGCTATAGGTGGAAGCCCTATTTTGAAATTTTGCTCTCCCAGAAAACATTGTACTATTTCACTACCTGAACCAAAGACCATTCTGGACATCTGGAGAAGCAGGAAATCTCTATCATAAATAAACAAACAAAAAAGAATAAATAAGCCAGGACCTTCAAAGAGGTACAATTTATCCATTTCAGAATAATTAACTGAAGACTATTTGTGAGTCTACTAGTTTAAATAGAATATAAATAGCACTTCTAGTTCCAGCAGCTTTTTTTTTTTTTTTTT
>NW_006408546.1:3494282-3502048 GCF_000296735.1 Chrysochloris asiatica | reverse complement strand
TCCTTTCAAGTGGAGATTTCTCATCTCTGGAGATCTGGATGTGGTTCCGGTTTCTACCTATAGTTTTATGTATTGCAAAGGCTACGCACGATGCCTCGTTCACTGGGTATGTAGCCCCATTTTAGGTATTCCAATCAGTCATAGGCAGAAGACGGACTTACAAGCCTTCTAGTGTGGTGTTTCTGACTATTCCTTTCTCTCCCTCTCCAGTGTCTACTCTATATTATAATGCAAGCTTTTAATATATAATAGTAAGAAATAAGGCCAAGGAGGACAATTAATAAATTGGAAACTGCAATGAATTTTATAAAGAAATAATAGTCTTGGACATTATTCCAACTGATTATTTTTCTGTAAGAAAAATTGTTAAATAAATATATATATGTAAACATATATTAAATAAATATATGTAAACAGTTCAGTTTTTGTTTATTTCAGGAAAGTGCCTTTAAGGAATAATTAGTGTTCCCCCACCCCCACCCCAACTGTAACAAAACTAGCCTCTTGTATATTATTCCCATTCCAAGGTCACGTGTACTACAGTTTTTGTTGTTATGTGTTTTTTAGTTCATTCTGACTCATAGAAACCCTACAGGACAGAGTAGAACTGCCCCATAGTGTTTCTGTGACTATAAATGTTGATGGAAGCAGACAGTCTCCTCTTTCTCCCAAGGAGTGGTGGGTGGGTTTGAATTGCTGACCTTTCAGTTAGTAGCTGAGTCTTTAAACACTGTGCTATCAGGGCTCCTTTTCTGAGAAGATAATTATCTAATATGGGTTAGCATTAATTAGCTGTCAGAAGTATGTCATGGCACCATTTCTCTTTCTGCACGCCTGAAGTTTTTCTTGTTGTATTTGTGTTTAGGCATGCATATTGATGAATTCAAAGAACTCCAAGATGATCAAGTTCAACTTGTGTCTTTTACATCTGAAGAGAGTGGGCACAGGGAGGGCAAGCAAGGCCACACAGTTGTTGGTGGCAGATCCAAGCCCCAAACACCTGTCCCCTGCTATTGACCTCTTGCTTCTTGCTTTCTTAACCCCCATGCTTTGAAATATACAACCTGACCCAGTTGTTCTTTTCTGGAAAATCTCTCTCTTGTTTATCATGATTGATTCCTCATTGGGAAATTACTTAATTTCCCACAAGCAACTTTATACCTTCAAAAGATATGGATTTAAGTATGTGTTTTGAGTAACACATTTTGAATAATGAGTATTTATTTTGAGTAATGAGGCACATCTGGGCTTCTATGTTTTTAAAAATATTTTGTCAAGAAATAATGCTTTGGGAGGAGACTAATCTACAGGGTAAACAATGAGATTCTTCTAACAGAAGCAACTGGCTCTCTTATATTCTTGCTATCCAAGGAAGAACAGGTATTGATTTCTCTGAAGTGTGTGTAACAAACAGATGCCTGTCCAACCAAAGTCTTGTGCCCACCTTTCATAATGTGAAGTATTAGCCAGGAAGCTAGACACTAAAATTCCCACACTTCCTTGCATCTGTTTCAACTGATGCCTTTGAACTTTGGTGTTGGTAAAGAATATTGAATGTACTCTGGGCTACGAAAGAACAAACAAAGTAGCCTTAGAAGAAATGCAGTCAGAATATTCCTTAGAAGTGAGAATGGTGGACGCACTTTGAATATGGCATAAAGAAAAACCAGTAATTAGAAAAGGACATCACATTTGGAAATGTAGAGGGTCAAGGAAAATGAGAGGAAGCCTGAATGAGATGCATAACACAGTAGCTTCAATAGTAGACTCAAACATACCAACGGTCATGAAGATGGATCAGGACCGGGCAAAATTTTGTTCTGTTCTTCAGAAGTTACTCATGATTCAGTGCCACAGTTCCTGCCTTTCTTGCCTTTAGGTTGCTTGGCTTCATTATGGGAGTATGAGTGTTTTCTAAGAGAAATATCCAAAGAGACAGAAAGTAGAGACCTGCACAATTGTCACTGCCACCATGCATACAGAGAAAGCTGCCAAAGAGCTCAGATTTAAGGGATGGGACAGAGACTCTACTTTTCAATGGAAAGAATACCAGTGAATTTTGAAGTCATGCTTTAAAATCATCATATATGCCAATGGGGTTTTGTGTTTATATGTTATAGTGGCTAATGTTAAAAGTTACAATTACTACAGTAAAAGAGATGAAAAAGTGACAACTCCTTAACAATCTTATATATTTAAATTATAGGTTCAAATGCACTCCTTGTAAACCATATACAGGGTGGCTATGAGTCCACACTGATTCAATGACACTTAGCAACTACAACAAAAACAAACAAGTGACAACAAAAAAGCATTCACAAAGAGGCTCTTTTTTTTAAAAAAAAAATAAATGTTTTATTGTGAATTGTGTGCTAGTTTACATGGGAGAACATTAGTTTTACATTTATTCTATCATACATCGTTTCATTGCCATAGTTACCAACCGGTCCGTGCATCATCACCCAACCAAAGGGTATACCCTGCAAGCCTGCCCCCCTCCCCCACGGTCCTCAGTACATAGCCCCCACAAAGAGGCTCTTTTGCCTATTACAAAATGATTAAATCTTTAGGGGACTTGTGCAAAGTTCTAATGGATCAACTTTAAAATGTAAGTCAATGAGAAAGAAAAAAAAAAAAGAACGCTGAAAGACACTAACAGGTAGATAACATGACTAGATTGTTCACAGAAAGAAAACTACTAATAGCCGATACGGGGGGAAAAAATGATCATGTTTTGGGTTGACTGCTCAAAATCCATTTCCCTTTCCTAGCAGCACTCTGATTTCCCTTGAGAAATTACCATGTTCTCTCTGGTTATGGTTTCATGTGATTGTAATCAGGCCACTGCCTAAGGGTAGACATATGGCCCAGGCTAAGTCAACTGGAACTTCAATATTAAGAAAGGAATTAAGAGACTAAAACCGTGTGGACTCCATTCCATTATTGTGATGGTGTCCTGAGCAGACCCAACCCAATGATGTTCAGAATTCTAGACTCAGTCCATTGCTGGGGTGCCTGCTTCCTCACCTTCACAAATGCTTGAGTTCTGCCCACATCAAAACCTGGTTCTCCACCTACTCATTAACTTTATGGGTCTCTGATATCTTCCATTGCATTATTTTTTTCCCCCTGATTTCATTAATTTTTTTCTAAATTTTATTTGTTTTTTTTGTTAAGAATATGCAGAGCAAAACATACACCAATTCAACAGTTTCTACATGTGCATAGCGACATCGATTGCATTCTTTGAGTTGTACAGTCATCCTCACCCACCTTTTATGAGTTGTTCCTTTCTCATTAACCCTCTAAAATTCCTATCTAATCTTTTGAAATGCTGTTGTTAATTTGATCCCATATAGTTCTTGTAGCATAGTGGTTACGAATTGGGCTGTTAACCTCAGGGTCAGCAGTTCGAAACTACCAGCTATTCCACAGGAGAAAGATGAGGCATTCTGCTTCCATAAAAATTTACAGCCTTGGAAATGCTGTGTAGGGTTGCTATGAATTGGAACCAACTCCACACACAATACATAACAACAAGTTCTTTAAAAAGCATGATGCTCAAGGTAAACCACCCCCCTTTTTTTTTTTTAACTAGATAAGCAAAACTATTGTTTGGCTTTAAGAAGATATAGGAATTTTTAAATTTAAAGTTTAAAGATTATTTCAGGGTTGTTGTTAAGTGCCATCAAGTCAGTTCTGACCCATAGTGATCCTATATTAATTTTCTGAGGAGCAGATGGTAGGTTTTAACTGCCTGCCTCACAGTTCAAACTGACCTTGTGGTCCAGTGCTTTATCCTGCAGCACCACACCAGGAGTCCTATCTCAGGGTAATAGGTTTTCATTTTGTTTGGATCTGCTATCAACACTCATGGAAGTTATTGTTGTTATTAATGCTGTTGAGTCAGTTCTGACTCATAGTGACCTGTTCAGGGTTTCTGAGGAGTGGCTGGTGGGTTTGAACTATTGACCTTGCAGTTCAAACCAACTTTGCAGTCCAGTGCATTATCCTGCAGCAGTCAAGAAATCAAATGGCATATTGCATTAGGCAAATCTGCTGCACAAGACCTCTGTAAAGTGCTCAAGAGCAAAGATATCAGTTTGAAGACTAATGTGTGTCTGACCCAAGCCATGGTATTTTCAATAACTTCATATGCATTTGAAAATTGAACAACGAATAAGGAAGACCAGAAAAGAGCTGATGTATTTGAGTTATGGCGTTGGAGGAGAATATTAAAATTACCTTGCACTGCAAGAAGAACAAACAAATCTGTGTTGGGAGAAATACAGCCAGAATGCTCCTAAGAAGCCATGATGGCAAAACTTTGCCTCTAATACTTTGGATGTATTATCAGGAAGGATCAGTGCCTGGAGAAGAACATTATGCTTGGTAAAGTGGAGGGTCAGCAAAAAAGGAGAAGACCCCCCAACAATTATGAGGTTGGCACAGGACCAGATGGTGTTTTGTTCTATTGTGCATTAAGATCTCTATAGGTCAGAACTAACTCAACAGCATTTCACAACAGCAACAAGGAAATAGTGTCAGGGTTCATCCACTCTCCATGGTTCCAGAAAGTCTACAGACTCAGAGAATTTAAAATTCTGTTGCTTTACATTTTCTCCTTTTTGATTAGAATTAATTTTTAATCAGAATGTTCAGTAATGGTAGCCAGGCAGCATCCAGTTTTTCTGGTCTCCTGGCAAAGGAGAGATTGTTCATGAAGGCAATTAGTTGTACATTCCATATCCTCCTCTTACTTAGGACTCACCTCTCTCCTTTTCGTCTGTTACTCCAAGTGAATAGAAACCAATTGTTGTACCTTACATGGTAGCTTGTAAGATTTTAAGACCCCAGTCACAATGCATAAAAATAGGAGGCATAACAGAAGCACTAAACACTTACTAGGCCAATTAACTGGGATATCCCATGAGACAATGACCCTAAATCTCCAAACCAAGGAGTCAAATCTCATCAAGTGTTTGGTTGTACATAATTTGCCTTTGTGTGTGTGTGTGTGTGTGTGTGTGTGTAAATGTATCTGTCAGACGACTTTTGCCAATTCAGTTTTTTTTTTTTTTTACAGATGTACAGCATATTGACAGCAATTACAATAATTAGCTGTGCAACCCTACCCTTTATCAGTGTGATTTTTCTTTCACTGTTAGTCCCCTTTTCCCTCATTCCTCTCGCCTTTGGAAACTACTAATACATTTGTTGTATACACATTTATCTTTTTTAGTCTTTTTATATAGGTGAGCTCACACAATATTTGTCCTTTTTTATTGGTTTATTTCACTCAGTCTTTAAGTTCCATCCATACTGTAGCATGTATCAAGACTTCATTCCTCCTACTGACCAGATAGTATTCCATTGTATGCATGTGATACATTTTCTCAATCCATTCTCTGTTAATGGGCATTCAGATAGATAGCTTCTGCCTTTTGGCTATTATGAATAGTGCTGCAATGAATATTGGTGTGTAAGTCTCTTTTTGAGTCTCTGCTTTCAAGTCTTGGGTATATACTTCAGAGTGAAATTACTGTACCATATGGTAGTTTAGAGTTCTGGTATGGTATAATCACTGGACTGCTTAACCATAAGGTTGGTGGTTCAAACCTACCAGCTACTCCTTGGAAACCCTATACAGGGTTGCTATGAATTGAAATAGTCTCTGCAGCACTGAACAACAACAACTAAAGATCATTCTATCTTTAGTGTTTTTAAGAACCACCACACAGTTTTCCACACTAGCTGTACCAATTTGCATTCCCAGTAGCCACAGATAGTGTTTTAACTTATCAATATCCTCTCCAAAATTTTTTTTATTTCCTGTTTCTTTCTTTTTAATGTTAGCCACCTATTGTTGTTGTTTGGTGTCACCTAGTTAGTTCCAACTCATAGCAACCCAATGTACAACAGAATGAAACAGCATAGTG
Organism: Chrysochloris asiatica; assembly: GCF_000296735.1. NCBI lineage: Eukaryota > Metazoa > Chordata > Mammalia > Afrosoricida > Chrysochloridae > Chrysochloris > Chrysochloris asiatica. The sequence goes on along the minus strand of NW_006408546.1, from coordinate 3,496,109 downwards.
CTGCACTATCCTCACAATCGTTGCCTTGTTTAAGCTCATTGTTACAGACACGGTGTCAATCCATCTTACTGGGGGTCTTCCACTCTTTACTGACCCTCTACTTTACCAAACATGATGTCCTTCTCCAGGAACTGGTTCCTTCTGATAACATGTCCAAAGTACATGACATGAAGTTTCATCATCCTCACTTCTAAATAGCATTCGGGCTGTACTTCTTCCAAGACAGATTTATTTGTTTTTCTGGCAATCTCTGATACATATTCTTTGCCAGCATTCTAATTTAAAGGCACTAGAGAAGTGAAATGGTATCTCATTGTGGTTTTGATTTGCATCTCTTTGCTGATGACTAATGATGCTGATGACTAATGATGATGACTATATGTGTTGGTGGTCAAATGTATGTCTTCTTTGATGAAATGTCTACTTATCTGCTCATTTTATGATTGGGTTATTTTTATTTTTGTTGTTCAGTTGTTAAAGTTTTACATGTATTTGGTTATTAGATACTTTCTAGACATTTGGTTTCCTAAGATATTTTCCAAGCTAGTACACTGTCTTTTCAAATGTTTTTTTTTTGTTTTTGTTTTTGTTTTGGAAAGTCATTTACTATTGCATTCTTCTTGATTTAACCCATCCAGTTTTTTCTGTAGATTGCAATCAAAGAACACTAATTTGTACAAATATTCACCTGCAGCAGTAGAGAAATAAATGCATACTAAGGCAATGAGATACAATTCCACATATTAAAGTAACAAAGATTTTTAAAAAAATGAATGGTTGAACATGATAAACATAGCTGTTGTTGTTAAGTGCAGTAGAGTCAGTTCCAACTCATAGCAACCCTGTATGGGGTTTCCAAGGAGCAGATGGTAAGTTTGAACAATCCAGTGCTGATCCTATACCACTGAAATATGCACGTGAAGAGTGTTGAAAAGACAAATGGTACGTAACTTATATTGGTCACTACACACACACACTCATATATATGAATATGTATACCATATGAATGGCACCACTCAAGTTTTGAAAAAATGGCACTTCTCACAACTGCGTATAGGAATGTAAATTGGTATAATCTTTCTGAGAGAAAGAACTCTTATGCAGTCACATAAGAGTTCTGTGTAAAGACTTAGCTGCAAGGATATTTATTACTTTTTTTAAAAACAGGAAAATTAAATCAATACATATAATTTGGGTGGTCAGATAATGTATTATACCCAAGGAGACATTTTTGAGAATGAAAGGGGGTGCTATTAATCATTATGGCAATATAGAGGTATGAACCAAGTTTGTTCTAGGAAAACTGGCATGCTTATGGTCACTTTGTACGTAACCAGTGATCATAGGTTAGTGTCATCATAGTAGCATACATCCATACATGAAACTAATGGGTGAAGCTATTAAAAGGTTAACATTTTAAATCCCATTTTCATTTAGGTCTGTTTCTAGAACTTTTTATTGCTCCATTGATTCACCGTCACTGGTCTGCTGACTGAAAGGCCAGCTGTTCAAACCAACAACTGCTCCTCACAAACCCTATACAGGGTAATTATAAGTTGAAACAAACTTGAGGGCACTTAATAACAATATGGCCTCATAGTATGCTTTTTCTTTGAGGTTACCGTATAGTCCATTAACTTTTCTCTCCATTTAGTGTAGTCTATTTTATCCTGTAATTGACCTGACCTTCTCACTATCTGGATCTCTGTTTCTACGTGTTTACCTTCTTTTACATTGTACTTGTTTTGATCATAGACTGACCTCCCAGATTCTCTGAGTTTGTTCTTACAGTTTTGTTCTGTTCTCAACTCTTTCTTCTGTTGACTT
>NW_006408546.1:3491292-3493602 GCF_000296735.1 Chrysochloris asiatica | reverse complement strand
AGTGTTCTCTATTTCTGTTATTTTGTTATTGATCATTAGGACCTCTTTCTATAGGTTTTGAATTGTTTCCAATGCTTTATCTATCTTATTTGATTAAAATATTCCTATCTCTGTGGTTCTGAGTTTTGGAGCTCTGCCCTGGATCTGCTTTGCCTGGTATTCTGTGTTATTGCTGATGGCGAACTTCACTGCACCTCCACTCTAGCCGCCATCAAGCCCCACCTCTCATAGTATACTTTAATATGTGATAAAGCAAGTTTCCTTGTGTTTGTTTTCTTCCTATGAATTTTTCTAGATGAAATTGTCACACCCACCCTCTACAGTGTCTAAATTATATAGTGAGGAGGTATGACATCTTTATATATTCTGTCTTTTAAGAATATGGATGTATCTTCTTTTATTTGTTTTCTTTCATATTTTTTTCCAGTGGAACTTTACCATTTCTCTACATTGCTTGTTAAGCTTGCGCCTAGACATTTTACTTTGTAGTTATTATTGTAAATACTGTCCCACCACTATTGCTATATAAAATGTGGATTATTTTGAAACTTTTTATTGGGAATTGAGTGAATGTTTACAGAGCAGGCGAACAGTTTTACATTCACCAAATCCTACAATGATTGCAATCCCTCAATATGCCATCACTTATCCTACTTCCTCTCTGTGTTTCTTGTTTCCATTCATCTTCTTTCCCCCACCCTTCTGAATTTTGTCTTTGGACAATTACTGCTTTTTCAATCTAGAATAGTTGCTAATTCTGATTTGTATAATTCTCTAGTGTTTGTTCTCCCTACATACCTATCTATTGCTTGGTTGAAAATTGAACTATGGGGGTGAGTTCAGTTCCAGATCTGAAGTGTGACCAAGGGCCATAGTTTCAGGGCTTTGACCAGTAAGTCTGCTCTTTATTTATGATTCAAACATTTTCACTTGTCATCCCTCTTCTGGGCAGGGAGAAACCAATAGTTGCCCCTGACATGGCTGTTCATGAATTTTGATGCACATAAGTGTGTAATTTTTAAGAGTTCCTAGTCATCTAGTTTGTCTCCTGCTATTAGTGTGTTTTCAGTTATATATGATAGTGTCTTTATGTCATGTATAAGTTTGTCTTATTTTTTCATAATGATCTTTATAGTCCTAGGTTTTACATTTAGATCTTTGATTCATCTTGAGTTTCTTTTTGTGCTGTCATGTTGGTTCTGACTCACAGAAACCCTTTATAGGGTTTCCGTGGAGCAGCTGGTGAGTTTGAACCACCTACCTTGCAGTTCAAACTGACCTTCGGGTCCAGTGCTTATTCTACAACACCACATCAGGCACCAGTGTGCTATGTCTTCTTTCGTTCTCCTGCAAATGGATATCCAGTTTTTTCATCATTATTTGCCAAAGAGACTACCTTCCCCATGTACCATATTTTCATATAGTTTATATATCAATACTTCATATAGTTCATAGATCATGTTTATTCAAATAGTTTCCCCATAGTATCTTTTTTTTTTTTAAACCCTTATACAGATTTTCTTAAATTTGGGGAGTTGAAGATAATAAACTTTTTCTTTTGTGATTGATTTCATTGCTTTTTGTCTGAAATAGAGCAGAATATAATGAAAAGACAAGTGACAATATAACAATATAAATCATCACTAAATATATGAAAAAAGTTCAACCTCATATTAATGTAAGGCATGTAAACTAAAATTATGGAATTGACAGAGATAGAAAAAAAACTAATATTGATTATCTGCTAGGGTGTGGTATGTACGATGAGTACACGCAGCTGGGAATGTAAATTATTGCAACAATTTAGCCAAAAAAATTCATGTCTTTAAGCTTAGTAATAGTATTATTAGGAATCTATACCAAGGAAGTAATAAAACATGTAACAAAATTTTTATATAGAAAAAAAAAATAGGGGGAAAAAGGTCCAAACTGATATTCTCCAGAAATTTAGAGAATAATTAAATAGGTTGTTGTTGTTAAGTAATTCCCACTCTGAAAGCAAGCGTCTTGCCCAGAGTCACTCAGCTTTCCTTGCTTTGTTGGCCAGAAAACCCCCTGCTTTGTTTCATGTCTTGGCTTTTGGTTCTGCTGCTGCTGCTTCTCTGCCACTCCTCTAGAGTTACAGATTTCTGTTCTTGGGTTGAGGTGGTTCAATGTACAGGGATCTCAGGGTCCAAAGGATATACTCCACTGTTTTTCCTCTTTGTTGGTAGTGAGATCTGCTCTCCTGCTTCTGAGATTGCTCATTTTAAACCCACATTAGAGTTCCAAGTTTTTATAATCATAATTAATTCTGCTAACAAACATAAC
>NW_006408546.1:3489851-3490657 GCF_000296735.1 Chrysochloris asiatica | reverse complement strand
CAAAATATTATTAAAATGCACTTCACCAAGTTTTTTACTCTTCTTAGTATGATCACTGGAGTCGTTAAGGAGCTCTGATAGCATAGTGGTTAGTAGTTGGGCTGCTAACCTCAGGGTCAGAAGTTCAAAACTACTAGTGGTTCTGCAGGAGAATGATAAGGCCTTCTGTTCCTGTAATAATTTATAGGCTTGGAAACCCTATATAGGGTCTCTATGAGTCAGTCACAACCAACTCCACAGTACATAACCACCACCACCACTGGAGTCCTTAGGTGCCGCTGTAGGATAAGCACTGCTTACCACAGATTGGAAGTTCAAACTCACAAACCACTTCTTGGAAACACAATACAATGTCACTATGAGTCAGAATTATCTCAATGGAACTTGACACCAACAATGTGACTCTTATGTAATACAAATTATCTGCGTGTTTCTGATTGCATTTCCACTGTCATTGTTGTTAGGTGCCATTGAGTCAGTACTGACTCATAACAACCCTATGCACTACAGAATGAAACCCTGCCTGGTCCTGGGCCAACATCACAATTGTTGCCATGCTTGAGCCCAATGATGCTGCCACTTTGCCAGTTGATCTTGCTGGGGGTCTTCCTCTTTTTCTCTGACCCTCCACCTTACCAAACATGATATTCTTCTCCAGCGACTGGTCGCTCTTGACAATATGTCCAATGTATGAGAGGCGAAGTTTGGCCATCCTGGCCTCCAAGGAGCACTTAGGCTGCACTTCTTCCAACACAGATCTTTTTGTTCGTTTAGCAGCCCATGGCACTTTCAATATTCTCCTCCAT
>NW_006408546.1:3489254-3489751 GCF_000296735.1 Chrysochloris asiatica | reverse complement strand
ACTTTAAAAAGGTCTTGTGCAGCAGATTTGCCTAATGCAATATGTCGTTTGATTTTTTTTTCTTTTTTAATGTTTTATTGAAAACTATGTGATAGTTTACATGGGAGAACATTAGTTTTACATTCATTCTATTGTATATCATTTTATTGCCATGATTATAATCCACTCCATGCATCATCAACCAACCAAAGGGTATACCCTACAAGCCTGCCCCCCAGTCATCAGCACACAGTCCCTCTCCCTCTTTGGGTCTAAAGTCCCCAGCTGCTCCATCTCTCCACGTCATCTTCTCTGCCTCCATATCTGGCGTCACTGCTTCTCTGGGTAGGGTCCTGCTCTCCGCTCTTCTCCTTTGATGGTCACAGGGAACTCCGCTCCTAGATAGCAAAGTTAATAACTCCCCTCCTTTAGTTACAAAATGTCTGCTTTTACATTTCCAACCTTCACAATCACTGATAACAAATATTCACTATTGTATCACAAGAGACCTATCTGCA
>NW_006408546.1:3468599-3469060 GCF_000296735.1 Chrysochloris asiatica | reverse complement strand
GTGATTTCTTACTACAGCTTCAAGTTCCATTAGCTATAAGCCTTTAAACTTTTAAAATATTCCTAGCTATGTGGTTCCGAGTTTTGGAAGTGTGCCCTGGATCTGCTTCTCCTGGTATTCTGTGGTATCGCTCATGGCATACTTCACTGCTCCTCTACCCTAGCCACCATCAAGCCCAACCTCCCATTTGATTTCTTGACTGCTGTTTCCATGAGTGTTGATAGTTGATCCAAGAAGAATGAAGTCCTTGACAACTTCATATTTTCTCTATTGATAAAAATGTTGTTTATTGGTCCAGTGGTGAGGATTTTTGTTTTCTTTACATTGAGATGCAATCCATATCAAAGGCTGTGGTCTTTGATATTCATCAGCAAGTATTTTAAGTCTTCTTCACTTTCAGCAAGCAAGGTTGTATCATATGCATATCGCAGGTTGCTAATGAGTCTTCCTCCAATCCTGAT
>NW_006408546.1:3463017-3467228 GCF_000296735.1 Chrysochloris asiatica | reverse complement strand
TGTATTCTGTCTCGTGAGGTCTATGTGTATAAAGTGTTTCTTGTGCTGTCTAAAGAAGATATTTGAAATGAACAAATCATTGATTTTGCAGAGTTCTATCTTGCATTCTCCAGCATCATTTCTATCACCAAGGCCATATTTTCCAACTACTGATCTTTCTTCTTTGTTTCCAACCTTTGCATTCCAATAATCATCAATACCTCTTGATTGCATGTTTGATCAATTTCAGACTGAAGAAGTTGGTAGAATTCTTCCATTTCTTCCTCACTGGACAGTATTAATCCAAAGATTGAAATAAATACTCTTAGAATTTTTTCTTTAGGCTAGTTGTATTTTTCAGATTTTCTATCATGGACACATATTATTTTAATAATGAAAAAAATAGTATTATAAAAGAAAATATGAGGTCATCTTTAGCAGCAAGAAATAACAAAATATTTCCAAATATGCTTCGCATGACCTTCATAACACAAATAATTTGCTTTTCAGGAATAAGAGTCTCTAGGCTGTTAGGGCGAAATAACTTTTCATGGAACAGTTTAAAATTAGAGGAAATTCAGTTAGTCTGAGTGCACATGTGGGAATTTGAAGATACTTGTTAATATTACAAATTCAATTATTCAACACATTTTGTGAGAGCCCCTTTCTTGAGTCACGAATAGTTTGTTATCTTTCTGAATCCTGGCTCTGAGTTAATACTTTCTTATTCCTGGGAGATTTTATTGTTAGATTTTGAAAAGATAAACTATCTCAGAAAACTATATAATATTCATTTCCAAGGAGCCCTATTCTTGTGGACAAATTGGACTTTGAGTAGCGAAGATTTAATTTGCAGTTTTCATTGACAGTTTTCCCCCTTTCCTTTCTAAGTTTGCAGTGAGAATTATCTTTGATAAAGTTACTGAAAGGAAATAATTCTGTTGAGTTAGTTAAATGATCCTTCCGTATCATCAATCTCTTATTCTATACCATGGGTATACCTGTCTCTGCCTCTGCCACTGCTGGAACTGGAAGTCCATTTCTATGTCTTTTTAAAGGCAAAGAAACAATTTCTACCTGTATTTTCCAAATTCAAATGTTAGTGTTCTTGTTTCATTGGTAATGTCTCCCTAAATAAAATGTTATAATAGAAACATTTTCTTTGGGTTGTACGTTGGAAGATGAAGGAAACTTGATTTAACATGGCAGAGGATCACATCCATTTATCTTGTCTTCTTGACATCCTTTTAAATGACAACAAACAGGTGGGGGAAAGAATGTTAATGTACAAGGGCAGAGTATTGGAGAAGATACAGCGATGAACACCCTGTTTGTCAACTTATCCTAAGTCAGCTTCCCAAACAGAGTCATTAGGGCTGGTTCTTAATTTCTGTTGAATACCTTTTATGAGTCAAACATTGTATAGTGTACTTTTGACACATCAAACCCATTTCACATAGGAGAAAATGGAGGTCCCAAGAAGTTAAGCATAGCAGTAAGTGGTATATCAAGTCTTTATCTTTCCAGGATTCTAAATTGTGTCCTGGTTTGGTGCTGTGTGATAAAGCAAGGCCGGTTTGAACCACAAGGTCAGTGATTCAAACTCACCAAGTACTCCTTGGAAACCCTGTACAGGGTTGCTATGAGTCAGAACCGACTCCATGGAACTTATTAAAAACAAACAACAAAACTGTGTCTTGGACACCACTTTTAAGCCTAAGGAGTATCAGTCAACAGAATAAGATCATTAGTGAAGCAGTGGAGAGTAGTCCATTTATCATTACACATGGGTTTCACTTGGCAAAATTCTGCTACTTTTGGATAAGGAACCTCACACAGTTGTTGCAGAGGGAGCTGAAGGACAGCAACACAACACAGGGACTTGATGGAGGTCATCTAAAAGCCACCAAAATACAAAGACAGTTTTCTGCTGCAGCTATAGATAACCAGTAAACTTCTAGAGACAGTAGGATACCCTGGGGAAGGGACAAGGGGGAGAGTTACAGGAAGGGAGTTGCTGATTCTCAGCACAGACCAATTCTTAGGATAAAGTCTTTGGCTCAAAAGTTTCAGAATGTAACTACAGATACTAAAGAATTGGTAGAAAATTCAGGAAAGATTAGTGTATCCCCTCATTTTACTAATAATGATGATGAACAGAATAATAATAGCTAACCTACTTTGAGTGTCTCCCATATAGTGAATATTATATGAGGTATGATGGGACTTCAAAAATTTTGTGGAAAAATTCCATTAACTTTTAATTTCATTTTTTCCCTTGAAATCTTTGAAGCCCCTTCATATTATCTAGTTTAATCTGAAGACCTAGGCAAGTACAATTTTTAATCCCATTTTATAGATGTTATTATTAGTCCTAGAGTACTGGTATGGCGCTGTGGATCAAGGCACTGGACTGCAAGGTCGTTTGAACTGCAACATTGGCAGTTCAAACTCAGCCACTCTTGGAAACCCTGTACAGGGTCTCTATGGGTCGGAATCAACTCAATGGCAATTAACAACAACAACAACAACATTATTAGGTGCAGTTGAATTGCTTCCAAATTGTTGCAACACTCTACACAACAAACAGAATGAAATACTGTCTGGTCCAGAGCCATTCTCACAATTCTTGCTGTATTTGAGCCCATTATTGCTGCCACTGTGTCATTCCATCTGGCTGGGAATCTTCTTTTTAGCTGACCTCCCATTTTTCCAAGCATGATGTCCTTTTCCAGTGACTGGTCCCTCCTGATAACATGCCCAAAGTACAAGAGATAAAGTCTCACTATCCTTGCTTCTAAGGAGCATTCTGGTTGTACTTCTTCCAAGACAGATTTGTTTGACCTTCCAAAAGTCGATGGTAATTTTAATATTTTTCTCCAGCACCATAATTCAAATGCATCAAATCTTCTCTGGTCTTCCTTATTCATTGTCCAACTTTCACATGCATATGAAGCCATTAAAAATATCATAGCTTGCATTAGGCACAATTTAGTCCTCAAGCCATTGAAAATATCATAGCTTGTGTTAGGCACAATTTAGTCCTCAAAATGACATCTTTGCTCTTGAACACTTCAAACAGGTCTTTTACAGCAGATTTGCTAATGCAATTTAAAAAAGATTGCCTAATGCAATACATTGTTTGATTTCTTGACTGCTGCTTCCATAAGTGTTGATGGCTGATCCAAAAAAAAAAAAAAAAACCCGAAATATCTTTTCTCTATTTATCATAATGTTATTTTTTGGTTCAGTGGTGAGGATTTTTGTTTTTTTACATTGAGGTGCAATCCATACTGAAGGCCATAGTCTTTGATATTCATCAGTAAGTATTTCAAGCCCTCATTACTTTCATCAAGCAAGGTTGTATCATCTGCATATCACAGGTTGTTAATAAGTCTACCTCCAAACCTGATGCCACATTGCTCTTCACATAATACAGCTTCTCAGATTATTTATTTAGCATACAGATGAAATAAGCAGATACAGCCCAGGTATACAACTTTCCTGATTTAAAACCATTCAAGTGTCCCCCTTGTTCTGTTTGAACAACTGTCTCGTGGTCTATGTACAGGTTCCTCATGAGCACAAATAAGTATTTTGGAATGCCCATTCTTCACAATGCTATCCATAATTTGTCATGATCCACATGGTTGAATGCCGAGAGCCTGTCCCGGCATATTTATTTCAGGGTTTTTCCGAAGGCGGGTGCAGCTTCGGCGATAAGGATTACACGGAGTCATGGGTCATGTTAAAGTCAAAATCTTCTTATTACATGCTTTATTATTATTATTTCTATGGCTACTCTAATACTCTACTTCTCTCATTCTTTACTGTCCTGCTCATTCTTTACTCCCCTGCTCTCCTGCTCTTCTCTTCTGCTTCCTTTCTCCCCTCCCCTGCTCCTGCTTTCATTCTCTCCTCTCCTTCTCCCCTCCTGCTCATCTCTTCTGTTTCTTTACTAGCTTCCTCTCCCTCCATTCTTGTCTCATTCTATTTTCCTCTACTTACTCTTACCTCTACTTCTTGCCTCTATTCTTCTTCTTCTACCCATTCTTCTACTTCCCATCCTCCCTTCTTCTTCCCTTCTTCTTCATTCTTCTTCACCCTCTTTGTTTTATCTTACAACCCCCTTATATACCATTACAGAAAACATTGCTTTCATAGTAATCAATGACATCAAGGTACAATCTATCTTGGGGCACATTCCTTATGGTTTACAATTCTTAAATTTA
>NW_006408546.1:3461644-3462394 GCF_000296735.1 Chrysochloris asiatica | reverse complement strand
ATAACTCAGAGAATGATTTAACAAGAGAAAATTTCAACTAGGGGTCTGTGCATAAAAATAATAAAACAACTCTTTGTGGCTCTGCCATCCAAAGAAAGAAAGAAAGAAAAAGAAAAGATTTCATTGTTGATTTGCAAAGACAATGAATTCTTCATGCGCAGGTTCCCCTATGTCTCATTTGTTTAATTCCTTGATTAATATGTCTCAATTTATTTATTTTATTCCTTAATTAATTATGGCTCTGGCCAGTTGAAAGTCTTTTCATAGTCATTGAACACAAAAAACATCTTTCTGGTATTTTCTGCTTTTAGCCAAGATCCATCTGACATCAGAAATGATATCCTTAGTTCCATGTCTCTTCTGAATCCGGCTTGAATTTTTGGCAGTTCCTTGTCAATGTACTGTTGCAACCATTTTGAATTATTTTAGCAAACTTTCACTTGCATAAGATATTAGTGATATTGTTCAATCATTTCTGCATTCCACTGAATGCATTCTGCATTAGAGTGGGTACAAATACGAATCTTTTCCAATCAGTTGGCCATGTAGCTATCTTCCAAATTCTTGGCATAGATGAGTGAGTGCCTCCAGAGCTGCATAAGTTTGCTGAAAGATTTCAATGTGCATTCTGTCAAATCCTGAAATCTTGTTTTCTCCAATGCCTTCTAAACATACTGTACTTCTTCCTTCAATACCATTGGTTCTTGATCATATGCTTGAAATAGCCTCTTGAAATGGTTGAACATTAAC
>NW_006408546.1:3460299-3461219 GCF_000296735.1 Chrysochloris asiatica | reverse complement strand
ATTACTGTTGGTGTGAGATGATATCTCATTGTTGTTTTGATTTGCATCTTTGTAATGGCTATGATCATTAGCAGTTTTTCATGTTTGTTGGCTGCCTGAATATCTTATATGGTGAACTGTCTGTTCATGTCCTGTGCCCATTTTTTAATTGGGTTGTTTGTCTTATTCTGTAGAAGTGTTGTAGTTTTCTATACATTTTAGAAATTAGTCCCTTGTCTGATATGTCACTGCAAAATTTTTTCCCCCAGTATGTGGGCTTCCTTTTTACTCTTTTGGTGAAGTCTTTTTTGTTGTCGTTGCTCCAATAAAAAATTATTTATGAACACTACAATTTGAATTTTGTAAAATTTTCACATGTCAGGAAACAATCTTCTTTTGAAACTTTTCCCAATGTTTAGAAAATATAAAAATTATTCTTAGCTCATAGTTCATTCAAAAACAAGTGATAGGCTAGATTGGACTGTTATGTTAATTTTCTAAGACGTGTTCTGTATCATTGCCCTTAAAATATTTGACAACAATCATAACAAATTTTCTAAAATATCCAGCTTGTAATGAACATACATTTTAAATGTAGCATTTGGAATTGACATTGACATAAATTGTTTGAGATGACTTACTATGAAGCTAAACATTATACTCTTAGAAAATATAAGCTCATGAGTATAGTAGAAGTGAACAAAATATGAAAGTATTTATGTCAGGTATAGGTAAATTAATAGATCATTAAATTTTGCTTTGAAATTTCTGGCAGCCAAGTCATAAAGGGAAATATAATGAGGCATTTAACTCTCATTTTTTAATTAAAAGAAATAAGCAATTCATCAGAAGAGAGATAATTTAGTACTGGAAATTTTTTTAGCAAGTCAGTTTTAATACATAGATTCTCTCTTGGAGATGTTTATCAATGTAATAGAGCA
>NW_006408546.1:3444776-3454556 GCF_000296735.1 Chrysochloris asiatica | reverse complement strand
TCCTATTTTGTTGAGTGTTTTTATCAGGAATGGATGTTGGATTTTGTCAAATGCCTTTTCTGCATCAATCGATATGATCATGTGATTCTTTTCTTTTTTCTTATTTATATGGTGGATAATGTTGATCGTTCTTCTAATGTTGAACCATCCTTGCATCCCTGATATGAATCCCACTTGATCATGATGTATTACCTTTTTGATGTGTTGATGAATTCTGTTGGCTAGGATTTTGTTGAGAATTTTTCCATCTGTGTTCATGAGGGATATTGGTCTATAGTTTTCTTTCTTAGTAATGTTGTGCCCAGAATTCGGGGTCCCCAAAGACCACCAAGGAGCCAATGCCCATGCAAGTGCACAAGGGCTGTTTATTCAAGCTTGAGCCTGGGCCTTCTCTGTATCCGGCATAGCGGACTCGGGAAATGGCCCTGAGCTCTTTGGTAGCGGAGTTTTTATAGAGTTTTCAAACAAGCTTAGGTTTCTCAGCTTTACAATATTTGGATTGGTTGACATTTGGCAAAGTATGAGATGTTACAGTTTAATTGGTCAGTACTGGTGGTCTTTTGTTTTTAGGCTAGGATAAGGAAAACGTCTGGCATCTGGCCTTGGGTTGTCTTGTCTATTACTTACCTAGTTCTTTCTGTTGCTAGGGGTGAAAGGATATTCTAAGGCAGCATGAGCTGATTTGGCACGTTCCTGGAACAGGACGATGTGTTCAGGCTAATGTACAGAATGGAGTTTTTTCCTTGGTTCTACAGTAACATCTTTCCTTGGTTTTGTTATGAGGGTTATAGTTGCTTCATAGAAGTCTTTTGATGCATATTAGTGTCTAATTTTTAGGAGGTCCCAGTTATCTATTTTGTTTTCTACTGTTTGTGTGGTTTCAGTAATGTTTGACAGCATATTGTGCCATGTATTAAAGCCTCTAGTTTTGTTGATATTTTTTCATTGATGATCCTTGTAGTTCAAAGAAGCTCTGGAAGTGTGATGGTTATGAGTCAGGATACTCACCTCAAGGTCAGCAGTTCGAAACTACCAGTCATTCTGTGGGAGAAAGATGAGGCTTTCTGGTCTCATAACGATTTATAGCCTTGGAAACCCAATGTAGGTTCACTGTGACTTGCAACTGACTCCATGACTTTCAACACCACCATACTTCTAAGTTTTACATATAGGTCTTTAATTGAGTTTGCTTTTGTATATAGTGTAAGATATGGATCTTGTTTCATTCTTCTGCCAATAGCTTTCCAATTCTGCCAGCACCATTTGTTAAAGAGATCTTTATCAAAGATCAGCTGATTGTATGTGGATGAATTTACTTCTGGATTCTCAATTCTGGTCCATTGATTCAAGTATCAGGCTGTTTTGACCACTGTAGCTGTGTAGTAAAGTGCTTTGCTTACCTGAAGTTTCTTTCCTTTTCAAATAAAGTTAGTGATCACTTTTTCCATCTCCTTAAAGAATAATTTTGGAATCTGGACTGGGATTGTGTTATATCTATATATTGCTTTGGTTAGTATTGACATTTTCACAATGTTAAGTCTTTCTGTTCATGAGCATGGTATATTCTTCCATTTTTTAATCTCTTTGGGTTGTCATTGCATCTTGATTGCATGTTTGATCAATTTTGGACTTAAGAAGTTGGTAAAATTCTTCAATTTCATCATCACTGACTTTAGTGGTTGGTGCATAAATTTAAATAGTATTGGTATTAACTCGTGTTCCTTATAGGAGTATGGATATTTTACTATCACAGAAAGCATTGTACTTCAAGACAGATTTTGAAATGTTCTTTTTGAGGATGAATGCAACCCCATTCCTCCTCAATTTATCATAAGCATAGAAAAACCTTATGATTGTCTGATTTCAAATGGTCAATACGAGTCCATTTAAGCTCACTAATACCTACAATATTGACCTTTATGTAAACTATTTCATAATTTTCTAGATTCATACTTTGTACTTTGCATGTCTTGAGTATTAATGGATGTTTGCAGCTGTTTCTTGTTATTTTGATTTGCACGCCATCAGCAAATGAAGGTCCCAAAAAGTTTGCTCCATTTATATCTTTATGCTCAACACTACTTTGAGGAGGCAGCTCTTCCTCAGTCATATTTTGAGTGTCTTTGACACTGTATCTGACAATGTGCTGTTGTATTCATAATGTTTTCTTCTGGTGCTATATCTTACAATGCCCTGCTGATAATCATAAAAGCTTTTAGTAGCTAATAATTCAGAAATAATCCGCCTCTCCTTTCTAGTGTATCTTGCTTTGAAAGTTCTGCTGAAAACTGTCCACCATGGATGACGCCACCAGATTTCAAATATTGGTGGTACACCTTCCAGCACCACAGCAATCCACCACAGTTCTACAAACTGATAGATGAGTGGTGGTGAGGAAATTGAGGCCCACTGAATTGGTGATTCACTCAACATGACACATTTATTTACGAGTCCTATTGTGATGGTGTAGGGTAAACACTGACAGCAAGGTCAGTTGTTCGAACTCACCAGGCACTCCTTGGAAACTCCATATAGGGTCGCTATGAATCCGAACCAACTCGATGGCACAACAACAACACTAAATGTTCTAGGACTAGAATCTGAATACTTTGTTCTTAATCTTGGCTACTTTTCTCTTTATCTTTTTCTACCCCTCTTTACATGAAGATATCTGAAAAAAAAGTGCAGTCTTTGAAAGAAACAGGCAAATCCAATAACAGTCTGAAGTTACCTTGGGACTGTGTGAGCTTCTCTGAGTCCTACACCCATCATTTACTAAATGCAGATGATATTTTCTTACTTTTACGTTTTGTCAACATTAAACAATATAATGGATGTGAAATGTTTACTACAGTGTCTATTAAACAGTAAGAACTCAACTAAAGTAAGTGTTTTGTTGTTGTTTTCTTTTTTCTCCTGTTCTCTCTTGCCTTAATGTAGTGAGCGTGACTACATCGATCAAATGATTGATCTTTTCAGTATCAATCTTTTAAATTTGTAGTCAAACCTTTCAGTCCTCCGCTGGAGAAAGATATGACAATCTGTTTCTATAAAGATTTACAACCTTGGAAATGCTACTAGCAAGCTTTACCTTTAGGGTCCTTTTGAGTCCGAACCAACTTGATAGCAGTGAGATTCTTGATATATGTTAGATTATTTCCAATGATGGTTTGTTGATCTTGCAGAATTCTATCATGTGATCTTTAGCGTCATTTCTATCATCAAAGCCATATTTCCCAACTGTCTGATCCTTCTTTGTTTCTTAATTTCAACTTACAGTCACCAGTAATTATCAATGAACCTTGAGTGCATGTTTGTTCAATTTCAGACTGCACAAGTGAGTAAAATTCTTCATCTTTGGCATTAGTGGTTGCTGTGTAGATTTTAGTAATAGCGTATTAACTGGTCGTCTTCGTAAGCATATGGATATTATTACTAGCTATTACTCCAGGAAAGATCTTGAGCTGTTCTTTATGATGATGAATATGATGTCATTCCTCTTCAATTTGCCATTCCTGGCATAGTAGACCATATCATTGTTTGATTCAAAATGACCCTTGCCAATCCATTTCATTTCACTAATGCCTAGGAAACAGATCTTTAAGCATTCCATTTCATTTTTGACAACTTGCAGTTTTCCTAGATTCTTGTTTTGTACATTCTATGTTCTGATTATTAATGGATGTTTGCAGCTGTTTCTTGTCATTCTGAGTTGTGCCACATCAGCAAATGAAGTCCCTGAAAACTTTACTTCATACATAGCATTAAGGTTGATTATTTTTTGAGGAGGCAGCATTTCTCCAATCATATTTGGAGGGGCTCAGTTTCCAGAACTATATCAGACAATGTTGTATTCATAAGGTTTTCACTGGTCACCTTTTAAAATCAGTAGATCACGAGGCCCCTCCTAGTCTGTCTTATCTGGAATCTTTCAGAAACTTGTCCACTGTTGATGACCCTGTGGGTATTTGAAATACCAGTGTTGTAGCTATTAGTATCACAGCAACATGCAAGCCACCACAGTATGACAAACTGACAGATGAATGTCAGAACCTGTACATTGACCAAGAGGCAAGTGTTTAAACTGAACAAGGGAATACTTCATGGTTTAAAATCAGGACAATTGTGCGTCTGTTTGTATGCTGAGCAAATAATCTGAAACGCTAGGTTGCGTGAAGAATGCAGCATCAGGACTGCAGGAAGAATAATTAGCAACTTGAAATAATATGCAGGTGACACAACCTTGCTTGCTGAAAGTAAAGTAGTCTTGAAACACTTACTGATGGAGATCAAAGTCTATAACTTTCATTGCAGATTATGCTTAACATACAGAAAACAAAAATCTTCAGAACCACCATAACTGGTCCAATAGGCAATATCATGATAAACAGAGAAAAGATTGAAGTTGTTGAGGATTTCGTTTTACTGGGATCCACAATCAAGGCCCATGGAAACAAGAGTCAAGAAATCAAACAATGGATTGCATTGTACAAATCTGCTTCAAATGGTCTCCTTAAAGTGTTAAAAAGTAAAGCTATCACACTGAGGACTAACAACAACTAACATGCTCCTAACTCATGCAATATTTTAAATTACCTTATATGCATGTGAAATCTGGACAGTGAATAAGGAAGACAAAAGAAGGATTGATGCCTTCAAATTATGGTGTTGGTGAAGAATATTGAATATGCTGTGGACTTCCAGAAGAATTAACAAATCTGCCTTGGAAGATGTACAGTCAGAATGTACCTTAAAACAAAGATGGCAAGACTTTGTTTTACATACTTTGGACATGTTGTCAGGTGGGACCAGTCCCTGAAGAAGGACATTACGCTTGGTAAAGAAGACCCCAAAGAGATGGATTGACACAAAGGCTGCAATAATGGGCTCAAACACAATTGTGAGGATGGTACAGGATCAGGTAGTGCTTTGTTCTATGAATTAGAACCAACTGGACAGCACCTAACAACAACAGTAGGCTATATTAATTTTCCAATGAGACAGATTAGATAATGTACAAACATATAACGGCATGTATATGAGGAACTTGGAATCCCCAGATCCAGTGATTCATCCCCTTAAGATGTTTAGTTGCGTCTAAGAAGTTTTCCTAACTTTGAATACTATGTGCTCCACTACAGTCATGGATATTCAAAGGTAAATATGTGGTCTATGTTTTAAACAAAAATCTACGATAAGGACAAAGGGAAGTGTGGTGACTTTCTAGGATAAATCCTGGACTGCAAACCACAAGGTCGGCTGTTCTAGTTTACCAGCTGCTCCATGGGAGAAAGATGAGACTTTTGGCTTCCACAAAGATTTCCACAGGCTCAGAAACCCTATACAGGGTAGTTATGAATGAGAACTGACTTGATGGCACTTAACAACAACAGAAATAAGGACAGAATCAGGACAGACTCTTCCTTCTTGCTGGATTGGCTATCCCATCTTTGCTTGGTTAAATAGTTTCTAATCATTTTGCTTTAGATCAGACTATTTCCTGGAAGACATCTCTAAGTTCCCAGTCTGCACTAAGGAGTTCTTTTTCATATTCTCACACTGTTCTTGATATGTCCTCACCTTAACAATACCACATTAAATCAAAATGATCTCTCCGGGTCTTCCCAGCTAGACCACGAGCTCAAAGTATATGCAACTTTTATTTATCTTTATATTCCCTGTATCAAGCACAATGTTGGTACTTAATGTATAATGCAAGCTGAGCTAAATATCTACAAAATGTGTCCACTCATTTGCAGAACTTGAAGCAAATGAGTTCTTGGTCATAATTTTTCAAACCTAGAGGTGCACACAAATTGCCAGGAGAGCTTGTTGGAATGAAGATTCTGATCCTGTCAACTTGGTGGGGGAGCCCAAAGATGTCTAACAAACTCCCAGATGGTGCTGATGCTGGTGTTCATGGGCATCATCTATAAAGTGAGCAGTTAGGATCTTGGCTGTCCACAATCATGAGACACAGAGCACTTGTAAATCAATGTATGTCATGCAAAAGAAACATTTTTGTGCTTTGCAGAAGTTCTTGTTACTGAGAGGATAAAAGACGATTTTTCCTGCTAACTAGTGCATTATCATAATGGCCACCGGCCTGACATTAGACATACTTCTGAAAGAGATTACAAACAGTCCTTTTGTGAGCCAGGCAGAAGCACACCTGTTTTCCGCATCACAGGAGGTGGGAGCTGATCCAGAGGTGTACTTACAGCAGGTATGGTATGTACCCTGCCTGCCACTTGGAGGGGAACACCACCAAGCACTTTCTATTAACCCCAATTTCCTTCCTCAAGCACCAGAGACATGGGGAGCAGGTGCCAAGGGAGCACTTGCCCATGAATGCAAGTCCAGAGAGATGCCAGATGAGGCATGTGACTTTCCAAAGCAACACAAATATGAAAGATGCCTGAATGAAGCAGCTGGACAAGAGTGGGGGAAAGTGTTTCTGCTGTGTAGCCACTATCAACATCATTCAACTTGAAATTCAGGAGGCATGGGGAGGGTGGTGCAACTTACAGATTGTCCCAAACTCTCTTTACCATCTCTGCACCCTTAACCTTACCAGCCACATTTGTGTAGAGAACAACTTTCAGCTGTTGTAGGTCTTTTTTTTTTTTTTTCCCCCTTTTTCAACACAGAATCCAAATTAATTTTGAGAAACAGATGCTGGGCAGAAGTAGAGAGGGAGGCCAGCAGATTGTTGTCCTGATTCTACAAGAAAGGACAAATTCATTTGTTTTTCTTTCTTGGAAAAAAAAGCAGTTGAATAACTATTAAGTTCCTAGCATTCTACAGCACAAGAAGGGCTAGAGTTGTCGAGGTGGTCAATGGAGGGATAGAGAAGAAATTTAGTCAAAAGAAAACACCAAAGTTTTGGGGCTGTATAACTGATATTCAGGGGGTAGGTGGAATAAGTGCTCTAGAAGTCGATATAGTTAACTCTAGAGAGGTAGAAAAGGTTCCAATTTAGGGAGTCCTGGTATGGTGATGTAGGATAAGCACTGGACTACAAACTTCAAGGTCAGCAGTTCAATCCCACCAGCTGCTCCTTGGAACGCCTATACAGGGTCACTATGAGCTGGAACTGACTTGATGGCATTTAACAACAACAACAACAATAAACAGCCCTGGTGGTACTTTGTTAGGCATTGGGCTGCTACCCACAAGATCGATGATTCAAACCCACCACCCACTCTGGGAGAAAGGTGAGTTTGTCTGCGCCCATAAAATTTTACATCTCAGAAATTTTATGGAGATAGGGCTGATATTAGTTGGAATCAGCAGAATAGCAGTGGGTTTGGTTTGGGGATTTATAGGGACTATAAAAGAAACCCTGTTGACACAGCAGTTAAGCAGTTGACTGCAAATTGAAAAGTCAGCAATTTCAACCCACATTCCAGTCACACCAAGGGAGAAAGATGGGTGGTCTACTTCTATAAAGATTACAGCTTTGGAAATCCTACAGTGCAGTTTTATTCTGTCCTGTAGGGTCACTGTGAGTCAGAATCTACTCAGTGTGTTTTATAGAGACTAGAGTCCCTGGATGGTGCACAAGGTCCATGCACTCAGCTGTTAATTAAAAAGTTAGAAATGCAAGCCTATATAGTGGTACCTCGGAAGAAAGGTCTGGTGATCTATGAAATATCAGTCATTGAAAACCCAATGGAGCAGTTCTTCTCTGACATGCATGAGTCACCATGAATAGGAATCAACTAATGGGCTACAGGGACTACAGAAATTTCCAGCTCTAACTATTCAACTTCTCATGCCCACTACACACACGCAGCTAAGAGATTTAAGAATCATATGAGGATTTAAGATGTCAAAATGAAGTTTTCCAGAGATATCACAGGACTCTTAGTCATTGTAATCCAGACCAGTTGGCCTACAATGCATTGTCTCACGAAAAGCTGCAGTGACTCAGCTATGGGTCATTTCTGTACAGACACTCTGGAAACTGGATACCCAATGCATGCACACTGGCTCCTTTACAAGAGCATGTAACTAGGCTTATAATCACTACATATTCAAATGGGTTGGCTGGCATTATTTTAGCATGTTGATGAAATGTGGAGTGGTTCAAGATTTTAAAATGCTTTTACTTTTTTCAAAAAGGAAACTTTTAAAAAAGGGTCATCGACTCACCACAGTTGTTGTGGGCTTCAGCGTCCACTAACCCCCAGATTTCCAATCCAGCCACATTGGCCCCTTTAGATAAGGTGTCATTTTCCATACTTATCTCATGTGCCACATATTAAGTGAACAGAACATGGCTAACTTTTGTTTCTTTGCTCATACCAGTCTCCCTGTCTTTGTCCATCCATGTATAAAATCTCTATTGGGTGCCTTTTGAGCACCAACATCACCCTGGATATTGGAGCTTCATTGTCTCCTGGGGATATAGTCAAGCAAATGGACAATTACAACTCTTCTTTGTAGGATAAGTATCGCTAGTGTATCGCTGTAGGATAAGTACTGGATTGCTAACCACGAGGCTAGCAGTTCAAACCCACTAGTCACTCATTGAAGACCCTATACAGGGTTGCTATGAGTTGAAACAGATGTGATGACACTTTGCAACAACAGCAACAACAGGGTAAGCACTGAACTGTTAACCATAATGTCAGCACTTCAAAACCCGCAAGCCACTTCTTGGAAACCCTATACAGGGCCGCTATGAGTTGGAACCAACAGAATAGCAATCAACAACAATATCTACAGGTGTGGTTGGGTGGTGTAAATGGTTATGTACTCGACTAAAACTCACCCAGGAATGTTACAGAAGACAGGTCCGGTAATCTGCTTCTAAAAGGTCACAGCCTCAAAAGCCCTAGAGGGCAGTTCTACTCTGATACACTTGGGGTTACCATTGTCAGAACTGGCTCCATAGCAACTAACAACGGCACCATTCTAGTCCAGGGAATAGATCCAGGTACTAGGGAATACACATGGGGTAGGAGGTACCTTATTCAAAATTGGGAAGTTTATAGAAGGTTTTTCAACTATGAGGATGAGTCAAAAATTATCCACAATCCAGTTATATTAAAATCTCTGTTGACTGTGCTGTCTCATCAGTACTTTATGTTTAAAGTCACTGGCTGTGCAGATGTGAACGTGGACATCTGCAAACAAAATTTGGACCAACACTCAAAGGAAGGTAAAATTTTCTTTAAAATATTGTTACTAATACAGGATAGGGGCAGACACATCATAGTTCAGGTGTTGGGGAGGGCAATACACAAGAAGTGGAAGGGAGTGGAAGGACAACATAGATAGGGGAACACTGAGACAGGTTTGGATGAGCTAAATGGAACAGAGGTAAATAGTGATGCATGCTCAAACTTGGAACAACAGGGTTCTGTGGTACGGGAATCAAGGTATAGTTTGAAGAGGGGAAATAATACTAAGATGCTTGACTGTCTTATGTATATGGTTTCCCTTTCCTACTATTGTAAAATTGAAACTTGAGCTGGATAGAAAGGAATATCAGGAAACATTATTACAGAAATCTTGTAAGCCTGTTGTCAGCCTATAACTGATTGGAATACCTAAAGGGGTTCTATAATGGGTTCTAAAACTTGTCCAGTGACATAGGTCTCTTTTGGAGCCTTTGCAGTGTATAGGATGTTAGGTGAAATCCTGAGTCCTATCCATAATCTTCTGAGGTGGGACATTGCCACATAGAAAGGACAAGCAGACCAGCCATCAAGGCAAGCAATCAAGTTCCTTCAGGACAAACTCCCTTTAAGACTGATACTCAAAAGGAAC
>NW_006408546.1:3442448-3443725 GCF_000296735.1 Chrysochloris asiatica | reverse complement strand
TATAATCATTGTAATGAAACAAAGTATATGATCTGTTGAATGTAAAACTGATGATCTGCCCTGTAAACTTTTACTCAATCCACAATAAAAAAAGAAAACCTTAAATAAATAATAATTTAAAAGAAGACACATACAAAAAAATTCTTACTGGTGATGAGACATAGATTTATCACAATGAGCCTGAGAGTAAATGGCAGAGTATGAAATGGAAACCTGAGAGTAAATGGCAGAGTATGAAATCCTCAATCGTGGATCAAGAAAAAGTTCAAAAGTCAACCATTAAAAGATGGAGACAGCCAAAGTGCCCATCAACTGAAGAATGGATAAACGAACTGTGGTACATACACACAATGGAATATTATGCTACCTTGAAGAATAACAAGGAAGCGGCAAGCCGCCGCATAACATGGATGAACCTTGAGGACATTATGTTGAGTGAATTTTGTCAGTCACAAAAGGAAAAATACTGCATAGGATCACTACTGTAAAAGACTAAGAAAAAGTACCCATACTAAAGGGAGGTGGATTCTTTGCTTATTGCAGGGATGTGGGTGGTGGGGAGGGACAGGAAGGTGGAACACATGGCATGGAATAGACACAGGATAGTTTGGGTGCCAGGTAGGAGGGCAATATGCAAGAAGGGAGAAGGGAATGGAAGACCGAAGCAGATGGGAGAATAATTAGGCAGGTTTGCATGGGCTAAGTGGGACAGAGAATGATGTATGCACAACCTTAGAACAACAGGGCTCTGGGATACAGGGATTGAGTCATAGTTGGAATGGGGAAAAGGTGGGAAATAATGTTAAGATGCTTGACAGTGTTTTGAATCTTGGTTTTCCTTGCATTATATTATAAAATAGACCTGGAGGGGGAGAGAATGGAATAGCCAGAAATATCACCATAGAAAGCTTAAAAGTCCATCTTCTGCCTATAACTGATTGGAATACCTAAAACGGTGCTACAACGTGCCCAGTGAAGGAGGCTTCCTGCGGAGCCTCTACATTATATAAGACTATAGGTGGAATCCTGAACAGTATACAGAATCTTCAGAGGTGGGAAATTTCCAATTGAAAGGACGGGCAGATCAGCCTAGAGTGGCTAGAAGAACAGAAGATACTTATTGAAAGAAAGACCAACTGGAAAAATACAAAACAATATAGCAGATTGACTGATTACTACAAGTACAAGCAAATTGCTTGCCCAGGAGATATTAAAGCAAGTGGTCGGGTCCCCTCAGAGCAAACCCCCTTCCAAGACTAAGACTCAATGGGAATACA
>NW_006408546.1:3439884-3441893 GCF_000296735.1 Chrysochloris asiatica | reverse complement strand
GTACAGGGTTTCCGAGGGTGTAAATCTTTACGGGAGTAGAAAGCCTCATCTTTCTCCCGCGGAGCGGCTGGTAGTTTCGAACCGCTGACCCTAAGGTTCGCAGCCCGATTCGTAACCACTACGCTACCAGAGCTCTAGTGAATAATTATTATCAGGACTGATTGTGAGGGTAGGAAATGTAAAGTTAGATGTTTTGTAGCAAGGAGGGGAGTGATTAACTTTTCAGTCTAGGAGCAGAGGTCCCTGGGACCATCAAGGAAGAAGAACGGAATGCAGGGCCCTACCCAGAGAAGCAGTGATGCCTGAGATGGAGCACCTGGGGACTTTAGACACAGAGAGGGATAGGGGCTGTGTGCTAATAACTGGGGGGCAGGCTTGTAGGGCATACCCTTTGGTTGGTGGCGGATGCATGGAAGGGATTGTAACCATGGCAATGAAATGATATACGATGGATGAATGTAAAACTAATGTTCTCCCATGTAAACTATCACATAATTCACAATAAAACCTTAAAATAAACAAACAAAAAAGTCAACCATCAGTTGGAAAATTGATGCTTACTGTTTTCTGGGATTCTCAAGGGCCAGTATTAGAACACTAACAGGAAAAATTTTCAGCAATTAACAGTGCTTGTTACAGTGAGATGCTCACTGAAGAGCTAAAGCCTAAATTTAGGATTAAATGCAGAGGACTGCTATCCAGAATGCAAGATGTTTGTCTGTGCTTTATTGACTATGCAAAGACTTTTAATTGTGTGGATCCTGACAATCTATGGACAATATGTGAAGAATGAATATTCCAGAACACTTAATAGTGCTTATGAGAAACCTGTACATAGACTAAGATGCAGTCATATGAACAAAACAAGGGTACAATGAATGGTTTAAAATCAAGAAAGGTATGTTCCAAGGTTGTATTCTTTCACCATACTTATTCAGTCTATATACTTAGCAAATAATCTGAAAAACTAGATTATATGAAGAAGAATGTGGCATCAGGATTCGAGGAAGATTCATTAACAACCTGTGGTATGAAGATTATACAATCTTACTTGCTTAAAGTTAAGAGGACTTAAAATACTGATGAAGAGCAAAGACCACATTCTTCAGTATGGATTGTACCTCACTGTAAGGAAAACAACAGTCCTCACTACTGGAGCAATAAATAGCATCATAACAAATGGATAAAAGATTGAAGTTAGACTTCATTTTGCTTGGATCCTCTATTAACACTCATGGAAGCAGCTGTCTAGAAATCAAATGATGTATTGCATTAGGCAAATCTGCTGCACAAGAAAATGTTCTAGAGCAAAGATGTCAGTTTAAGGATCAGGTGTACCTGATTCAAGCCATGGCATTTTCAACAGCTTCATATGCATGTGACAGGAAGACCATAGAATTGATGCATTTGAGTTATGGTGTTGTAGAGGAATACTGAAAGTGCCATGGACTGCTAGAAGAACAAAAGGATCTGTGTTGTTCAAAGTACACAGTGCTCCTTGGGTGTCAGGATGGTGAGACTTCATCTCTCATATTTTGGACATATTATCGGGAGGGCCCAGTCCCTGGACAAGGACATCATACTTGGTAAAGTGGAATGTCAGCGGAAAAAGAGGAAGACCTGCAATGAGATTGATTTGCACAGTGGAAGCAACAATGGGCTCAATATTAACAATGAGTTTGACGATGGTGCAGGACAGGACAGTTTTTCATTCTGTTGTTCATAAGGTTACTGTGACTTGGAATCAACTCCACAGCACCTAACAACAACAACAATATATTACTTCATTAATATGTTGTTATTGTGTGCCACCAAGTAGATCCCAACTCACATTGACCCTAAAGGACAGGGTAGAACTGCCTTTTAGATTTCCTAGGCGGTAATGTTTAGGACTTATTCAACCTGTATGCTGAACAAATAATACGAGAAGCTGGGTTCTATGAAGAAAAACGTGGCATCAGGATTGGAGGAAGACTCATTAACAACCTGCGATATGCAGATGATACAAC
>NW_006408546.1:3437675-3438889 GCF_000296735.1 Chrysochloris asiatica | reverse complement strand
AAGAAGTGCAGCCAGAGTGCTCCTTGGAGGTCAAGATGGCCAAACTTCGTCTCTCATACTCTCATATTGTCAGGAGGAGACCAGTCGCTGGAGAAGGATATCATGTTTGGTAAGGTGGAGCGTCAGAGAAAAAGAGGAAGACCCCCAACGAGATGGACTGGCCAAATGGCAGCATCATTGGACTCAAGTGTGGCAATGGTAGTGAGGTTGGCCCAGGATTGGGCAGTGTTTTGTTCTGTTGTGCATAAGGTCGCTGTGAGTTGGTGCCAACTTGATGGCACCTAACAATAACAACAGTGTTTAGGATAGGGACCCTGTTGGCATAGTGGGCTAAGTGTTGGGCTACTAATTGCCAGGTTGGCCGAGGAAGCCCACCAGCCACTCCCTTGGAGAAAGATGAGGCTGCCTACTTCTGTAAATATTTAGAGTCCTGGAAACCCAAAGGTGCAGTTATATTTTGTCCTATAAGATTTCAAAGTCTCTACCAACTCAATGAAAGTGGGCTTTAAAATTTTTATCTTTAGGAACTCATGAGGCTTTATTTAACAGTCCAGCACTTAAACCTATTAACTAGGGCTCTTTTCATTAACATTGTTGTGTGCTATCGAGTTGGTTCCAACTTATAGTTGCTTGGTATAGGCTGTAAATCTCTATGGGAGCAGGAAGTCTAATCTTTCTCAGAGCATCTGATGAATTCAAACTGCCGATCCTCTGGTTAACAGCCCAACTCATGACCCACTACACCACCGGGGCTCCCTTCATTAGCACTGTTGTTGTTAAGTACAGCTGAGTTGGTTCTGACCCATAGCAACCCAGTATAGAATTTTCAAGGATCGGCTGGTGAATTTGAACCACCAATCTTGTGGTTCAGACCAACCTTATGATTGAGTGCTTATCCTACAGAGCTAATGAAGGACTCCTTCATTAGCATAGCCACTCTTTTCTTAAAACAAAACAGTATCTATAATACATACTCATTGACTTGGTATGTCTTGCACAAATTGAATGATTTTTAAAAACAAATTCACTGATGAGTTATTTTCTATTTTATGCATATTCCCCAAATATGTTTCGTCCTGAGCTATTTAGCTGCACTTTAATATAGCCAAATAAAAATGAACAGAACAAGCTTGCAGGTCAGATTTTTTATTTTTTATTTAGAAATTGACATCTGTTATATTGTAATTCCCAAGAAGAGTTCTGGTCATAAAAAG
>NW_006408546.1:3412129-3422366 GCF_000296735.1 Chrysochloris asiatica | reverse complement strand
ATAGTATTGTGGTCTTAGAAGAAGATGCATTGCAGTATTTTTATATTTGTAAATTTATGGAGGTTTGTTTTGTAGCCTCACACATGGTCTATTCTGGAGAACATTGCATGTGTGCTGGAAAAGAATGTGTATTGTGCTGTTGTTGCACTGAATGCTCTGTACACATCTATAAGGTCCAATTGGCTGATTGTGTTGTTTAGCTCCTGTGTGTCTTTGTCAAGTTTCTTTCTGGTTGTTCTATCCATTTTTGAAAGCAGTGTATTAAAATTGCCCACTATTATTGCAAATTCATCTATTTCTTTCTTCAAATCTAGTAGCATTTGCTTTATATAATTTGGAGCTCTTTCATTTTGATCATAGATATTTACTATGGTTATATCATCTTGTTCAATTGTCCCTTTAATCATGAGATAATGTCCATCCTTATCTATTATGCTGTTTTTTGCCTTAAAGTTTATTTAATCAGAGTTAGCACTGCAACTCCTGTGCGTTTTTTATTGCAAGTAGCTTGGTATATTTTTTCCCTCCTTTCACTTTTAATCTGTTTTTATCTCTGTGTGTAAGATGTATCTCTTGCAGACAACATATTGAAGGATCTTGTAATTTTATCCATTCTGCAACCCTCTGTCTCTTAACTGGTGTATTTAATCCATTTACATTCAGTGCAATTGTCGATAAGTATGGTTTAATTGCTGCCATTTGTATGTGTGTGTTGTTGTTGCTTTCTTTGTTCTGCATGTTTTCCTGTGCTGAGTTCATGGTTTTTGTGTTCTTTCTTCTGAGTTTCCTCATTATTTTAATGTTTCCATGTTCTTAGATTTTCATTTTCTTGATATGTTGTGAAGTGTTAATTTTCTTTGAGGTTACCTTATATTCCATTACATTTCCCTCCAGACAGTGTAGTCTATTTTGTCCTGTAATCAATCTGACCTTCTCACCATCTGGATCTCTGTTCCTATGTGTTTACCTTCTTGCATATTGTAATTGTTTTGATCATAGACTGACCTCCCAGATCCTCAGAGTTTGTTCTTATAGTTTTGTTCTGTTCTCGACTCTTCTGTCTGTCGATTTAGTTCTGGGAGGTGGTGCCATGTATGTCAATCTCTGGGTTGTTGTCTGTTCTTGTTGGTTCTCAGTCCACAGAACTCCCTTTAGGATGTTTTGTAGCTCAGGGTTGGCTTTGGAAAAATCCCTTAGCTTCTCTTTATCCTGGAGTGTTTTGATTACAATGTCATATTTGATTGATAGCTTTACTGGATAAAGATTCTTGGTTGGCAGTTTTTTTCTTTCATGGTTTTATATATGTCTCCCCATTGTCTTCTTGCCCGCATGGTTTCTGCTGAGCGATCCGAGCTTAATCTGACTTGCTTGTATGTAATGCTTCTCTTTCAGGATTATCTTCTTATGTTTGATTTTGGAGAGCTTGATTATAATATATCTCGGTGATTTTCTTTTCCTGGGGTTCGTTGAGCTGTTTGAATGCTTATCTTTTCATTTTTCAGTATGTTAGAGAAATTTTCTTCCAGCAGCTCTTCAATTATCTCCTCTGTGGACTTGTGTGATTCTCCCTGTTCCGCAGTGCCGATAATTATTAAGTTATTCCTCTTCATGTTGTCCAACATGAAATCTTAGACCTTCTTCAGATTTTTTTTTATACTTTTTTCTGCTTGCACTTCTATATTAGTGGTATTGAGAGATTTGTCTTCCAGGTCACTTGTTCTGCCTTCCATCTCTTCAGTTCTACTCCTTGGCCCTTTCAGTGTATTGTCTATTTCTGATATTTTATTATTGGTTGTTTGGACCTCTTCCTGTAGGTTTTGAATTGTTTCTAATGCTATATCTGTCTTATTTGATTGTTCCTGTAGCACTTTCCTAACTTCTTCCTTATTTTTCTCAACTCCATTGTAAAATGTTTTGAAACATTTTATAATCATTTTTCTGAATTCCTTCTCAGGCATTTCCAAGGCCTCCCCTCATTCCAGAATGTACTCCAGGTCTACCTCTATGTCGTTTGTCTTAAATATTTTATCTTGTTTCTGGACATGTGCTGTTATGGTCATCTGCTTTTGCTTCTTGGACATGTTTAGATTTCAGCTGGGGCCTTAATACTTATTCGAGTGTGTGTTTTGGTATTTTTTGTGCTTTCTGATTGCCTCCAGGTAGATGTCATCAGCATGTGGGCTTCCATTTTCACTCTTCTTATTGCTTAACTCAGAGTAACTTTCACAGGTGTTGTCTGCCTCCCTGTTGTATGGCAGTTGGTTTTTGTTCTTGCCTGGATTGTAGGGTTTTATATGGTGTGATTGTAACTTGACTATATGGCAGAAGTTGCTGTCTCTTCTTGGGTAATATAGGGAGAGAAAGAGCCCCCCAAAGGTAAAAGGAGGAACAAAAGAACAACAGCAAAAAAAAAAGAAAAAAAGAAAAAAAATTCAAGATGCCACTGTTAATTGTTATGCTGTACCCCAGGATTTAATTTTCAGCCTATTTTGTTTTTAAACTCTCTTCTCCACACCTCCTGTTCTGGCCTTTTCCCTATTAACAAACAGTTCAGGGCTGGCTGTGGTTGTTGTAAGCTGCCTGCCCCTTTAAATGCTGATAGTATTTGTGCACATGCATGGCAGAAGAACCCACCAGTGGTGGGGGCAGGGGGTGTCCACTCTCTCAGGCACCTCCTCTAGTCACCAGAATGGAAGTGCACAGACAGTGAGGGGCCAATGAGTAGATACCAAAAAAAAAAAAAAATCAGAACAAAGCAAAACCCCCAAAGTGTATTGTGCACCTTTGCTCCGAGGTTCCTGTGGTGTTATTCTGTGGCAGGTCTGCTTGCTCCCTTGCTTTCTCTTGCTGTTTGGTCTCGCCAAAATTGTCAGCTCCAGGCTGCTGAGCCCTGCAGATTCTAAAGTATGAAATTTCTTACTTCTGTTACAAGTTCCACTAGCTATAAGCCCTCAAATTAAAAAAAAATATTCCTACATATGTGGTTCAGAGTTTTGGAGTTCTTCCCTGAATCTGCTTTGCCTGGTATTCTGTGGTATTGCTGACAGAGATCTTCACTGCACTTATACCTTATCCACCATCAAACCCAACCTCAAGCCAACCACTTTTGAGATATAAAAAGAGTACGTTAGTCACAGAAGGAAACATACAGAGTGGAGGAAAACTAGATGCCATGTGGAGATCTCCTTGGAATTCCAAGAGCACTAGAGAGCTAAGACAAGGATTTTCTTCCAGGGTAGACAGTGAGAACTTTCCCCTAGAATTGATGCCCTCAATTCCAATATGTAGCCTCTTAAACTGTGAGTAGATAAATTTCTGTTCGTTAAAGCTACTCACTTATGGTATTTCTGTTATAACAGTACTAGAGAGAGACAGAAAGAGAGAGAGAGTCCTGGTGTGGTGCTGTGGGTTAATGTGCTGGACTGCAAAGTTGTTTGAACTGCAAGTTCAGTGCTTCAAGCTCACCAGCAGCTCCTCAGAAACCCTATATAAACAATTATATGTATATTATGTATATACAAATATGTATATATATACTGTTGTTGGTAAGTGCCATGGAGTCAGGTTTGACTCATAACAACCCTGAGGAGCAGGTGGTGGGGTTTGAAATGCAGACCTTGTGGCTCATAGTCCAGTGCTTATCCTATAGTGCCACACCAGGAGACTTTTTATATATGTGAGGGCATATAATGTTTGTCCTTTCGTGAGTGACTTATTTCACTCAGTTCCATTCATATTGTATTTAAGACACCTACTCTTAGCTCTGCTTTTGCTAACCCAACTGACTTACTTCTTTGCCTTTCTTGAGTTATAGACCCTTGTACCTTCATGTAAGGAATCCTGGTAGCATAGTGGGTTATGTATTGGACTGTTAACTGCAAGGTCAGCATTTCAGATCCACCAGCTGTCCCTTGGGAGAAAGATGAGACTTTCTGTTTCTGTAAAGATTTACAGTCTCAGAAATTTCTGAGGGTCTCTATGAGTGGGAACTGATTTGATGGCATGCAGCAACTCTCTCATGTTGGGGCCCCTTTGTAGGCCTACATGATAAACTTTTCTCTTATCTCTGTCCAGTCACCTCTATCTGTCCCAATGAGTTCTCATTCCTTATCCTTCACCAGGGAAAGTCCTTATTAAATGTGCTACTTCACAACTCTGTTGTACTCAAGGTTACCTTTTTTTCCTTGTTGTTTATAATTTTCTGAAGCTGTGATTTCTTTAGCATGTGCCTCTTCCTTTTCTTGCATCATCATTTCTCCAGTTGCAAAGAGTGTATGTAACTTCTGGATCAAATCAGTAGCAGTCCCAGAACCATCGTTATGATTGCTGCCTAATACAAAGAAATGCTGTTCCTGGAAATCAAATTCACCAAACGGCTCACTATTTTTTGACTCTAGTTCATAAATCTCAGGAAGAAAGCTGAGGTGACAGAAAAAAGAGATGAAAAAATATGTTATCTAAGTCCCTTGAAGGATTAAATGCAAATACAGTGAGATCATATAACATGAATCCATTTTATGTATGTGATTGAAATAGTCCAAATGTAATTTGTGGATGAGATTTGACTCCGGGACAATTTTATAATATTCCAAAGGGAAATTAGACATGTGTCTCAGTGTTTTAACACTCCAGGGCAATATTATTTTTGTCACTGAATTTTTATTGAGTACTTAGGACTGTACTTTGCAAAATCGAACTTGTAAGAATCCTTCCTGCCAATCTTCAAATGTTTATTAAATGTGCAAATGTTCTTGCTACTATTTTATGACTTTTTAAATGTTTTATTCTGCTAAAATAGTGTTACATCCAATCTTCAACATTAGATAATTATTAGTAAGAGAGTTACTTATCTCTTATTTTTGTAAAAGAAACAGAAACGGAATTCTTTCCAATTATGAATCATGTTTGATTTGTTATTAAAACCAGGTCTCTGTTGTCAAAACAAACCAGGAGCATTTAAAACATACATGTGCACACACACAACCAAACTTGTATCTTGAAAGTGAAAATGCCATTAATTTCAAATTATTGTTTTAAGCACTCTTTTCAGCTGCAGTGTTATCAAATCTGTGATTTCATCAACTCACAATTCAATGTTTTCTGTTCCAACGTTGTCTGGAATGGGAGAGGTGATATTACCACATTTGGGTTTCAGATGTGTGGGGGGATATTTGTTGATGGCACCTGATGAAAGAGTAGGCTGGTTAGTCTAAATTTTACCCTACTACATTCCGACTATCACCCAAAATCAGTTCACTTTTTTCTATGGCTGGAACTATTTTCAGCAGAAAATGAATTATATTAGGGGCTTTGACAAGTAAGCATCTTCTGACATTAAAAGCCAGGTCTGTGTTGACATACAACAGTGATCCATATAGCAGTCAAATGTTCCCATCTTCTGTATGTTACAAGCTTGTGATATACTTTGAAGGCCTCTTTTAATCTCTCCTATGAAATTGGGACTCTTAGAAGACTCTGTTAGCTAGTGGAATGTCTGCTCTGTTTGTCTTTAGGTTGTAAGAAGGCACTATTTATTTATTTATTTTTTTGCAAGTAACACATATGGCACTCTACATAACTCTTGAATTCAAGAGTCCTGAGGTCTCTTTGAGCCCTATGGGCATTATGGGAATCTGGAGCTGCAGATAACCATTCAATGAGAGCTCTGCCCTATTTCAAATTTTTCCATAGGCCAGGACTTATTCCACACTCAAATGCTTATGTTTGCTATATACCTGTACCCCAGGCAGCTACCCTCAAAGCCCCTCTATATGAAGACACCCTCAAAATCCCCGCCTCACTATGTCTATGTCTGTGTTTGGGGCAAAGCTCTAGAAGAGATTTGTGCCTATGACTCATAAGAATTCAAGTCAGAACCAAAGTTAATTACAATAACCAGATAACATAGGATTCCTAGGAGCAGTTACAGAATGATGGTAATGGGATATTATGTGTTGCAACAGTATACCTTGTTAGAGATCTAGTACCTGAAGTACAGGTTAAGGGGTAAAAGCATAGCTCTGCAATCAGAATGAGTAGGGTTGTGATGGCATTTGCCAACTATTAACTGTGAGCCTTTGAGTAATTTATTTAATGTCTGAGAACCTCAGTTTTCTCATGCAAAAGGAGAATATTAGTATTTTACTTTGAAAACTATATTTAGGATTAAGTAATATAATCTATGCTGGTGGTATTGAAAAGTAAGCAATAAACTGCTAACCACAAAGTCAGCAGTTGAAACTCACCAGTCGTTCCATGAGAGGAAGATGAGGAGTTTTGTTTCCCTAAAGATTTATAGTCTCAGAAACCCTCTACAGGGTCACTGTGAGTTGGAACCAACTAGATGGCACCTGACAACAAGCACAATACAGTCCATGTAAAGAATTTATCACAGTGCCCGACACATAGTAAACTGTCTTTGATTAAGTTTCAAATACCTTTTTTCCATATGAAGATTTCCTGGCAAAAACCTTGATGGTATAGCAGTGAAGCTTGGGATTAATAGACTGGAATTTTTCTCTGTGGATTTGTCACATCTCCCATCCATACCTTAGACTACACTATTGACTGAAGTGAGGATGTGTCTACTGATGGATTGTACACAGAGGCAATAAAAGCTATTACAAAAGCAGTAACAGAGAAAAGCTTGAATGACTTACGTCTGATTGAATAGACAAATGGCTTGATGAACTTGATGATATAGTCCAAATCTGGCTTGTGGATTCGGCCAAGCTGAACTAAGTGTTGATCTAATGGGTAGCTGGCTAGCTCTTCTAATTCCTTTTCATTGTGTATAGGACCAAAGGAAAACACAAATATAGAGTAGCCTTGACACTTGGCTCTCATAGACACTTTCATTAAGACTTCTTTGTCTAAAGGGTTGGTTTCACCAGCAGATATTATAAAGATAACTTTGTTTTTCCTAGGGTTGGGGATTCCTACAAAGATGTTTTCCATTGTCCACTGCAGAGCATGGCCAATAAAAACATCTCCATTGAGGTGTTGAAGAGAGTCTTGGAGATGATGTTTCATTTGGTATACATGGTTATAAGTAGCCAAATCAAATTCTGGGTAGACTGGGCATTCTTCTGTGTTGGGCATATAACCCAAAGGAGAGTAGCTCAGGACAGCAACTCTATCTCCTAAAGCAGAGGTCAGGGGATTTGGGGTAATATAAAAGTAATCAAGCACTGAGATTATAAAAGCTTTCACTTCTTCAAACACATCATGTCCTACTCTTTGGGAAGCATCTATGAGGAAAGCCACATCCATGTAATAGTCTTGAAGAGAGGTATTTCCAGGTTCATAAGCTGAACTTGATTCTTCTTTTGTGCCATGATTTTCATGTCCTACAACAGAATAATTCAAGTTACCCTTTTTTAGTAGAAGGATAAACTCGGAACTCCTACTTCAAGGATGGCAAATACACTGCATGAGGCATTGCTATGCCCCATTCCATACCCAAAGGAGCTTTGTTATCAAAGTAGGCTATAAGTCAGACTGTTCTTTGCAAGGTCAGCATTTCAAATCCACCAGTGGCTCCATAGGAGAAAGATGAGGGTTTCTGCTCCTGTAAAGATGAACAGCCTTGGAAACCCTTCACAGGGTTACTATGAGTTGGAACTGACTCCATAGCATATAACCCCCACCACCGCTATTTCCACACCCATGGTAGACACCACAAATACCACAGTATTTGTCCCCAGGTGATATCTCCAAATCCTTTTTCACATAGAACACTTGGAGGCAGATATTGTCACATGAGAAACAAACAAACACCTACTAAATACCCCATCTTAGATCTTTGTTAATTAATTCATTTATTCTTACGTTATTTCTATATGCAAAATGAGAAGTATACAGTTCTTTTTAGTGAATCCCAAATGGTTACAGAACTTGGAGTACATATTTGCATGGACAATTATATGTAATACCCCCGAGAGAAAAGTGCATATGTCAAAGTCACACTACTTATGGCACACATATACCTTTGCACAGATTTACCTTGTTTTATTGTTTTTTGCTTTATTGTACTTAATAGATAGGGTATTTGTTTTTTTGTGTGTGTATTTTTTTTTTCACATATTGAAGGTTTATGGAAACTCTGCATTGAACAATTCTGTCAGCACCAGTTTCTAATAGCATAGGCTATTATGTCTCTGTTACATTTGGAAATTCTCACAGTACTTCAGAATTTTCATCATGCTATTATTGCACTACTCTGGTAGTGTAGTGGTTATGAGTCGAATTGCTAACCTCAAGGTCAACAGTTCGAAACTACCCACTGTTCATAGGGAGAAAGATGAGGCTGTCTGCTCCTGTAAAGAGTTACAGCCTCAGAAACCATGTACAGGGTCGCTATGAGTTGGAACCAACTCTATGGCACACCACCACCACCATTGCATAGGTAATAAACTATGTTGTTGTTGTTGTTAAGTGCCGGTGAGTCGGTTCCGACCCATAGCGACCCTGTACAGGGTTTCCGAGGGTGTAAATCTTTACGGGAGTAGAAAGCCTCATCTTTCTCCCGCGGAGCGGCTGGTAGTTTCGAACCGCTGACCTTAAGGTTCGCAGCCCGGTTCGTAACCACTACTCTACCAGAGCTCCTTAATAAACTATGGTATCTTGTAAATATAACTTTCATATGCCCTGGGAGACCAAAATTTCACGTGACTCACTTTATAACTGTATTTGCTTTATCGCAGTGGGCTGGAGCCTGTTTTGCACTGTCTTTGAGGTATACTTGTACAGACATTCAAAATATGCACTATGGAGTGCTGTCAGGGGATCAAATGTAAGGGCTGACTTTAGATCAAAACTCTGTGTGTTGTTGTTGTTGTTAAGTGCTGTTGAGTCTGTCCTGATTCATAGTGACTCTGTATAGGATTTCTAAGAGCAGCTGGTGGGTTTGAACCACCAACCTTGTGGTTAGCAGTCCAGTGTTTATCCTACAGTATCACACTAGGACTCCAAACTCTGTAGCTATGCTCTAAGACCATGGTACTCACAGTGCTGGTCCACAAGCTGTATGTCAACCATTTACAAGATAAGATTACACACGATGTAAGTCAACCTTATTACTAAGCATATTGATTAATTGTTTTTTGTTTTTTTTTCCTTTCTCTCTTTTGAGCAAGACTTTCTCAATGAAGGAAGCAGCATCTTACTTTGCATTGAGATGCAAGCTTAACTTGTTTCAGTATTTCAGTTAGCACTGTTCTAAAGGGATCATGAGACCAGTGTTTCCAAATTATAGGAATGATGGCTGGTTGGTGAGACCACAACAGGAAATTCTAGCTCAGAAAAATTTTAAGAGAGTGATCAAAGCTTTTTTCTTCTATGAAAGAAGTGTGTCTATGAATCCAATCAAGGAAGAAGTAGATTCTAAATGGAAAAAAATGTGTTGATCTCTATAAACACTGAACTGCTAATCACAAATATTTATTGATTCCTATCAACACTGGTCAACAATTCAAACCCACCAGCCATTCTTCAGGAGAAAAATGAGACCTCCTGCTCCAGGGAACATTTACCGCCTTGGAAATCTACACAGGGTCACTGAGCTGGAATCCGCTCCTGGCAATGGAGTTATTTGTGTTAAAGAACAAAGATGTCTGGTTAAGGACTAAGGTGTACCTGACCCAGGCTATGGTATTTTCAATGATCTCATATGCATGTGAAAGCTGGATAATGAATAAGAAAGACTGGAGAAGAATTGATGCATTTGAATTATGGTGTTGGCTAAGAATACCATGGACTTCCATAAATACAAATAACTTTGTCTTGAAAGAAGTACAGCCAGAATGTTCCTTAGACACAGTGTCAGAAAGGACCAGTCCCTTGAGAAGGACATCATGCTTGGGAAAGTGGAGGGTCATCGAAGAGAAGGAAGATCACCCATGAGATGGACTGACACAGTGGCAGCAACAATTGTCTCAAACATAAGGACAATTGTGAAGATGGCTCAGGACTGGGCAGTATTTTGTTCTGTTGTGCACAGTGTCACTGTGAGTCAGAACCAACTCAACGGCACCTAATAGCAACAACAACAATTTGTGATTGATCCTGTAGTAGGTACTCAAATATCTCTATTGATCTGTATTGATGTCATAATATTGAAGTTGTTGTTGTTATTTAGTGCCATCAAGTCGGTTCCAAATCATAGCAACGCTGTATAAGTTTTCCGAGGAACGACTGGTGAGTTTGAAGCACTGACCTTGCAGTTCAAGCCAATCTT
>NW_006408546.1:3358692-3412029 GCF_000296735.1 Chrysochloris asiatica | reverse complement strand
TGCCACACCAGGACTCCGTATTGAAGTAGAATACAAAAATAATACTAGTTATTAGTTTATAGTTACAAAAAAGTCAGAAAGGTGAAGATACCTAGATATATGTAGGTATTTGTATATAGACAGAATACTGGTGTGGTGCTGTGGGTTACTGTACTTACCTTACTAATGTTGTTGTTCCCTCTATATACTTATCTATTGCTTAGCTGAAAGTTGGACCATGAGAGTGTGTTCCTTTCCAGACCTGAAGGGTGACTGAGGGCCGCAATCTCAGGTTCCTCCAGACTCCTGACCAGTCAAACTGGATTCATTTTTCTTTAAAAATTTTTTTTATTATTGTTCCTCATATTCTGCTGCTCTATCTGGTACCTTCTAGTGTGATCCCTTTCAGAAAAGTTGGTAGTGGTGGCTGGGTACCATCTAGTTCTTCTGGTCTCAGAATTGTGAAGACTGATGTTCACATGTTCCATTAGTGTGTTGGACTAATTAATTCCAAGCTTCTTCAATTCTTATCATTCTTCTTTTTTCTGAACATGGAGAGACCAATAGATTTTGCTCCTTATTTTGATGTCATATATAATTTCCATGATGTCTCTGTGTTTGAACCGTTTTTGAAGAATGAGGAATTGAAGGACAAAATACATATCTGATTGCCTCCATGAACACCTGCCTGTTCTGTCATGAGAGTAGAAGAACTGGATGGTGCCTGGCTACCATTACAGAATATTTGATCAAAGATTCTTTAAAAGAATCCTGATAAAAATTATGAAAACACAGAAGAGAATTCAAAATTCTCAATGGAAACCAGATTTTCTTGGGGCCATTGAAGTTTGATGAGCCCCTGACACTGTTGTCCTGAGATAATCTTCAAACTTTATGTCTTAAACCAAAATGATTTCCTGAAGTCTTCTTTGAATCAAAAAAAAAAAAAAAAAAAAAGTTAATTATAATTTTAAAAGTATATCTGCTCTGAGTATTGTGCTCTTTTAAATATCTAATTGAGATCAAATTCACAATGGCAGTTCAAGTTTGGATGGGAAGTCTTAGGGAATAGCAAATTTAAGATAACAGTGATGGAATAATGTAGAAGACGATAACGAAACTGGTAGGAGAGCTTACAGCAACCAAAATCAATAAACTGTACATGGAGAAACTGTTGAAATAGTGTGTTTTGGGCTGTGCATATTTGCACCCAAACATCAAATAAAAGTCTTTGCAGAAAGTTTAGTTCATCAGAACCTTTAAGGAACAATTCTCAAAGGGTTCTTAGTAAATTGTGTCAACCATTCTGAAAAAAGGGATTCACATATCCAGTTTATTCCTGCTTAGACATGATGAATGATACACTATTGACTCAACATCTACTAAAAATAATGAAGACCAATTTTTAGATTGGCCATTTGTTTTTACTATTGGGAAAAAAGAAGGGTAAAGTCTAGGGCGAGCTACCCAAAAAAGAAGGCAAGCATGGCCTTACTTATGCTTACTTACTAATCTGTAGTGAGCAATTCCACATGGGTTTCACCACATATGATCGTGGTGGTGCTGGTGTGTTGTGGAGTTGGTTCCTGTATAAGGTTCCAAAGCTACAAATTTTTATGGGAGCAGAAAGCCTCATCTTTCTCCTGTGGAACCACTGGTGGATTCAAACTGCTAACTTATGGTTAGTAGCCTAATGCATAACCCACTATGATACCAGGGCACCTTTACCATATATGAGAATAAGTCTAAAAATATTTCTAAAAAATCCTTTATCAAACAAAAATATCAAAATGTGAATCTATTGTTTCTTTACATATCCTCCATCTAGGTCTATACGCTTCTGAAAGTGTTTCCATTTCTCTAATGTTTCCCTGAAGAATTCTATGTTCTTTGATTTACATCATGTCAAAATGGCAGTTTTAACATCTTTGCGGGACTCAAATTGTGTTCCTTTTAAATGTTCTTTGATTTGGGGGAACATACAGAAATCGAAGAGGCAAGATCAGGTCTGTACGGTGGATGAGGTAAGATTCCCAATGAAATGTTTGTAGGACAGCCCTTCCTACCCTTGAAAATGAGCAGGTGCATCATAACAAGACTAAAACAAGTATATTACTGAGAGAACTTGTGGGCATCCATGTATGTATGAACTGAAATCCTAAGAGCAATACTTTTTTACTTACCCTCATACATACATACATATATACACAAACATACACTGTAGCTATATTTATTTATTTCAGGAATTAAATCCAATTCCTATTTTTCTATTATGTACTGCTCTAATCAATAAGAACTGACCATCTTGTTTGAAAAGCTCCCGTATTCTTTTCCTTCTCACAAAATGC
The DNA here is from genome assembly GCF_000296735.1 of Chrysochloris asiatica. Lineage (NCBI taxonomy): Eukaryota > Metazoa > Chordata > Mammalia > Afrosoricida > Chrysochloridae > Chrysochloris > Chrysochloris asiatica. Next base: position 3,409,702 of record NW_006408546.1, on the reverse strand, counting down.
TAAGAAACAGTCATTTGTGTATGATTCTTCCTTTTGTAATATTACTGTTGTTAAGTGCTGTAGAGTCGATTCTGATTCATTGCAACCTTGTACAAGGTTTCTGAGGAGCAACTGGTGGGTTTGAACTGCTGACTTTGTGGTTTGCAGTCCAATGCTTATTCTACAGCATAGTAATTGAGAGGATTCTGCAATTTATAAGCATGTTTTAAATTTAGAAGCTTCCCATTTTCCTCCAGGAAATTAGTTTTAAACTTAGAAGTTTTTCATCAAGTGCCATCAAACTACTAAACATGAAAGTAGACATGTAGACAAAGGCATATGCATTTTATTCTTCTTTGCTGTTGTTGTTGTTAAGTGCCATCAAGTCAGTTCCGACTCACAGGGACCCTGGATAGGGTTTCTGAGGAGCAGCTGGTGGGTTTGAACCACCTATCTTGAGGTTAGCAGTCCAGTGATTACCCTATAACATATAGCACCACATCAGGACTCCCTTCTTTTCTGTAGGGACTACATAGTGTGCTTTAACTTTCAAACATCAACACAAAAACACTTCTGCAGTTCCCAGGCATAGGTATTAGGAACTGTGAAGATTAATTAAATGGATACTTCTGCCTTTTTGGCATTTGCAATCCAGGAATAGTTAACTATTATCTGCTCATCTATCAATAGATTGAGTTTTCACAACCATGCTCAACTTTTAAAAGAAGGCTAACCAACACAATTTGTTACAATGTTGCTATTGTTGTTGTGTGCATTGAGTTGCTTCTGACTCATAATGACCCTGTGTAAAGTTGCTAAGAATGACTGGTGGGTTTGAACCTCCAACCTTGTGATTACCAGTCCAGTGCTTATCCTACAGTACTACACTAGACATATTAAGGAAAAATATTTCATCAGTGCTTTGTAGAAGACAGAGGGTTGACTTACAATGTTAATAGAATATTTTTTCATGTATCCTTTTATGAACATTCCTGTTTTTCTTTCCAGTTTTCTCTTTACAAATCAGAAAAATCTCAATCCCTTTCCAAAGTATCCAGTAGAACTATTTTTCTAAAGAGGTTAATTTCATCTACAAAATCTCTAAAATAGGTTATCTACTTTGTGGCACTGTAGAATAAAGCACTGGACCACAACAAGATCAGTTTTAACCACAAGGTCATTGGTTCAAACTCACCAACCACCCTCTACAAGGTCACTATGAGTCAGAACTGACTGGATGGCACTTAACAACAACAACTTCCCAAGAAACCCTGGTGGCAGACTAGTTAAGGGCTTGGCTACTTACTGGAAGTTTGGTGGTTTGACTCCATCAGCTGCCTCACAGGAGAAAGATGTGGCAGTGTGCTTCTGGAAAGACTGCAATCTTGGAAACCCTCTGGGGTAGTTCTACTCTGTCCTATAGGGTTGCAATGAGTCGGAATAGATTTCCACAGCAATGGTGTTTTATCTACTTCCAGGATTAGCATAAGAATCAACAAGTATAGATGATTTTGCCTTAAGACTCCGAAATTTATTCAAACATAAGGTGCCATTATTCTACTTTAAGCTCTAAATTCATCTTACTTTGGGAGACTAGGCCTTCAAAAATGTTTTTCTTCAAGAGAATCTGGCAGAAGCATGGATAAAACATCTATAGTTCACAGAAAAGCTGTGTATTTTCTGGAAATGTCATGGAGCCCAATTCCTATCTTCCACTCTGTGGAAGAATTCCCTCAGCATGGCAGAGGAGGAGGCTTGGCTCACTTTATTATGGACATTTGGACGGAGGAGGAAGGGGATCAGCTTGATTTCCAGGGAAACAGACCCAGATATTAGCCGAACTTTGGCCAAGAACTTAACTACATTGCCAAGTGTGCTGCAGTAACTTTAGAGAGACATGGGGGTGGAAAGGAAATTTAGGGAGAAGGGAGATGCTAAAGGACTGGAGCCATTTGGACTAAGTATGCTGTGAGGCAGCTGTGCTGCCTTTCAGGGGTTTGTGGGAAAATTCAAGATATGCATGCAATATCCAGTGGCCTGTGCTGGAATTTACCCAGAGGTCAAATTGGCCATGTATTCTTAATAGTCACGCAACATGTATGAGGAGGTTTTACAAAGTTGATGGGAAAATAAAATGAAAAGACGGTGGAATTTTCCCACAAATATTTTGAAACTACCTCATATAGTTGAGGGTACTTTAAATGTATATTTTTGTCTATAAAGTGTAGCGGACATTTTTCAAGTTCACATTTTGTATAATGACTTCCCGTGAGGATGGCACTACTTTCTGTCTTGCTTTTCCACCTCCTGGATATTTAATTGAGCATTCATTTTGCTTCAGGTCTTGGGCTCAGTGCTGAGCCTGTCTTATTTCATTTAGTCATCCTGTAGCATGATGAGGGTAGAATTACCATTATTCCCTTTTTATAGATAAGCAAACTGAGGCTAAGTGAGAGTGAATGACTTGGCCAAGATTATAGACCGTGCCAGTGGTAGAGGCAGGCTTCGAGTTCAGCTCAGCCTAATTTCTTCAGAAAAAAACTGGATATCAGATATGAGGGGGGAGCATAAACAGTAAAGGACACAGTAACCAGCTCACCAAAGGTGCTACTCATTTAGTTGCTGTCCCGATTGAAGCCACTAGGAAAAATGAAATTCCAAATGCAGGGAATTATATGAATTAAATAAAATTTGTATTTTTTCCCCCTTTTCTAGATAGTATTAGGAGCACAGTGGTTCCATACGATAAACATTTTATAAACCACAAGGTCACAGTTCTAGCCAGCCAACTGCTCCCCAGAACAAAGATGAGGCTTTATGTTTCCTGGAAATTTTAAAGCCTCAGAAACCCTATACAAGGTTGATATGACTCAGAACTGACTTGACGGCACTTAACAACAACAACAATAGGTAGAATTAAGCAGTGGTTACGAGCAGGCATGTTAAAGCTTGTTGAGTTCCTGAATTTCCCTTTGTGCTCTGACTCTTAGTCACTTTAACCTTTCCATATTTCAATTTCACTATGTAGAAACAGTAACAATAAACTATAATGTGATAAGGTTGTTGAGATAAATACAGTCTACACCGTGCCTGTTGTTTGTTGTTGTTAGGTGTCATGAGTCATTTCCAGCTCATAGCGACCCTGTGCATAACAGAAGAAAACACTACCCAATCTAACGGGAATAGAGGTAACTAGTGATTGATACACAATCTTGGAACATAGCCACACAGAGTGAATGGGTATGGGAGGAAGGGTTGGAGTATAGCCACAAATTCATGAGTTTGAAAGAGGATATTTTTACATGAGTATTTACCTTTCCTGCAAACACAACTGTGAATGCAGTGGAGCATACAGTAGGCAAAAGGATGAAAACTTTTTAGATCTTATCAAACATTTTAAAGCAATGAGAAGCTGGGCCTGGGGACTCAGGATCATACTCTCAGGGGACACCATGGTCAATTGGCATAACTTAGTCCACAAAAACAATGTTCTACATCCTACTTTGATGAGTAGTGTCTGGGATCTTAAAAGCTCATGAGCAGTCATCTAAGGTGCAGCTATTAGTCTCTCCATGTATACAAGAAAGAAAAGTGATGAGAATTGAAGATGCTTGGAATCAGTCCAATGGACTTATGGAACATGTGAATATTAGTCTCTACTATGCCGATACCATAAGAAATAGATAATATCCAAATAAATACTACCATCAGTGGCTCTGAAAGAAGATCCAAGACAGAATGGGAGAAAATGTGGAGTAATACAAAAAATTATTCATAATAAAAAGAACTGGGCTTACTGGGGCAGAAAGAAACTCAAGCAATTTGAGACTATAATGACCCTTGACTACCATTAAGGTCTGGAAAGAAACTCACCTTCATTGCCCAATTTTCAACTAAGCAGTTGATGGATGTGTAGTGGGTACTAAAACACTAGTGCAGTATGCTCACTATGGGATGGTCAGCTGTTCAAAATCAAACGGTCAACATTCACCTAAGGACAAAGTTGAGAAGGGATGGGAAGGTGGGTGGAATGGAAGTAGGAATCAGAGGGAGGAAGTAGAATAACTGTTGTTGCATGAAGGGGATTGCAATCATTGAAATAAAATAGAGTGTATGATTTTTTTGAATGTAAAAATGATCTTGTCTGTAAACCTCCACTCAATTCACAATAAAAAGTTAAAAAAAGGAAGAAAGAAACTGCCCGATTCTATGCCTTCCTCACAATTGTTGTTACATTTGAGTTAATTGTTGCTACCACAGCATCAATGCATCATGTTGGGGGTCTACCTCTTTTTCATTGACCCTCCATTTTACCAAGCATGATGTCCTCTAGGGACTGGTCCCTCCTGAAAACATGTGTGAAGTATGAGAGATGAAGTTTCCCCGTCCAGACTTCTCTTCCAACACAGATTTGTTTGTTCTTCTGGCAGTCCATGGCACATTCAGTATTCTTCACCCACACCATAATTCAAATGCATCAAATCTACTCTAGTTTTCCTTATTCACTTTCCAACTTTCATATGCATATAAGGCAATTGAAAATACCATGGCCTGGGTCAGGTTCACCTTAGTCCTCAAACTGATTTATCTTTGCTTCTGAATACTTTACTTTAAAGAGGTATTTTTGCAGCAGAATTACCTAATGCACTATATTGTTTGATTTCTTGACTGCTGCTTCCATGAGTGTTAATTGAGGATTCAAGTAAAATGAAATCTTCAACAACTTCAACCTTTTCTACATTTATCATAGAGTTTTTCATTGGTACATTTGTTCTCTTTACATTGATGTGCAATCCATACTGAAGGCTGTAACTTTTGATCTTCATCAGTAAATATTTTAAGTCCTCTTCACTTCTAGCAATTCTACATATCACATTTTCCTCCAATCCTGATGTCATGTTCTCCTTCACATAATCCAGTTTCTTGAATTATTTGCTCAGCATAAAGATTGGATAAGAATGGTAAAAGTATACAACTCTGCTGTACACCTATCATGATTTAAAACCCTTCAATGGCCCTTTGTTCTATTCTAATGATTGCCTCTTGATCTAGGTACAGTTTCCTCATGAGCACAGTGAAGTGTTCTGGAATACCCATTCTTAGGAATGTTATCCTTAGTTTGTCATGACCCACACAGTCAAAAGTCTTTGCATAGTCAATAAAGTACAATTAAACATCTTTCTGGTATGCTCTGTTTTCAGCCAAGATCCATCAACATCAGCAATGATATCTCTAGTTTCATGTCCTCTTCTGAATCTGGCTTGAATTTCTGGCCATTCCCTGTCAATGTATGGTAGAAACCATTTTTGAGTTATCTTCAGCAAAATTTTACTCTCATGTGATACTAATGATATTGTTCAGTGATTCTTGCAATCTGTTGTGTCACCTCTCTTTGGAATGGGCACAAATATGGATCTCTTCCAATCAGTGGGCCAGGTAGTTGTATTCTAAATTTCATGGCATAGATAAGTGGAGGCCTCCAGTACTGCATCAGTTTGTTGAAAGATTTCAGTTGGTATTCTGTCAATTTTTGGAGCCTTGTGTTTTGAAGTCTTTAATGATTTCAGTCGGCTTGGACTTCTTTTAGTATCATTTGTTATTGATCATATGCTGTTTCTTGAAATGGTTGAGCATAGACAATTTCTTTTTAGTACAGTGATTCTGTGTATTCTGTCTTCTTTTGATGCTTTCTGCATCATTCAATATTTTACCCATTGTTGTTGTTGTTAAGTGCCATTGAGTCTATTCCAACCACTAGTGACCCTGTATAGGGCTTCCAAGGAGCAGCTGGTGATCTTGAACCACTGATCTTGCAGTTCAAATGATTTTGCAGGTTGACGCATTAGCGCACAGCGACACAGGACTCCATAGAATCCTTTAATATTGCAGGTTGAGGCTTGAATTTTTTCTTCAGTTCTTTCAGCTTGAGAAATGCTGAGCATGTTCTTCCCTTTTGGTTTTCTAACTCCAAGTGTATGCATTCATTATAACACTTGATTTTGTCTTCTCAAGCTGCCCTTAGAAACTTTCTGTTCAGTTCTTTGAGTTCCTCATTTCTTCCATTCACTTTAGCTTCTCTACATTCAAGAGTAAGTTTCAGAGTGTTTTCTAACATCCACCTTGGCATTTTCTTTCTTTTCTCTCTTTTTAATGACCTTTTGGTTTCTTCATGTATAATGTTCTTGATGTCATCCCACAACTCAGGTCCTCAATGTTGAATGCATCAATTTTTTTCTTGAAATAGTCTCTAAATCCAAGTGAGATATATTCAAATCATATTTTGGCTCTCATGAACTTGCTTTCATTTTCTTCAGCTTCACCATGAACTTGAATATGAGTAATTGATGGTCTGTTCCACAGTCAGCACTTGGCTTTGTTTTGCCTGCTGATACTGATGTTTTCCACCACCTCCTTCCACAGATGTAGTCAATTTGATTCCTGTATATTCCATGTGGTGAGGTCCATGTGTATATTAGTCTTTTATGTTGTTGAAAAAAAGTATTTGCAATTAAGTCATTGGTCTTTCAAAATTCTACCATCCAGCATAATTTCTATCACTAATGCCATCTTTTCCAAATATTAATCCTTCCTCTTTTTTTCCAGTAGTCACATTCCAATCACCAGTAATAACCAATAAATCTAGATTTCATGCTTGGTTAATTTCAGGCTGAAGAAATTGTTAGAACTCTTCACTTTCATCATTACTGGCTTTAATGGTTGGTGCATAAATTTGAGTAATAGTGGTATTAACTGAACTTCTTTGTAGGCACATGTATATTATCCGATCACAGATAGCATTGTACTTCAAGATAGATATGGAAATGTTCTTATTGAGGATGATTATTAAATCATTGCTCTTCAATGTGTTCTTCTTGGCATAGTAAACAATATGATTGTCAGATTCGAAATGGTCAATACCAGTCCATTCCAGCTTGCTTATGTGTATGATTGAGTCCTGGTGTGGCATCATAGGATAAGCACTCTACTTCAAGGTCGGTTTGAACCACAAGGTCTGCAGTTCAAATTCACCAGTTGCTCCTTGGTAACCCTATAATGGGCTGCTATGAGTCAGAACCAGCTCGACAGTACTTAACAACAACCATGCCTATGATACTGATCTTCATGAGTTCCATTTCATTTTTGACAACTTCCAATTTTTCTAGCTTCATACCTCATACATTCTATGTTCCTATTATTAATGGATTTATAATTTTAAACTGTTTGCAGCTATTTCTCCTCATTTTGAATTGTGCCCCATCAACAAATGAAGGTCCTTAAAGCTTTGCTCCATTAACATCATTACGGTAACTGTACTTTGAGTAGGCAGCGCTTCTATTATGAGTGCCTTCCAATCTGAGAGTCGTATTCTTCTGACAGTGTTCTATTGCTATTCATAAGATTTTCAGTGGCTAACTCTTCAGAAGTTATCCACCTTTCTTTCTTTCAAGTCTTCGTTTGGAAACTCCTCTGGCACCTGTCCACCATGGTTGACCCAGAGGTGTTGCTTCCAATATCCTTGCAATATTACAAGCCGCCACAGTACTACAAACTGACAGATGAGTGGTGGACAAAGTGCCTGGCATAAACTACATTGTTTTTTCTAGCTGCCGCAAGTCAGTCTGTGACTTATGGCAACAGCACGTACTACAGACTAGAACTGTTCTCTGTGGCACTTTCTTGGCTGTCCCAGGCCTTTCTTCCATGAAGTTGCTGTGGATTTGAACACCACTCTTTATGTTAGCAAACTGCTTTTGCCACCCAGGCTCCTCTATCTTAAGTTGCTTTTGTTGTGTATCATTGAGTAGATTCTGACTCATAGTGATCTTATAGAACAGAGTAGAATTTTCTCGTAAGACTTCCTAGCTAAAATATTTTAAGTTTTCAGTTGTGATTTGCGTGAAACCTTATAGAGAAAATTGGTTTTCCATTGAACAATTCGTACACGTTTTGTTTCCTGACATTGATTGCTGTCCCCACAATGTAACAGTACTCTTCCCACTTTCTTCCTCTGTTTACCTTTTCTGTTTGTCCTTTTCCTACTCCTTCCTGCCCTTTGAGCTTTATCATTGGGAGAATGCTATCCTTTTGATCTCTTATGGGTGATTGTTCTAACGAATGTATAACTCCCTGGAGTTGTTGTTCACATTAAAGGTCTGTTGTTCACATTAAAGGTTTGACTGAAAGTTTAGTGAAGGGGGTGAGTTTAGTTTCAGACCTGAAGTATGTCTAATGGCCACCTGTTTCCACCTGTCTATCAGATCAGTAAACCTGGTCTAGTTCATGCTTTTGAATTTTGCTCCACATTTTCATCCTACTCTATCCAGGAGCTCCAATCATGATCCCTTTCAGAGTGGTTGGCAGTTGCAATAGGCTGAACTCTTTAAAGGAGGCGATTACTTTGTCTTTTCTTCCACAGAACTGCTGGTGGGTTCAAACCACCAACCCTCGATTAGCAGCTGAGCACTTAACCATTGCACCACAGAATTCCTCAAAACCCAAATACTCCAGAAGGGGGTAAAATAGAACAGTCACAGATAGTTAAAAATCTTCCTTACTATATCATGCAAACTAGAATTTCTATAAAGAAAAATGCAACATTAGCTGGCATAATTTGGCTGTAGTATACACACAAATACACATGTGTGCACACATTCTCTGACATGAGAAAACTCATTCTGCTATTTTCATGCATTTTTAATCTCAGAGGAGTTGGGAATAATTTATACACCTCTCCAGTTAATATCACTAACTCAGCTTTGTCCTTCCTCCTGTCTGGTGGGGTCACTGTTCAAATTCAAAGAGCCTGGGCTGGGGCAGCAGGGCAGGTACTCATAATTGTGTATCCGGTTGTCTGTCACTAGTTTTATATCAATGGGAAATACATACATGTTTTAAATTCTCTTGTTTTGCTATTTGAGGTCTGCTTTCCTCCATCTGCCTGAACAAGTAGGAGAGATTGTCTTTAATATAGAGTTTCTCCTTTCCCCCAAAGACTTAGAATATATGTATTTCTTAGTCTAGATCTTTTTAGATTAGGTACACAAATTACTTCTTACATGAGTGGCTGATACTTAGTTGGGGAGACAGAATCTTGTGGACCACTCCATACTCTGAAACATCAGTCTGCAGAAAGGTACCAGCATCGTGAGGAAGATGGATGCCTTAGGAATCGATTATACCTAACTCATCTGGATCTGGCACATAAAATTTTAATGGACTTATTCTGTGCTATATGGGCTCTAGATGAGTTTATAAGTGCTTTTGTTTTTGAAATAAATTTAAGAAATAGAATTGTGCCACCAAAATTATTTAAAAATAACTTTCCCACATGATGGTATGAATTAACGTATTTTCACATTTGAAAATTGGGTGTAAATAGGCATAATGCCATCACCAGACATCATGGTATTCTTGGTGGAAAGTTAGTTATTGGGTGCAAATAGTCATGGGTTTGAATCCTGGTTCTGCTACTTATAAGCTCGTATATGACTTTGAGTGAGGTTTTTAATCTGGGCATTAGTGTTTCCACCTGTAAAACAGAAGAATGATGATGATGATGATTTTCTGAAGATTAATTGAAATCATGAATGTGAACTGCTTAGCGTGATACCCAGCACATAGCAGCACTCAATAGATAATAGCTTCTGTAGCCACCATTGTTCATCACACATGATCAAATGAGACAGTGTGTGCAAAAATGCTTTGAGAATTATGCTGCAGATAATGAATGTTGAGCCCCTAAAGCATTCTATATGTACTTTTAATTGAACTGAACACTTTCTGACTGGTATTAGGCATTTTTGTACATACAGAATATACTGTCCGACTACAAGTACCTTGAAGACAGCATCTGTGTCTTTTTTTAATCTTCCTAGCCCCCCAAGAGCATAGCTCAGGGATTAATTTATAACAGCATCCTAAAACATATATTTGTTCCATGAAAGAATGCCTGAATGATGATGGAAAATCTATGGAAATGCATAACGGGGTACCTACAAATAGTAAGCTCTCAATAAGAGCTACCAATGTCACCTCCACTACCATATCTCCACCACCAGCAGCATCACTGCCACCACCACTATCACTATGACTACAACCCTAGCCTCATACCTCTACCTCTTTCTCCACCACCACCTCCACCACCACCACCACTGCCATCACCATCACTCCCCACCATCATCATCACCATCACAACCACTCCATGCTCATACACCTACCTCCATCATCATCATCTCCATCACCAATAATACTACCACCAGCATCAGTAATATCAAACATTTACTGCACCATTGTCTTCACTGTGACCATGACCAACACTAACATTATCATCATCACTACCTCTGTCACCACTTCCAGTATTCATGGGGTTTTTTTCTATTAGGCATGGGACCACATGAAATAAGATATAACCAGAAATTTAGAACATTTCTTTATTAGCTACAACAAATGTTTGCATAAGACATACAGAAGCAAACTCAGTGCACATTTCAATTAAAATAGTTCACATACACTGAATTTTCAGTTCACATTAGTCTTGCAAAACCTTTGAGGAAAACAAATGAACCTAAAACAATACACAAAATATATACCTGTGTCTATAGTTTAAAATGAAATGACAGGAGATTCTGTTTATTCACAAATGAGCATTATGATGGTTGAGATTTCCTAAAGATTTCATGAAATATGTCATTACAATTCAGATATGGGCACAATTCTGTTGGTGATTCTTCATGTGTCATGAAATGAAAGGAGAACATTCAATTGGTATACCATGAAATGATTCAAACGCCAAGTTATTTGATGACAGTATAGAATTTAAATTTAGCAGAAGTAATGACATATATTTCAGTTTAATATATGACAGCAAAAATTAGAAGCATGATAAGTTATTCAATGAGGAAAATGGTTAAATACATTCATTCATTTAAAGAAACATGCAGATATTTAGGAAAATTGGTATGAAACTTGAAGCAATATGGGAAATGTTATTACAATATTACATGAAAAGCAGAATATACAATTGAATAAAACTATATAAGCATATATGCAGATGGGAAAAAGAACATAACCCATACTAAAGTAGCTCAGTGCACTAAACTGTTTCATTTGGGGGCCCTTTAAAAAAAAAAAAAAAAGCTTTTATTGTGAATTGGGTAAAGGTTTAGAGAGCAAATTAAGCTTCCCATTCAAAAATGCATACACATTTTGTTTCATGTCACTGATTCAAATTCCCACTTTCTCTCTGTTTCCTATTTTCTACTTTTTCCTTATGTTCCCATTTCTTTTCTTCCTGGTTTTCTAACCCTTCCTGCTTTCTGAACTTTGTCTTTAGGAAAATGTTGCCCTTTTGATCTCAAATGACTTATTGCTCTAAGGAGTGCATATTGTCTTAGTATTACAGTTCACTTTATAGACCTGTATATTGTTTGGCTGAAAATTGAACCATGGAAGTGTTCAGTTCCAGGCCTATAGAATGAATAAAAGTCTCTGTCAGACAAATAAATCTGTTCTTTTTTTTCTTCTTTTTATGATTTTGAGTTTTGTTCCACATTTTTCTTCCACTCTATACAGGATCTTCTAATGTGATCCCTTTTAGAGTGGTTTGCAGTGGTTGCCAGGCAACATCTAATTCTTCTGGTCTCTAAAGTCAGGGTGGCTGAGGTTCACATGATCCATTAGTCCTTTGGACTAAATGGCTCCATGCATTTTTATTTTCTTCTCTCTCCTTTGCTCTGGATGGAGTACACCAATAGTTGCACCTTAGGAGGTGACCACTCACAAGCTTTTAAGACCCCAGTCATTACTCACCAAAGTAGTATATAGAATATTTTATTTGTGGACTGTGTTGTGTCAATTGAACTTGATGTCCCCCAGAATCATGGTCCTGAGCTTTCTGGCCCAGCAATTCATTCTTTCAAGTCAAATGGCTAAGAAGTTTTCATAATTTTACCCCTGGAAGCTCTGCTATAAGAAGGCTTTTAAAAAATTGTGGGAAAATAGAATTAAAAGATAAACAAAGTTTTCAACTAACTTTTTTAACCCCCCTCATATATTCATAGATAAAATTGCATAATATGTAAATAAAAATATCCTTTTCCAAGCCTATACATATTCACGGTTATAGACCCATTCTCTTTCCCACACCTGTTCAGCTTGCATATTTATCTATATATCTGCTCATAAATTATCATTACTGCTATTGCAGGACTGTGAATATAATGTTTATTTATGTTGCCTTTAACTCCTGTACTCCTCCCAGTGTCTACCTGTGTCTTCATCATGTTTTGTTGGCCACCCCCTTATTATATATTGCCTTCTCCTTCACCCAAGTTAATACACATGTACCCTCTATTTAGTGATTAACCCTCCTCCCCCTCTTATGGCTGGTAACCAACAAAAAATGTCTCTTTTTGTGTGAAAAACCTTTTCTTAATTTTTAGCAATAGTGGTCTCATACAATATTTGTCCTTTTTTGACTTACTAAGTTGACTAAATGCTTTTTAAATGACATAATAGGTGACTATACACATGGACCTTACCAGACGGAATACACAGGAATCAAACTGAATACATCTTTGGGAATAGATGTGGGAAAAGCTCCATATCATCAGCCAAAACAAGACTGGAGGCAGACTGTGGAACAGATCATCAATTACTCATATGTAAATGTAGGCTAAAGCTGAATAAAATGAAACCAAATCCATAAGAGCCAAAATATGACCTTGAACATATCCCACCTGAATTTAGAGACCATCAGAACACATTTGATGTGTTAAACACTAATGATAAAAGACCAGAAGAGTTGAAGGATGACATCGAGAACATCATACATGAAGAAAGCAAAGGGTAATTAAAAAGGAAAGATAGAAAAGACCAAAGTGGGTATCAAAAAAGACTCTTAAAGTTGCTCTTGAACATAGAAAAACTAAATGGAAGAAATGAGTATGTCAAAGAACTGAGAGAAAATTTCAAAGGGCAGCTCAAAAAGACACAGTAAATTATTTTAACAAAATGTACAAAGACCTCGAATTTAGAAAACCAAAGGGTAAGAACATGCTCAGCATATCTCAAACTGAAAGAACTGAAGAAAAAAAATCAGACCTCAGTACTGAATGATTCAGAAAGCATCAGAAGATGGAAGGTCCACACAGCGTCACTGTACCAAAAAGAAATGGTTGATGTTCAAACATTTCAAGAAATAGCATATGATCAAGAACTGATGGTAGTGAGAGAAGAAGTCCAAGCTGCACTGAAAGCATTGGCAAAAAACAATGCTCCAAGAATTCACAGAATACAAAGTAAAATCCTTCAACAAACTGAAGACACATTGGAGGAATTTACTCATCTATGCCAAGAAATTTGGAAGACAGCTACATGGCACACAGATTGAAAGAGATCCAGATTTGTGTCCATTCCAAAAAGAGGTGGCCCAACAGAATGCAGAAATCATCAAATAATATCATTAATATCACATGCAAGTATAATTTTGCTGAAGATAATTCAAAACTGACGGCAATAGTACATCAAAAGGGAACTGCCAGAAATTCAAGCCAGATTTAGAAGAGTACATGGAATGAGGGGTTTCATTGCTGAAGCCAGATGGATTTTGGCTTAAAGCAGAGAATACCAGAAAGATGTTTACTTTTGCTATTTTCATTATGCAAAGTTCTTTTGACTGTGTGGATCATAACAAGCTATGGATAACATTGAAAATAATAGGTGTTCTAGGACACTTGATTGTGCTTATGAGGAACGTGTACATAGACCAAGAGACAGTGGGTTAAACAGAACAAGAGGATACTCTATAGTTTAAAATCAGGAAAAGTATGTACCGAGGTTGTATCCTTTCACCATACTTATTCAATCTGTGGAATTCTAATGTGGCACTGTGGGTTAATGTGCTGGACAGCAAGGTCAGTTTAAACTGTAGGTTGACAGTTCAAGCTCATCAGCCGCTCCTCAGAAACCCTATACTGGGTCGCTATGAGTAGGAACCGACTAGACTGCACTAAACAACTGCAACAATTCAATCTGTATACTGAGCAAATAATCTGTTAGGCTGGGTTATATACAGAAGAATTGGAAGATCAGATGAAAACTTCCTCAGAATTGGAGGAAGACTCATTAAAAACCTGTGATATGCAGGCTATACAACTATGCTTGCTGAAAGCAGATAAGACTTAAATATTTACTGATAATGATCAAAGACCACAGCCTTCATTATGGATTGCACCTCAATGTAAATAAAACAAAATCCTCACAAGTGGACCAATAAATAACATCATGATAAATGGAGAAAAGATTGAAATTGTCAAAGACTTCATTTTGTTTGGATCCTCATTTAACACTCATGGAAGCAGCAGTCAAGAAACCAAATGACATATTGTGTTAGGCAAACAAATCTTTCACAGAAGGCATCTTTAAAGAGTTCAAGAGCAAAATATCAGTTTGAAGACTAAGGTATGCCTGACCCAAGCTATGGTTTTTCAATAGCCTTATATGCATGTGAAAGTTTAACAGTGAATAAGAAAGACCATAGAAGAATTGAAGTTATGGTGTTTGAGAAGAAAACAAAAAGTACTATGGACTGCCAGAAGAACAAACAAATCTGTTTTGGAAGAAGTAGAGCCAGAACGCTCCTTAGAAGTCAGGATGGCCAGACTTCCTAACATACTTTAGACTTGTTATCAGGAGGGACACAGTCTCTGGAGAAGAACATCATGCTAAATTGGTGGATAAGGGTAAAAGAGGAAAACCCCCAATGAGACGGAATGGCACAGTGGCAGCAGGAATGAGCTCAAGTACAACAAAAATTGTGAGGATGGTGCAGTACCAGGCAATGCTTTGTTCTGTGAGCATGGGGTCACTATGAATCAAAGCTGACAATAACAATACCTAACAATAACAGCAATTTCACTCAGCATAAAGAACTTCATGTTCATCCATAATATAAAGTGCTTCACAGATTCATTATTATTCTTTACTGTTGCGTAGTATTCCATTTTCTCTATGTAACGTGGTTAGTTTGTCCATTTATCAGTTGATAGAAATTTAGGTTGTTTCCATCTTTTTGTTGCTGTAAATAGTGCTGTGATGACAATGGGTGGGTATGGTTGGTTTGAACTGCAAGGTTGGTTATTCAAGCTCATCAGCTGCTCCTCGGTGTTTCAACTTTGGGGTGCTATTGTAAATTATATTATTTTCCTGATTTCCTTTATAGAGTTCTCTTAGTTAGTGTAAAGGATTCCAACTACATTTTATATATTGATCTTGTACACTACCACTTTGATGAATCTTTTGATTAGTTCCACTAATTTTATTGCTGAGTCTTTGTAATTTTCTATGTTATAGGATCATATCATTGGCAATAGAGATAATTTTGCTTCTTCTTTGCCAGTTTGACTGCCTTTTATTTTCTTTCATGTCTTACAGCTCTGAATATGCACAAGAACACCCACATTTGCAGATAATACCCACCTGACCTGGCTTCAATGGCTCAATGATCAGAACTCAACTAGAACAAGAAAGAAGAGGGAAAAAAAGTAATCTGGTACAATTTGATGAACTTCACCTATACTTATGGATATAGTAACTCAAAGAGGGAACAAATATTTTCAGCGAGCATCATTCCCACCCCCTTGGTACACAGGGTAGATAGGGATGGGCAACTTGGAATTAGCTACCCAAAATGGGGGGGCTACAAAGGCATGAAGTGACTAGATCATGAGGGTTCGGAGGAAGGCAGAATTTCCACTGAGTAGTATCCAATCTGTCTGGGCAGAGTTGATGAAAGGAGATGGGGATAGAACTCTTATGGTACAACAGTGAATAATTACTATCAGGACTGACTGTGAGGGTTTGAAATGTAACAAAAGGAGGGGAGTGGTTGACTTTACAGTCCAGGAGCAGAGGGCCCTGGGACCATCAAGGGAGAAGAGCAGAGTGCAGGATCCTACGCAGAGAAACAGTGAAGCCAGAAATGGAAGCAGAGACGATGACCTGGAGAGATGGAGCAGCTGGGGACTCTAGACCCAGAGAAGGAAAGGAGCTGTGTGCTGATGCCTGGGGGCAGGCTTGCACGGTATACCTTTTTGTTGTTTGATGATGCATAGAGGGGATTGTCATGGCAATGAAATGATATATGATAGGATGAATATAGTTAATGTTCTCCCATGTAAACTATCACATAATTCACAATAAAACACTTAAAAAATGCAATACAAATATTGCTTAAATAAAAGTCTATTTCTGAAAAAAAAAAGAGGGAAAAAGCCCAAAACAAGCTAATGGAAAGGAAAAAAAGCAAAAAAAAAAAAGAAAGAAAAAGAAAATGGATAAAACTGGAGGGTGGGGCAGGGCACCTGGGCAGTGCTGCTGTTGACTGAGGAGGCAGTAGAGAGAAGCAGGGCAATGATACAGGTTTGTGTGCACTGCTAGCCAAGGAGGCCATGGGTGGTAGGGTGTCTTTTACTAGAAGGAGTTCCTGCCAGCCCAGAGGACACCTAAGTGTAGAATACCTGATCCCATAAGAAGTTCCTGCTGACTACCCAGCCCGGCACTGTGTATTCTGCTAATGCAAGGACACTAAGAGTGTATACCTCCAAACATGGGGTTAACGTACACCTGTTACCCAATCCACAAGGGTGTGCTTCTGACCTCAGGTAGAACAAAGTCTTCCTGGGATAGATGTATCATCAGCCATTGGGTAGGTAGGAGTTGGTGCTGGTCACACTTCTGGTCACCAAGAGGGTATGTGGAATAAGAGGAAGATTGTGCCTTTGTGGTCACCAGCTTCCAGTGAGGGTGCTGGTGCAGTTCTGGGTGACTGGAATTGATTGTCAGGTTGCTGTCTCAATTGGAACATTGCTTGCAAAAGTTCAAAATGACCATGCTGTGCCTGACCAGTGGGTAACTCACCATTCCATCTGTTTTCTTCTTCACTGTTTACATTCAGTTTCTTCTTTCTAATTGGTTTTGATCCACTTCTTTCTCCTCACCTTTGAAGCTCAGGGTTATCTTCACATTTATGGCATTTAGTTTCTCATGTCTTTGTTGTAGAGGGCCTGGGTAGCTTGTCTGCCTAGTCTGCCGTCTTGCTGGAAATCTTTGGGACTTGGTTTATTTAATTTTATAAGATATGATGGTTCATTTATATATATGTTGTTGTTGTTAAGTGCCATCGAGTCGATTCCGACCCATAGCAACCCTGTATAGAGTTTCCAAGGAGCAGCTGGTGAGCTTGAACCACTGACCTTGCAGTTCAAATGACTTTGCAGTCTGATGCATTAGCCCACAACACCACACCAGGACTCCAATACAACTATATTTTGTCTTAATTGTTTTAATTAGCAGAATCTTGCAGGTATAATGGAAATCCTGCAGGTGTAGGATTCCAGAGGCCCTGTATTAGGTCTGCTAGTTCCATGACACTGGGGAAATTCATTTTTTCCTAAAACAGGATTTATCAACCTCCACACTATTGACAGTTTGACCAGACTTTGATTTCTTTGTTGTAGGGGCTGGCCTCTGTACTGTAGGTTTTATATTTTACTGTGTATTATAGGTGTATTATGGAGTTCTGGTGCGGCACTGTGAGTTAATGCTGCAGACTGCAAAGCCATTTGAACTGCAAGGTCAGCAGTTTAAGCTCACCAGCCACTCCTCAGAAACCCTATACAGGGTCACTATGGGGTGGGGATCGACTCAACGGCACTTAACAACAACAACCTAGGTGTATGATAGATTATTTACTAGTTGCCAGAAGCACCCTTTGTTTGAAACAAAAGTATCTCCAGACATTGAAAAATGTCTCTTCAGGTGGAGTAAGGCAGAATTGCCTCAGTTGATTGCTAGACCCTCTCTAGCTCTAAGACACTATGACTGTTCCAAAGTCTAAAGATTATACTAGATTTGTTAGTTTTAAAGCTGATTTGTAGATCAGAATTATATTAAACTTTGGGCAAGGGAAGCAAAACCCAAAAACTCCGGTACAAATTTCCTTAAGCACAACTACAAAAAGAATATCTGCTGAAGTTATCCTGAGGCCTGGAGCTTCATGAGCCCTAGGCTAAATTTGAGTCAACATTTAGCATTCACAGTAAATTATTTTGCCCATCTTAAACATTGTAATCCTTAAATATTGGATTACATAGAGTTTGTGACTAAAGTGTTAGGATAGCCACTGGGTTAATAGTGACAACTTAGAATTAAACCACCCATTTTTATTACATAATTTCAGAGATTTCCCCTTGTAAGTAATTAAGAGGGACTGCATTTTCCAAGGAGCTTTTGTATTGGAGATGTCAAGGTCAAAGTGCATAATATTATCCAGAGATAACCACAATATAATTTGATCTTAAAAGCATTTTGTTAGCTAGATGTTGATTGGTTGGATGGATGCACAGTGGTCTTTGATGGGCAAAGTAAAATCATATTCCTCGTTGTAACAACTGGTATGCTTTGGAAGTCACATTTCTGTTCTGTGATACTAGATACTACTTTCTTTTTCATTGGGAACATAGTCCAAATTTGGTAGGATGGTTCTCAAAGCACCATTGTCAGAATCACCGGTGCTGCTTATTAAAACCCAGAATGTTGATTTCCACCCCCGAGTGTCTGATTCAGTAGGTCTGAGATAGGTGCCAAGAATCTGATTTCTGATATACTTCCACCTGCTAATGTTGATGCTGCTGATCTAGGGAACACTTTGAGAACCACTGAGATCATGAATCTCAAACTTGAAGGCATATAAGCATTACTTACAGGGCTTTATAAACATCAAAGCGTTCTCCTCTCCATTCACACCCCTAATTCTGAAGCAATAGTTCTGAGCAGGGATTAGGGATTCATATTTACTAAAGATTTTCAGGAGATTTGGATACAAATAATTCTTGTGCTGTTCTATACAATGAGCAGGCCCAGGAAAGGTGATGGATTTGAAAATAATTTGGCAGGTAGGAAGGAGAAGAGGTAGGGTTAGACTTAAGGGGTCCTAGTGTGGTGATTTAGGATAAGCACTTGACCTCAAGGTTGGTTTGAACAGCAAGATCCGTTATTCAAACTCACTAGCTGCTCCTCAGAAACCCTATACAGGGTCACTATGAGTTGGAACCAACTTGACAGCATTTAACAACAAATATCTAGAAGAGACAATTAACGGTTTATTTTTCTGTACAACTGTGAGAGGACTGTGGGAACTTTATACATTCCTATATGGTTAAGATTCCCGACTTTCCCCCAAGCCTCTCAGTTCAAAAGCAGAAAGGTCAGCCATCAGTCATAAGAATCACAGTATAAATGAATAACATAAACACAGTATATGGAGGTCCTTGTGAAAGTTATCAACCTTTTATTTGAGCAATACATCTGGAACTTATCAAAACTCATCTCTCAGTGACTGAATAAACTATCCCAACCACAATTTACTCTCTAGAAGGCCAGCACATTACACAAAAATTTCCCAGCAGTTCTTGGCTTCTGGCTAGATGATAACAAAGAAAGGAACCATGCAAATCCCTAGAAAACACTTGTGGCCAGATATTCGGATTTATTTTGAAGGATCTATAAATATATAGTCCTCACATCTGAGACTCTCGTCATTTTTAGGCTTATTTTTTCTTGCTAGAGGCACACACAATTATTTCCTCAGCCAAATTGAACCTTACAAGAATTTCTCTTGATTCTCAGATATCTAAAAAGCCAAATAAAAAGTCTTTCTTTCGCTACTGAACAATGGTCATTAAAGATGGCTACAAAGATGAAATTTATCTTTTTAATATGTAGTCATATCAGTCTCTCCATAGAAAGTTCACCCCTTTGAAATACTAGACTTTGGAAACAAAGCCATCTAACAAAGCAACCACAAGTGACAATTTTGCTATCCTAACACTCTGTCAAAAGACCTTCTCTGGTCTTTTAAACGACAGCAAAATAAATTCCTCTGTCTTGAGGACTATCATAGTGAGCCTCTCATCAAAACGAATATCCCAAACTAACAACATCCATTAAAAAGAACAAATATTTAATTCTCTTCTTTAGGCTTTGTCTATACAAAAAGAAAATAATTGTTCTAACTAAAAAAAAAAAAATACACACCTAATGCCATCATACTACATATATCAAGATTCGCTATATTTACTCTTTTTATAGCTAAGATGCCTTTGTTTTCAATAATGATGATTTAAAAATATATATATATTCTTAGTTAAGCTTTCTATTAAGGACTGTTTGGATGTTTAAAAAATAAAGTTCAAATATTTATAGTTATGGGGGCATGTGTGTTGAATACATGAAAAAATATCCAAGGAAGCTACTAAGAATGAATATTAAGAGCATGAAATTGGCCCTCTTTTACCCTTGCATACTTTACCCATCATACTTATGACTTAATGCTTCAATATTTGCATGCTGGCCAGATGAGCGTTTTTGAAGGTTCTAAATGTATAGACAGAATGGTCAAATACTCTGTTGAGTATTTCAAACTCATCAATGAAAATATAGAAAATAAGAAAATTCTGTGTCTTATTTGTTTGAAATCATTACATTCTGACTAGTTATTATTGACTTTCCCTTAAAAGGTATACTGTAGGTGATGAGGGAATTAATCCTTTATTTTCTCCAGGTATCCCAGAATAAAACTGATCTCATGAAATCACAAACTCTTGAGCACCAGCCAAGGCCTACTTTTAAAAGTGAATTTATGCAGGACTTTGAACAGGTTCATTCCATTTGAACCCCCTGATGAGAACTTGCATTTCCACCCCAGAATACTACATCAGAATCTGCAGTTTAACAAGTTACTCAGCTGATTCTTATGTATACATGTATGTTCTGATTCAGTATATCTGGGTTGTCATTATTAAGTGCCATCGAGTTGGTTCCAACTCATAGCAACCCTGGATAGGGTTTTCAAGAAGTTTGAACCACCAACTTTGCAATTAGAAGTCCAGTGTTTATCCTACAGTACCACACCAGGACTCTATCTATGTGGGAGGAAATACAAATTCTCAGTAGAGGGTTACAAGTGAATGAACCAGGTGGAAATCCTAATTTTCATCTATCTTTTTTTTGCTTTTTAATATTCTCTATACTGCCTCTTCTGATATCACACTAACTTTCTAAATTATGTTTTCTAGAAAAATCAAAGTTTACTGAGAACATCAGGATATTCCTGATGTTTACTGAGAACACCAGTGAATTCCTTAGTGGTGGGTGTCTGTCTGTCACCATTTACTTCTTCAGTTTCAATAAAAGCAGTAGTTAATTGCTCCAACTTGAACTTGGAAAAAAGTCAATTTAATACCAGCCTTAATACAGTTGATCCTTTCCTAGTATTAAAAGATGAGGATCCAGATTATTTAAACATTTCAATGATGTCTTTTCATTCCTTACCAGAAATGAGGCTTGCCATTTCTTCAGGAGCCTGATCATTTTCGTATTTACTCATTAATTTCTGTGGTTTAACTATTTGACTTGGAATATGAACAAAATGGTCACTTCTGTTTTCTTCCAACAGAAAAGATGAGTCGCTCGCAGCACTTAAATCATCCCCAAAGAAGGTGTCCTCTCCTGAAAACATCTCATGTGGCTTGTTAGTATACCTAGGGGGAAAAGGGAAATTTTTTAGATTAAGTCTAGATAACTTTGGGGGATGCAAATTAAATATCCTAACAATTAGATAAAATCATTTAAAACGATCTTAAAAACAATTTCAGGAGGTATTAAAAATCAAAATTAATTTCAATATGATAATTTATTAAGATTAATGAACCTTCTTCTTAAGAGCAAAGCGGAAAGACTGATGCTTTTCAATTTCAAAACATGCTCTATAGCTGCAGTAACCAAAACAGCCTGAGAGGATCAATAATAGACTAATGGAATAGAACAGAAAGTTCTGACATAAATGATGAATCTATGTGCAACTGATTTTCAAAAAGGGGCCTAAGTCCATTCAGTGGGGAAGGAATAGACTTTTCAACAAATGGTACTGGAAAAATTTTAAATCCACAGGCAGAAAAATGAAACAGGACCTATGCCTTACACCATACACAAAAACTAACTCAAAAATGGATCAAGGACCTAGTGTTGAAGCTAAATTATGAAGTTCTTGGAAAAAAATAAAGGAGAGAAACTATGGGATCTAGTATTTTTAAATGACAGAATATCAAGCACAACAATAAATGCACTAATAGCAGAAGACAAAATAGATAACTGGGACCAAAACTTAATTACTATGCTCATCAAAATGATTTGTTAAAAGAGTAAAAAGACAAACTATAGACTGGAAAAAAATCTTTGGGAATGACAGTGATAAGGATCTGTTGTTATTAAATGCCGTCATTTGTTCTGACTCATACCGACCCTGCATAGAGTTTCTGAGAAGTGGTTGGTGGGTTTGTCATCTTGACTTTCCCTTAAAAGGTATAGTGTCATCTTGCAGTTAAAACTGGCCTTGGGGTCCACTACACATCCTACAGTGCCACTCCAGGACTCCTGATAAAGGTCTACTATCCAAAATATATACAAAACTTTTACAGCATGAAAACATAAACACAAACAATCCATTAAAAACATGGACAAACGACAGGGAAATAGGCTTCTTGTTAAGCCTTTGGGGAGTAGGGGACCTTGCGTGCAATCCTGAGCCACACCCAGAACCTTCTGAGGTGGCACATTCCCACCTGAAAAGACATGAAGACCAACCCGAGTGGTTAGAAGAACAGAAGATACTTATTAAAAGAAAGACTAACAGAAAAACAGCAGACTATTCAGCTGTGACAATATCAAGCAAAGCAGTTTGCCTTGGAGGCATCAAGGCAAGAAAAGTCAGCCCATCAGGGTAAACCCCCTTCTAAGACTGAAACTAAAAGGGAACCCACCACCAATCTAGTGAGTACCCTGGTCAACTTGTAAGTGGAAGTGGGGGAAATGCAGCAGTGAAGACATGGGCAGAATTTGGCCATGTTCCATTGACACCCATTGACCTTGAAATGAGAGAGAGAGGAGGAAGGGCGGCTGGTCTGAAGTTTAGGAAGACATGTGAACTCCCAAGCTCAAGGACACTGACGTAGCCACTGGGGGATGGAGATGAGCGTGAAGTGGGCAGCTGGTCTGAAGTGGGGGAGGCACGCAAGAGCTCCCAAACTTGCAGCTAGTACCCATTTGACTTAGCTTAGATGGCTAATTGATGAGAACTTGACCAGATGAAGTTAAAGACGTTTGATACAGTGAGCAAGCATCAATTGCTATAATTTGATGAACTGGACCATAGTTTATGAATGCAGTTAGCCGAAATTCCAACTGAAATGGAAGGATTCTTCATATCAAGGATCAAACTTTTTTCCTCAGTGCACTGGCTTGATAGGGATGGTCAACTCAGACAATGCTATCAAAAGTGGGGGGCTATTAATGTATAAAGTAGCTGGTTTACAAGCTTTCATGAGTGTGCTTAATTTCAGAATAAGAGGAGTAAGGTAGAATCCCCACTGAAGAGTTTTCCTCTTTTCCAGATGGGTGTGGTGAAAGGGTCTGGGATGGTGGTGATAGAATTTTATGATTCAATTGTGAGTAATTGTTAGCAGGACTAATTGCGACTGTCATAAATGTAAATGTAGTAGATATGTAACTAAAAGAGGGGAGTAGTTCATCTTTCATTTCAGGAACAGAGGTCCTGTTCAAGAGGGAAGAACATGAGTAAAGCGTGAGATCCTAACCAGATAAGCGGCAGCAGAAGAGACAGTGGCAGAGGCAATGGTACAGAGAGAGACATAGAGCAGTTTAGGACTGTAGGCCCATGGACTGAGAAAGGTTGTGTGCCTGTGGGCAGGAGGCTGACTTGCAAAGTGTGCCCTTTGGACATTTAAATGCATGTAAATTTTTTGTTTTATTTGCATATATTACAAAAGAGAAAGGGAATAAAGGTAAATACTGTTGACTGATGGTGCACAGAGTGGATTGTAATCATTGCAGTGAAACTAAGTATTATTTGTTGAATGTAAAACTGATAATTTGCCCTGTAAACCTTCACTATGTTTGAACCCTTCTCTGCAGCCATTGTATTAATCCGTCTCATTGAGGGTCTTCCTCTTTTTTGCTGACTCTCTATTTTACCGAACATGAAGTGTTTCTCCAGGGACTGCTACTCCTGATGTTGTTGTTGTAGTTAAGTGTCATGGAGTTGGTTCTGACTCAGTGACCCTGTATAGGATTTCTGAGGCTACAATCTTTATGGGGCTGATAGCCTCATCTTTTGGTCATGGAGCTATTGGTAGGTTCAAACTGTCAATCTTGTGGTTCGCTGTCCATGTTTATCCTATGGACCCACTGCACTCCCCAGTCACTCCTGATAAAATATCCAAAATACGTGAGAAAAAGTCTCACTATCCAATGTTCTAAGAAGCATTTTGGCTGATTAGGTGCATCTTAGTCTCAAAGTGACATTTTTGCTTTTTAACACTTTAAAGAGGTCCCTTGCAGTAGATTTGTCCAATGTAACATGTGGTTTGATTTTTTGCATGCTGCTTCAATAGGCATTGATTGTGGATCCAAGTAAAATGAAATTCTGATATATTCCTTATCTTCTCTATTTATCATGATGTTGCTTATTAGTCTAATTGTGAGAATTTTTGTTTCTTCTCATGTTGGTATAATCCATATAGTATTCCCTTGTTTTGTTTTAACAACTTTCTCTTGGTTTGTGCAGTTTCCACATGAGCACAATGAAATGTTCTGGAATTCCTATTCTTCAAGATATTATCCATAATTTGTTATAATCCACACAGTTGAATGTCTCTGCATGCTCAGGAAAACACAAGTAATATCTATTTGATATACTCTGCTTTCAGCTACAATCCGTTTGGCATCAGCAATGATATCCCTTGTTCCACATCCTCTTCTGAATCTAGCTTGAATTTCTGGCAGTTCTCTTTCAAGGTACGGCTGCAACCATTTTTTAATTATCTTCAGCAAAATTTGACTTATATGTGGTTTTAATGATATTGTTTGATAATTCCACATTCTATTGGATCACCTTTCTTTGGAATGGGCACAAATATGGATCTCTTCCAGTCACTTGTCTAGATAGCAATAGATAAGTGAACATATCTAGTATTGCATCTGTTTGTTGAAACATCTGTTTCCCAAAGCTGGGTTTTGTTTTTGTTTTTGGTAATTTTTTGCCAGAGTCTTCAGTGCAGCTTAGATGTTAATACCATCAGTTCCTTATTATATGCTACCTCCTCAAATGGTTGAACATTAATTAATTCTTTTTGGTAAAGGGACTTTGTATATTTGTTCCATATTGTTTTGATGCTTCATGTGTGGTTCAATATTTTGCTTGTTGTTGTTGTTAAGTGTTGTCAGGTTGGTTCCAACTCAAAGTGACCCTGTATAGGGTTTCTGAGGAGCAGCTGGTAAGCTTGAACTGCCAAACTTGCAGTTCAAACCAACTTTGCAGTCCAGTGCATAACCCACAGTGCCACACCAGGGCTCCTTTATCTATAGAATCCTTCAATATTTCAACTTGAAGCTTGAATTTTTTCTTCAGTTCTTTCAGTTTGACAAATGATGAGCATGTTCTTTTCTTTTTGTTTCCCAACACCAGGTCTTTGCTCATTTCATTATAATATTCTACTTTGTCTTCTTGAGTCACCATTTGAAATCTTCTGTTCAGTTTTTACATCATCATTCTTTTAATTTGCTTTAGCAATGCTATATTCAATAGCAAGTCTCAGTGCCTCTTCAGATATCCATTTTTGTCTTTTCTTTCTTTCCTGACTTTTCAAATGGACTTTTGCCTTCTTGATGGCCTTGAGGGTGTCCCACACTCATCTGATCTTTGGGCATTAATTTTCAATGCATCAAATCTATTGAATTGGTCTCTAAATTCAGGTGGGAAGTACTGAAGGTCATACTTTGACTTTCATGTATTTGTTTTAATTTCTTCATCTTAAACTTGAACTTGTATAGGAACAATTAATAGTCTGTTCTGCAGTTGATTCCTGGCCTTGTTGTGACTGATGATATTGAGCTTCTCCATCAGCTCTTTCCACAGATGTAGTTCATTTGAGTCCTGCATATTCCGTCTAGTAAGGTCTATGTATGTAGGCACCATTTCTGTTGTTGAAAAAGTTGTTTGCAGTGAATAAGTTCTTGGCCTTGCAAAATTCTACAGTGGGATCTCTGGAGTTGCTTTTACCACTAAGGCCCTATTTTCTAACTCCTTATCCTTTTAGGTTCCCGAGTTCTGCATTCCAATAACTTCTTGTTAAGTGCCGTTGAGTCCGTTATGATTCATAGTAACCCTATATAGGGTTTCTGAAAAGTGGCCAGTGGGTTTGAACCACCAACCTGACAGGTAGCAGTCTAGTGCTTATTCTACTGTGCCACACCAGGATTCCATTTCAATACTAGTAATTATCAGTGCATCTTGATTGTATATGTGATCAATTTCAGACTGCAGAAGTTGATAAAAATCTTCAGTATCTTTACCCTTGGCATTAGTGTTTGGTACATACATTTGAATGACTATTGTATTACCTGGTTTTCTTTATAGGCATATGGGTATTATCCTGTCACTTGAAGCATTGTACTTTAGGATAAATCTTACAGTGTTCTTTTTGAAGATGAATGTGACACCATTCCTCTTCAATTTTTCATTCCTGGCATAGTAGATCATATGACTGTCTGATTCAAAATGGCCAATACCAGTCCATTTTAGCTAATTCATGGCTAGATATAAATCTTCAAGTGTTTCATTTCACTTTTGATGACTTCTAATTTTTATAAATTCATGCTTAGTACATCTCATATTCTGATTATGAAATGACAAGAATACATAATTATACAGGAATACATAATTATACAGATGCTTACTAGTGGTTACCGGGGTCTGGGAGAGAAACGGGAAATCACTCACTGGGAAGCAGTGAATTTTTGTCTGCGTTGTTGTTGTTAAGTGCCAATGAGGTTTCCAAGGAGCAGCTGGTGAACTTGAACCACCGACTTTGCAGTTCAAAGGGCTTTGCAGTCTGGCGCATTAACCCACAGCGCCACATGGTGATGGGAAAATTAGCATGCACTAAAGATGATGGTTATACAACCACACTAATGTCATTGTTACCATGAAGCTGTACATCAGGAATACAGAAGGGGGACAGGTTGGAAAATAAAATACTTTACATAATTTTACAACTATAACAGTACCCAAAAAGAATTTGTCCTTGTTGACATTACTTGGATACACTTTATAGGATTCATTTTCATGATTCAAAGGTTTAGGGTCATGGCTTTATGGGTTTATCAAGTCAACTGTCGTAATGGTTTTAGAGTTTCTGTTCTATCTTCTAGTTCAGTGAGTAATGCCTGTGGTCTTTAAAGCTTTCGTGTGCATATTCAAGATACAACAGTCTCTATTTGATAGGAACAGCACAGAAAAGAAGGACACCCAGGAATTGGAGAAAGAAATGTGCTGCAAGTTTAACTGCCATCATAAACTACTATCTTCATTGTCATGAGACCAGAAAAAATAGATATCCCTAGCTAACATTACTGAATGTTCTGATCAAGGACCCAACAGATGGGTCAAAAGGAGGAAAAATGTGGAAGAGTAGCTCAAACTTAAAGAAATGGGACTTACCAGACTCACCAAGAAGTGGGAAATGAGACTGACGTGAGATGAGGCTAAATTGTAGGTTATATTTTTAGAAAGAAGTCTCTGGGTGGTACAACTAGTTAAGCACATGACTACTAATTGAACCCATCCAGAGGTACCTTGGTAGAAACTTGGCTATCTACCTCTGAAAAACATGGAGCACAGTTCTACTTTGGCACACATGGGGTTTCCAGGAGTTGGAACTGACTGAATGGGAGCTGTTTTTTGGTGTGTGTTTTTTTTTTTTTTTTAATTAAAAAAATTGGGGGCTAAATATGAAAATTTTTTAGAAAACTTGAATTTAAATGCAAAACTGTAATGAAGCTTAAGAAGATGTTATGCATCCAGCATGGAAGCAATCTTGATATGAAACGTCTGCTACAGAAACTGTAATACTTTACTTCAGAGACCTTTTTAGTTTCTTTAACCTAATAACCTGTCATGTGCCAGGCATACACCCATCTGTCAATTAGCAGGGAGTTGTAAATGTAAGAACTTTTCAACTCACTGGAAATGCTCATATTGCAAATCCTCTTCTGAAAGTATGGCTTTACAGGCATCCTCAAGCATTGGTGGTGGGTACTGATTAAATCCTCCTATTGAGGGAACAAAGTTAAAGTTAGATTTTCAAACTGGAAATTGCATTTGCTCAGTAAAGAGAATCCCAACAGGAATCCTCTTAAGGCAATAAATGTCACTAAAATATTTCAGTAAAATTTGGTTGGTGTGAAAACAGCAAATGATAGCAAATAGAAACAGCATTCAAAACTTGATTTTAGAGTGCGTTAGCCACCAAAAAAATTACCTACCAGGGTCATCAGAGGAAAATGACCTCCTCAAATTGCTCATTTAAGGGTTAATGGTGGTATAGGGACACATGATTTCACCAATAAAATTGGAGGGAAATTTTATTCTGATTCTCTTAAGCTTTTACAATCAGACTTATGCTACTGGATCAAACAAAGAAAAGATAATATTTTGTCTACATCATGCTATTTTGTGCTTTTACACAACTAACACTGATTTCATAGGAGGAGAAGAATCACAGAAAGATTTATAGATTACAGGTCTGAGTACTGTACCACTCTATATCCTTCCTGATGTTTTTCTGTAGGTTGAGGAATATTGAGAAGTGTATCATTTTTCCCTCATTTAATTGAAATTAGCCATTTTTAGTTAAAGGAGGCCTTTCACCATTGAACAACCCACAGCTCCAAGAGAAAGTGTCAGAATAATTCTGTGGTTTTACAATGATCATATTCTCTGATTTAAGATGAGTGTTGTTGTTTTTTCTTTTTCTTATATCTCCGAAATGAGAATGTGATTTCAATTGCATCTGACACTTGCTGTTGGTAAGGCAAGAACTCTGATGTAGTTGTCATTGCCTATGCAGGCAGGAACATTGAAAGTGCCTGCACCAAAACTTGTGAAAAGTGGGGTCAGCAATTTGGAAAAACAAAACAAAACACCACAAGTTAGTAGAGAAGTAAACAGACCTCTGTTTACAGCCTTGGAAACCCTGTACAGAGTTGCTATGAGTAGGAACCGACTCCACAGCACAGAACCACCACCACCACATGAACCAGAAGTGGTTGTGGGAAGGCAGTGATTCAGATGTGTCTGGCAAGGTTCTTCCAGTGGAAGTCAACAGTATGGTACTGTAACTTTGTTGCAAAGCCACAGAAGAGCCCAGCATCACCAGCTCTGAGTTATTTTACAGTCTTAGAAATGCTGCCTTAACAGCCACTTGAAGACACAAAGTACAACATTGTATGGGGTGTGGTGGTGGTGGTGGGGGAGTGGATATTGATGATTCTGAGTTAAAAAGTAGTTCACATAAAATATCAAATACTAAATGAGAAGTTGTTTTAGCAATGTCTTAAACAGTCTGTTCACATATATGAAGAGGCTTCAAAGAGTTTGTGGAAAAATGGACTTTAAATATAATAGGATTTTTTTCATGAACTTTTTGAAGTGCCCCACACCCCGCCCCCACATACTTACTCTAAATTTGGAAGAACTCTTTCAATTGCTATAAAATACAAACACTAATAGGAAAATCTGTATCAAAAGTCACTGAAGAGATATTTTTTTCTACTCTGTATACAAAACAATAGAGGGCATTTTAGATATAAAGAAGTATAGTAGTATTCCCTAAAGGGCAATTATTGGGTTTTCTAATTGTATGTGGCTCACAAGAAAAGGTGGAAATCATTCTTTAATTAAGAGTGAACTCTAAAGATATGGTCAGCATGGGAGATTTCTTGAATATCAGAGCAACTTTTGAATTCATCTGTGGTGAGATTGGTTGTAGCAAAATCTAGCTCTAAACCTGTCATGTTCTCAGAAAGGTTCAGTTCTGATTTCGTGGATTCTCCAGAGTAGAGTTTTTCAACTTCAGCAATATTAATATTTATACAAGTGGAAAACTGACATGTACATTTTAGGATCTTTAGCAATATCCATCCATTATCAGTAGTATCCCCCAAACCAGGTATGACAACCAAACATTGCACGCTATCTCCTGGAAGAAAAAGTCACTCCTGATTGAGAATCAATGTTATAGAAGAACATGTCTCACTATTTGTGGTGAAATACAATTTATTTTTATTTCTAGCTCTTTGTAGACTTATTTTTAGTCTATATCCTGTTTAATGAGGCAGAGTCCACTAGTCATGGACTTGTATGACTTGTATGTTCAGCAACATCTAATTGCTTTAAACGTTTCTAGATGCTTCAGTTTCTGTCTTTATTTCCTCACAGATCAGTGGACTGTGGATTGCCATGATGATTTACTTTGCACACTGGTCTACAGCCTTGTTGCTCAAGGTGTGCTCCATTACTGGGGAGCTTGTTACAAATGCAGAATCCTAGACTCTACTCCAGACAGCCTGAATCAGGAGCAGCAGGTTAGTGAGATTTCCAGTGATTTGAATGGTCAGCCTTTCTAGGAGGAGCACAGGATTGTGTTGTCTTTATACCCTCAAACAGGTCTCCAGAATGTGCCAAGCGTGGAAACAAACCAACCTTGTAATGGATAAACCTTTCATTTTATTTAAATGCCCATCCTGGAAACCATCTAATTGCTTCTGGAACTACTTCAGGTTGAGAGTGTGTGGGTCAGATGACTCCAGTCACTCTGTGCTTCCTGATGCTCAGATTTTGGTGAAAGGAATCTCCCATGACAAAAGTCTCATTACATGACAACAAAGGTATAAACAAAATATAACTATGATATGTTCCGTTCCTCACTCCCATTTTACCATCTAATTTATGTATTTGGGTTAGCTGTAGATACAAAAATAAACAAGTTATTAGCATTATTAGCAAAGACTATCTTCTTATAAAAATACAGAGGAACGAAAAATGACTTACGTCTAATTGAATAAATAAGTGGCTTAGTAAACTTCACAATGTAATCCAGATCTGGTTTATGAACTCTTCCAAGCTGTACCAGGTGGTGTTCAAGTGGGTAGCTGGCTAGCTCCTCCATTTCATCCTTATACGTAGAGCCCAGTGAAATCACAAATATGATGTAGCCTTGACACTTGGCCCTCATAGCCATCCTCTTTAAGAATTCCTTTCTCTCATGATTTTCTCCAGCTGAGATCACAAAGATGACCTTATATTCTCTTAGGTTGGGTGTTTCTGGAAAGAGATGTTCCATGGTCCACAGTAGGGCATGGCCAATGGTGACTTCTCCATGTAACTGTTGGAGGGAATTCTGGATGTATCTCTTCATTAGGGCTTGGTTCTTAAAATGTGTAAATCCAAACTCTGTTTTCACTGCAGTTTTCCTTCTCCTATCCCAAGGAGAATAACTCAACAAGGCAATCCTATCACCAGAGGTTGAAATGGAAGGGTCTGAAGTAATGTCAAAGTTGTCAAGCACTGAGCTCACCAATGTCTTCATGGCCTTAAACTCATCATTTGTAATATGTTGAGAATTGTCTAAGAGGAAGGCCACATCCATATATGTACCTTCAGGTACAAAAATATCTTTGATGCAAGTATCTGGAAAACACTTATCTGAAAACACATAGAGAGACTCATTGGTTTAATGTTGACACAGCAAAACATTGTGGTTTGAAATTCTTCTTCAAGTGATTCAGTAACTTGAAAATATGTAATTACTAATAATATCAATCATCTGATCAATACCTTTTCAATATCCTAGCATTTAAGTTAATGAGAAGTTTTCAATGTTTCAATATTTCTATGGCCATTAAAAGATAATTTATGAATTTCATTGGTAAAAGAAGCTATAGAGAGGTAGCATGTATATATGTGAAATCTGTTAGACATGTGGTGCTGTAGGATAACCTAATAACCACAAGGTTGGTAGTTCAAATCCTCAGAAACCCTGTATAGGGGCACTATACTTGACAACATTTAACATCAACAACAAACTCCTTTAAAACATAGTTTCAATATTTCTGAGGTTTTTGCTACAAACCACCAAATTGGTACCCCAAAAGATAGATAAATTGGGATAATCTTCTAAAGGAATTTTTATATAGAGCACCCCTACATATGGTTTCTGAGGATTTCTTTTACCAATTAAATTCCTAAATATTTTCTTAGGAAACTCCAAACCTTACAATTAAAACCTGGACATACGGTATTGGAAAACTGGAAAACTGAAAATAGAGCCTGCAATAGAAGATATAATTTTTTATAAAACCAAATTCAATAGCTCACCAAAAAGGCATTTAAGCTTTTCAGCTCAATTTGTTGTTGTGAAGTGCTGTCGAGTCGATTCCGACTCATAGCGATAGCCAATAATACTCTTTTTATTAGTCTTACCATAGCAAAGTGAACAGAGCCGAAGTCTCTCTATTGGTTCATGGTAGTCCTCAAGTGTTGGAATTGGAATCACCTGAAATGTTCCAGTGTTGTCAAACTGAAAAGTAAGTAGATGTTTGTTCATTTTCTCTAATAATGGTTAGGAAGCCACTGTGCACTTACCTCATCACCATTCCTGTGCATTACAGCTCTGTGTTCTATTCTATGCCTACCTTGAATCCTAATTATAACCTAAGGAATCATGTAAAATAGGCCTCAACAACCTGCCCCCACTCATTTTTTGATGAGAAAACTATTATAACTTGAGCAAATTCACAGACTGAGACTAAAATTCAGATTTATTAGACTGCTAAGTAACGTAGTGGTTACGAATTGGGCTGTGAACTGTAAGGTCAGCAGTTCAAAACTACCAGCTGTTCTGGGGTAGTTTCTGCTCCTGTAAAGATTTGTAGCCTTGGAAACCCTGTACAGGGTCGCTATGAGTTGGAACCAACTCCACGCACATAACAACAACAACAACCTCAAGGTCAGTAGTTCAAACCTAGCAGACTCTCCTTGGAAACCCTTTACAAGATAATAATGAGTCTAAATCTACTGAAAAGCACTTAACAGCAACAATAGTAGCAACTCCTGTTTCCAATACATTTTAAAGCCTGCAATTCTACATCCAGCCTCTAAAGTTGGGGCCTGCAGAAATGTTACAATACTAGTTTCTTTCGGCCTCTTTAGTGATCCTACTTCCACCTCAATCACATTGTCCAGAAGAAGGTTCATCTTTCAGATGTCAAGTAGACCTTCTCAATCACAGATTCAATTAAAAGTCTACTGTGAAAGGCCACAGACAGAAAATACTAAGTGTATTCAAAATACTTGTTATTATAGTGCTTGCTTGCCATGTGTTTCTTGATTACTCCTTTGCTTTAATACTCACTGAAATGGGCAAAATATAGCACTCATTTTTTCATTCACTCATTCAGCAAGCCGATAATTATTTTGTGGGCTTTTTGCTCTGTGTGAGGCACTGTGCAAGGCAGATATTTTTACTACAATGAAGGAAATGTATCATTTTGAGGTGGATGGAAGGGTATGTCGCAATCTAAATAGATACTCATGTTTTTCTTTCTCTCCCTTGGGAAACTAAAGGTTTACAAAGGCCATATGCTTCCATTTTCTGTAAAGCATTCAGTGAACATTTGGAAATAGTCAACATCATTCCAGATTTATAGTTAGAAAGTATTTACTTCATTACTACTTTATGTTTTTCATGAAATCAGCTGCTCTGGGAGGTATTATTTTGGTTTTGGCTTTGTTGATTCCCACTATAATACTAAATGGCAGTTTAGCAAACAACAACATTTATTCACATTCAATACATTTGTATTGATGATCTCCATTCAATACATTTGTTCAACAAATATTTATTGAATGCTGACAGTACTATAGCTGCTATTCCAGATGCTGAAGATACAGAAATGAACATACCAAGCAAAATCCCTACCTTCCTAGAGTTTATATTTTAGTGGGAGACATTCCATGAACATAAAAAAAAAAAAAAAAAAAGCAAGGTAATAGGGATGAGGAGTGCTAGGGGTGAAATTTTACATAGAACCCATGAGAAAGTGTCATTTCAGCAAAACCTCAAAGGTGAAGAGAGGGAGCCCTAATTAGGGGAAGTGTTTCAGGGAATAGTCAGGGAAAGGACTCTGGGAAAAGCAGTGAGAGGTAATGAAGACAGCAAATACAGACTTTGTTTTTTTCCTAGAAGATTTGCTGCAGGGTAACCAAGAAATACGACAGTAGCTAAAGTGAAAAGTTGGGTCAACTAAAGAGGTTTTTTTGTGTTTTTTTTTAAAGCATTTTCTGATTGGAATGATTCAGTAGAGAATGATCTGGGGTAGACAGTGGGCCTCTCCCAATAATAACATAACTCTTAACACTTCATGGGTAGCACAGTAGCTCCATAGGATAAGCACTGCATTCTGACCCACAAAGTTAGTGGTTCAAGTCCACGAACTGCTCTGCAGGAAAAAAAGGCTTTCTGCTTCTGTGATGATTTAAAGACTCAGAAACTCTATACAGGGTTGCTATGAGTCAGAACTAACTCAACGACACATAACAACAGCAACTTTAGGAGGAACCTTGGTAGTTCAGTAGTTAAAGCACTCAGCTGCTCACCTAAAGGTCAGCAGCTTGAACCCACCAGGAGAAAGCTGTGGCAGTCTGCTTCCGGAAGCATTTATAGTCTTGGAAAACCCTACAGGGGCAGTTCTGCTCTATCCTATAGAGTCACTATGTGTTGGAATCCACACAAGGGTGGTGGGTGGGTAACTGTTGTGCTCTTAGGTGCTTTCTAGTTTGTTCCTACTCTCGTTGTTGTTGTTATTAAGTGCCATCGAGGCAGTTCCTACCTAGAGCAATCCTGTAGAGAGTTTCCGAGAAGCAGCTGGTGAGCTTCAACTGTCGACCTTGCATCCAAATAGCAAACCCTTTATACAGTTTCTGAGGCTGTAAATCTTGGAGGAGCAGAAAGCCTCATCTTTGTCCTGCAGAGTGGCTGGCTGACTCAAACCACTGACCTTGTGGTTACCTGTCCAGTGCTTATCCTACAGAGTCACTGTGCTCCCATGGTAACACTTTAAGGGATTGCAAATACCTAATAAATCTGTCCATTTTGCCCAACTACATAAAAGAAAAGATCTTGGTTTACACTATTTAAATGTATATTCTAGAGAGAAAATGGGGGGACTGCAATGGCTCCACAGGATAAGCACTGGACTGCAAACCACAAGATTGGTATACCATTCAAGTCCATCGAGAGAAAAGATCAAGCTTTCTGCTTCCGCAAAGATTTTAAAGCCTCAGAAACCCTATCAGAATTGCTATGAATGAGAAACGACTTAACAGCACTTAACAACAACAATATAGAAAATCAGATGTATAGGGGTTCAACTTGTTTGAATTTTAGAAATTTCTAGAACATGGGAGGGACATTGCAATTTAATTTTCAGTTGAGGCAGGGTTCAGAGACTGAAAAACAAACAGAAGTATTTCATAGAAGAATTGCCAAAAGAAGCAGAACAAAAAATAAGTGATATAAGGGATGTGTGTTGGCACATTCACAAGAAAATAAAAATGCTCAATAAACATTTAAAAAAAAAATGTTTTAACCTCATAAAAAATAAGGATCTGAACAGCAACATTAGCATGATGCTCTTATTTACCGATCTGATTGGCAACAACTGAAAAAGCTTGATAAAGGTCATTGTTAGTATGTGTGTGCAGAAAAAGACATTCTTAGATCCCCAAGGGTGGCAAGCTTTATGGCTCTAGTGCCCAGACCACAAGGGTTTGATGAAGAGGGTAGGGAAGAGAAATAAGAGAGAGGCCAGGGTGGGTGAGGAGATCCTGAACGGAAGGGCACACAGAGACAGTGTTGCATAAAAAATTACTAAAGGAAGCATTGTTCTAGCATGATCCATGACCAGAACTAATGTGGGGGTTATCATCTGGTAACATTAGAGGTAGCAAGCAAGAAGTGGATAGCTTCCTGGGTCAGTTATTCTTCAGAGAGATGGTGCAAATGAGAAATGATTTGTTCACCAGGAGTGGTTGGAAGTTCTTTTCCATTGATGAGTCAGAGGAGTTGTGGCATGGTCCAATAAATATGAGACTGAACTTGATAACCTGCTCAGACTTGGCTTATTCTAGAATTTGGTGTGGCACTCAAAGTTCAAATGCAAAATCAGGAAGGCTGAAAACTTCAAAAAGAGAAACTGAAATCCCACAAGACTTTCTACTATTCTTTTTGTCAGACTCTATTGTGACCCTTCCTTTGGTGCCTGTGTCCAAAAAAATTGGATGTGTTATGAGAATAGAACTCTTCCCATACCCTAGGGAGCATATTCTTCCTCTTTTGGCAGAAAAAATATGACTTAGTAGAAGACAAGTGCCTGAGTATGGAAGTAGATGTTTATAGCCTCTTGGATGACATGATAGTTCTGCCCAGCTCCAAGCGCATGCATCTTGTGAGTCATTAGACTAGAACAGTAGATGGAGACGTCATCTTTTTGTGGGGAGGGATGAGAACAGAGGTGCCATTGAGAGTCTGCAGATCTAAAAATGGCATACCATCTTTTATGAAAAATGTTCATATTCAACAAATGTTTTGCACAGCTTTAAGGACTCAAAGATCTCCTGAACTTCATCTATTGCAGGATAAGATCCACTGTTTAATGTGAGACAGCAAGCAGCTGGCATATCTGAAAAACACTGAGTCAGCAGAGGGTTGGCAAAACACCAAGTTCATGACACTTTATATAAGATCAACCTAAGTTTGGGTCTTGATTTATCTGCTTCCTAGATGGGCAAAATTGGATGTTGCTTGAACTCTCTGGGCTTTAGTTTCCTTGTTTTTAAAATGGAGAGAACTATATTCAGTTCAAAGGGTGGTGAGGATGTATGAATATATATGCAAAGTTCCTGAGATAGAGCCTGGCATAGGTAGGAGCTGAGCAAGTGCGGCTGCTATTATTATTAACTGCTGTTGTTGTTAGCTATTGTATTTCATAGGTACTGGCAACAATGAAAAGTTCCTAGGTGCACAACAGCGTGTGCTCAGCAACTAACTAAAAGGTTGACGGTTCACATTTACACTGGCTGCTCCTTGGAAACCCTATACAGGGTCGCTAAGAGTTGGAACTGACTCAACGGCACTTAACCGTAACTAGCTGGTGAAAGGAAGGCCTGAGGATCTGTAAGGTGAAAGACACTGAACATCCTATGGAGTGCAATTCTCCTCTGACACACAAGGGGTCTCCAAGAGTCAGAATTGATTCGATGAACGTGGGTTTTGTAGTTTGGCCAAATACAGCTCAAAATTGAAAAGGAGATTAAAGATGCCTCTTATCTCCTCGGACTCCCATCCAACCCTACTAACACCACACCGTGAAAAATAGAGAAATTGCCCAGGAAAGCTCTTACCCCAAATACGTCATCGAGGAATTCTCTTTTGTTAAAAGTGAGCACGGCTGGACTGATACCAAGAGCGTTAAACTCCATGGTAGCAGTGATGATGGACGACCTGCTGGCTATTGGACTAGTGCTGAAAAACACAGCAACTCTTCTCACATTGGCTCCCGCATAAGTCCTCTTGAAAACGTTCCGGGCCACAAACCTCATCGCATTGCCAATGTCTGCGGCGTTTGCGGTGTTTTGATACCTTATTTGGGAAAGAAGTTGGAGGAGTTGCTTCTTGCTATGATAGTCGGACCAGCGGATGAGATAGTTGGTATCTGAGTCATAGGAAACTACAACAACTCTTGCTCCCACAGGACAATTATTTTCCCTGATGTTCAGGTCATTGACAATGGAAACGATGAGGTCCCTTGTTTCCATAAATATCTGCTCTGTAACGTCGTAGGACTGGTCCAGGGCAAACACCAACTCTGTTGGATATACAGGACACCTTGCTACAAAAAACGAGAAGCAGATGTGTTAAGTTATTTTAATGGATCAAAGCCTCTCCCAGATCATTTACACCAATGAGGTTTGCAGCGAAGTCCAAGAATATCCAAGTGTTTCATCCAGTTCTAGAACTAGAGGTTCCCATGTGCAAAGAAAGAGTCCCATGTGCTTTTTAAACTTGAAGGTGCTACATAAATACAGAACTTGATATTTGGCTATATAATGCTCAGACCTCACAACCCACTATGGTCTGCCATTTAAAAGGCAATTTCAGGGAATTTGGGGGCTGGTGGAACAGTTCTGTATCCCGAACAGGGTGTTAATTCTTTAACTGTAGGCACGTGTTAAAATTCAGAACTGTACAAACATACACAAAATGGGAATTTTACTGTACATAACTTTTAAAATTGAAAATGATTATGACAGTTTTGGGTGATTTGGAAAAACCACCTTCCTCCAAAACCTTCAGAAATGAAGTGATAGTTGGTTGAAAGATTTTTATCCAGATTTTTATGCAAAAGACAGCAACCTAATCATTGGTTGAGGTGTTACAGGATTAAGTACTGGATTGCTAACTTCAAGGTCAGTATTTAAACCCACCAGTTGTTCCTCAGAAATCTCTACAGGCTTGCTATGATTTGGAACGGATTTGATGGCATTTAATAATAACCACCAGCTGCTCCTTGGAAACCCTATACAGAGTCGCTAAGACTCAGAATTGACTCAACAGCAATTAACAACAACAACAAATAACAATGACAACAAATTCAAAACATGTTTATTGAGTGCCCACCAATGTAACCATGCAAGTATGAGTCATATGCAGATCCTGCCCTCAAGGATTTTAAATTGAGAAGATCATTATAATAAAAGGGAGAGGGTGGTTGGGACTCTGAATGAGGATTCTGAGGACTAAGAGACTTGTTTCCAGTCAGGGAGTATCTGAGGGACACCATGAAAGCCAACATTTGAATGAAAGCCATGGTTTCATTCCAGGAGGGAAGGGAGCAACTATGGAGTAAGACTGACTTGCATGAGCTATAAGAGAGATGGAATCTTTGCAATTCCCAACTCAATACTGATAGTTTTATGATAGTTGAATTTTAGGAATTTCATAAGGAATCTAACCTATGCATCAACTCTAACCTAACCTAACCTTACTTGTTTCAACTCAATACACATGAACAGAAAAATTTAAGGAATAAACAAAACAAAAACCCTCATCTATGCTGTCTGTTCGATTCTCCTCAAAGAAGTCAGGTTCCAAAGCACCTTAAACTAAAAATCTCCTATAACTGAGAGTTATAGAAATAGAGAGGAAGTATTGATGTGTTTTGAATCAAGGCATTATACTGTCAATATATTTTAAATGTAAAATGAGTAATGAAGAGTCCAGTAAGGAGAATGAAGTACTTCTGGTTTCTTGGATTTCCACTAAAATAACAGGTCAAGTGGCAGTGAAACATCCTTAAGACCTACCTATCATCACAGTTCTCCAGGAAGGGAACAACTCAATCCTATTTATTTTAACTTTTCTCCTACCCTAATAGGAGCTCTGGTAGAGTAGTGGTTACGAGTAGAGCTGCTAACCTCAAAGTCAGCAGTTTGAAACTAGCAGTGGTTCCGCTGGACAAAGATGAGGCTTTCTGCTCCCGTATAAAGGTTTACAGCCTGAGAAACCCTATACAGGGTCGCTATGAGGCAGAACCGACTCCACAGCACATAACCACTACCACCAACTACCCTAATGTCAAGGAACCCAGGTGACACAGCCGTCAAATGCTTGGCTGGTTGGCAGGTGGAACCCATCAGCCGCTTCATGGAAGAAGAGATCTGATGACCTGCTTCCATAAATATTACAGCCTTGGAAACTCTACGGGGCAGTTCTACTCTGTCCCGTAGGGTTGCTGTGAGTCAGCATGAACTTGATGGCATTTTTTGTTATTAAGTGCCGTCAAGTCAGTTCCAACTTATAGCAACTCTGTATAGAGTTTCTGAGGACCAGCTGGTGAGTTTGAGCTGCCGATCTTGTGGTTAGCAGTAGTGTTTATCCTACAATGCCACATCAGGACTCCAGTGGACAGTTGTTAGTACCATCATGTCAGTTCAGAGTCATAGTGATCCTGTAAAGGGTTTCTAAAGACACTCTGGTAGCGTAGTGGTTACGAATCAGGTTGTGAGCCACAAAATCAGCAGTTTGAAACTACCAGCTGTTCTGCAGGAGAAAGATGGAGTTTTCTGTTCCTGTAAAGATTTATAGCCTTGGAAACCCTGTAAAGAGTCGCTATGAGTTGAAACCGACTCCACGGCACATAACAACAACAAAAGGGTTTCTAAGGAGTGATTGGTGTGTTTGAACTGCCAACCTGTGGTTTACAGTCCCGAGCTGATCCTACAGCACCACACAAGGTGTCCTTAGGTTACCTGATTAATTCAAATCCATGATGCTTTTACTGAGCACTTACCAAGTGCAAGGTATTCACCCCTGCCCCGACTCTTAATTAAAGTTGAA
Source organism: Chrysochloris asiatica (assembly GCF_000296735.1). Taxonomy (NCBI): domain Eukaryota; kingdom Metazoa; phylum Chordata; class Mammalia; order Afrosoricida; family Chrysochloridae; genus Chrysochloris; species Chrysochloris asiatica. Next base: position 3,369,293 of record NW_006408546.1, on the reverse strand, counting down.
TGAGTCCATACTTAAGAATAAGTTCAAAGACCCTGAGGGTTTACTTCACAGGATTCTAGGAGACAATGAGATCTTGAAGTTGACAAAACAGGCCTCAATCACCATACATCTAAGATGTCCTGCAGTGCAACACCACTGAAGTCTAGGCCCTGAAGAGACCACCCCGGGTGAGGCAAAGTTTACAAGTGGTTGACACTTGGTAAGAGGAGAGGTGTCAGTGTGGGTTCCTGGGAGGAAAGGAAACTTCATGTATCCAAGAAGCCAATGTCAATGGGTTTAGCAGCAAACAGAACAACAGAATGAGGACCCCTGAGAAAAAACCCTGTTCACTGAATTTCCCTGCAACACGGGGCTTCTTCTGTCAAGTAAATGAGTGTAAACCATGATAGGAAGTAGAGGGGGGAAATGTGTAAAGACACCATTGATTTTTACTATCAGAAAGAGATCACAACATGAAGGATTATATTCAAAAGACAGAGGTGTTTGCAGAGAATAAAGAAGTCTTTCTCAAGGAGTCCTGGTGTGGTGTTGTAGGATAAGAACTGGATCACAACATCGGTTTGAACGGCAAGGTCGACGGTTCAACCACCAGCTGCTCCTTGGGAACCCTAAACAGGGTTGAAACGACTCAGCAGCATTTAACAACAACAATTTCAAGGAGGTAAAGGTTACTTTCAAATGGTTGACAGAATGCACAAAAATTATTTCATCAAGAGACAGGGTATAGTAAGATTACTTACCTTCCCAGCAAGCTATTAAAAGGAGACAGAAAAAAAGAAGAGTCAGTTACATTTTTTAAACACAAACTAAAAATCATCCCCAAAATAAAATTTCAACAAAACTTAACAGTTTTATTTATGCCCAGCTGCAAGTGAGGTTAATTTTAAATGACAGGAAACCAAGGTTAAAAGATTGAGGAAAATGTCCACAGAATTGTATCAAATTGTGAATCTTTCTGACCTTGTGAGCCAGGGTCAGTCAATTTTAGCAGAATTTGGCTTGAAATCAGAAACATTTATCACTAGTCATGGAAATAGAACAGGTGAGCCTCTGATTAAATGGCAAGATAGCATTCAATTTGTTTTGCCTCTGTGCTTAGAGCCTTCTGGGAGTCATTCTGGAACACGAAATTAAAATATGGGGTCTTCTTCTCTTTCCTAATGAACATCTTGGGAATCTCTGTTTTCTTTCCAAACCATGAGGATTTCCAAATGAACTTTATCTCAGCTGCAATATAGAGCTCCTCTGTTAGTGATCTTTACACCCACTCAGAGAGGAGGGAAAAGCCCCAAGTGTTCCTCCTAAGCCTCTGATTTCTCTGATTTATTAGAAGCCTGAAACTAATCAGGGGGAAAAAGTTGGTAAATCTTCAGGAAGACACAGGCCTGACCATTTCCATCCTAATTTTGCTCAGTTCGTAGGAAGCAAACGAGTCACTCCAATATAATAAAAGCTTTTTATTAATATTGGCAACAGACTGGCCTGCCATCTGTCAGTCCACAGCGCCTGCTCCCCTCCCAGCAAAGCTTGTTTAATTTAATCCTGTGGCTGTGAGTGGTGCAAAGAACTAATGCCCTTAGTTGCTAACTAAAATGTTAGCAGTTTGAATCTACCCAGAGGTGCAATAGAAGAAAGTCTTGGTAATCTACTTCCCATTAAAACAGCCATTGAACATTTCATGGAGTACAGTTCTACCCTGACTCATTTGGGGTAGTCATGGATCAGAATCAAGTCAAAGGTAATACACACACACACATACACATATTTAAATTTGTGGCCAGTGAGATGCTGTTAGCAGATGCACACAGCCCACTGACTCCTCCGCATTTCAAGGCCCTTTCTTCTGACTGAGCAGACATAGCTGCGTGGGTTTGCATTTGGCAAAACTGAGGTACCCTTGGGTAAGCCACTTGATCCCTTTTAGTATATGTGTAGTTTTTATTTTTTAAAAAATACTCTTTACATATGTCTCTCCGTCCAAAACTATAGTCCATGACGCCGTCATGTTTTATTCTCAACCTCCCTCTTCCTTGCCCTAGATTTTCTATTTTGTTTTCAGGAGAACATCCCAACCACCAGCTTAGGACACAGCCTTATCCTGGTGTAGCAGAGAACTGCTGCAGAACTTCAGAGCAAGGAATAGTACACCAGAAGTCCAGGCTCACCAACATCATTTATACAATTAGGCTGTTAGGGTTCATTTAAAAAATTTATCACTGAAATCCTTATCTCTGTTTTGAGGTCAGATTTGGAGTTCCATCTTGTCCAATCAACACTGAGTCTGGTTATAGAACCTGTCTATTCTTCCTCCCCTTTATTTTCTGGCTAACTTTTCATTTAGAGTTGGAAAGCATCTCCCTTAAAGTTCCCAGCCCTCCAAGGACCAATTGCTACCATTTACTTTCTGTTTTTCTTGAGAAGACACCGTTGATTACTCTGAAGACTGGTCAAACCATGCGGGTGTTTGATCACCACACTAATTTCTCCTCCAGTGATTCTCCCCTGTTTCTTCTCCCTGTAGTCCCAGACCCTTGTTTCACCTCCTCAAGGATGCTGAGAGCCTTTTTTACCTCTCAAGCCATGTCTCAAACATATCCTCTTCCTTTGAAGCTTCTCTCCATTGGCATCTTGTTTACTTTCAAGCTGTCCACATATAGCAAGAATCTCTATGCCATTTCTGTTTTTGTAACTTCCAGTCCTCCACTCCCGTTCCTTTTATTGAAGCATCTTCCTGGGTACATTCATGGAGTTTTTGTTTCTGACTCTCTGATTTGACACCCTTAGGAACCTCATCCAACCAGTGATCTTCAAAACCAGGAGCACTTGAGTGACTTGAGCATCTTGAGTTTCCTTCCCTGACCCTGTCTGTACTGGGATGAAAACACAGACCATTTGCCGTTGAGTTGAGTCAAGTCGAGTCTGACTCATGGTGAGCCCATGAGTTTCAGAGTATAGAGCTGCACTCCATAGGGTTTTCAATGGCTAATTTTGGGGAAGCAGATAGCCAGGTCTTTCTTTCGAGGTACCTCTGGGTGTGTTTGAACCACCAATTTTTTGGTTAGCGGTCAAGCATGTTACCATTTGTACTGTCCACGAACTCCTTCACTTGTAAAATTGCCCTATTTATTTATTTTAATGTAGAGCCTATGTCACTGCTGGCTAGCTCTCCACTGATTAAGCCCAGTATCTTTTTCTACCAATTGATTTCCCTTCAAATTCTTCTGCCTACTCACAGCCATAATGCTATTAAGCTTCTAGTCTTACAGTTATTTTAAACTTATTTTTTATTGTCATTTCCTAGCTGTACAATTGTACTCAGTACATTTTTTATCCATTCTCCTTCAGTAAACCTACAAAGATTTTTCCCTTTTACGTTTTTCTGGGTGAGATTGTATAAGCATTATGATTAATGTTATGAAAATATAAGAAGACAAATCACCCACCATACTACCACCCTAATATAATAAATTTTTACATTTTTCTTCCAGTTTTGCTTCTAGTACTTATTTCTATGTACACATATATTTATCTTAGTGTAATCACATTAGGATCCAGTTTAATTTTCTGCTTTTCAGTTCCAATATTTTTCCATATTCTAATAGAATCTTCATAAAAATATGTATCTTCTTAATATATCCAAAAGAATCTGATGCACCATAGCCTATATCTTCTATAATTGTAAATAATCTAAATGTATAATCATTTGGAGTACTTCAATAAACATCTTTACATGCAATTTTTTTTCCTTAGACTAAATTTTCAAATGAAATTATGGTGCCTTTACTATCTCATTCCCTTCCCTTTTTCATAACCAAAAACAACATCTCCATTTGTTGACTTCTGCTTTATTCCTTTACTGACATTGTTTTTTTTCTTGCTGCTTCCCCATCATTTTTCCATGACCAGATTCAATTATACCCTTCAAGCAGCCTTTCTTAGGTCCCTGGGTGACAGAAAGGATTTATACTCAGCAACTAGGAATGCGGGAGAAAGATGAGGCTTTCTGCTCCCATAAAGATTTACAGCCTCAGAAACCCTGTACAGGGTCACTATAAGTCGGAACTGACTCCACGACACATCACCACCAGCACCACTAGGAATGTGGTGGCTCTGTAGGATAAGCACGGGGCTGTGAACCACAAGACTGGCCGTTTGAGCCCACCAGTTACTCTGAGGGAGAAAGATGAGGCTTTCTGTTCCTGCAAAGGCTTATAGCCTCAGAAACCCTTAACAGGGTCGCTATGAGTCAAATCCGACTTGACAGCACTTAACAACTAACCTTTTAAGGTTGGAGGTTTGAAGCCAGCCAACTGCACCATGAAAGAAAAGGCTAGTAATATGTCTCTAAAAAGACTGTTGTTGTTAAGTGCCGTGGAGTTGATCCCGACCCCTAGCGACCCCATAAAGGGTTTCCAAGGTGCAGCTGGTGAACTTGAACCTCCGACCTTGCAGGTCAAATGGCTTTGCAGTCTCGCGCGTTAACCCACAGCGCCACATCAGGATTCCAACCAAGAAAATCCTATGTAGCAGTTCTACACTGTAACACATGGGGTCATCATGTGTCAAAACTGACTTGACAACAACAGGTTTTTTTTGTATTTTAAACATGCTTACTGAACTAGCTAATTGCCAACCAATCTGGACTCCCTTCCCCTCAATCCATGTTCATGCATTTACCATCATGCCATTCAGTCTTTTTGCATGTAATTTTTATCTGATTGTGAGCAAATCCACCCATCTTTAGAGTTGGTCTCTAGTTTCACATTTGCATGACTTTCTCCCAGTGAGATTCACACTCCTTGAATAAAGGCACTGTAACTTTAATTCACCATATATTTCTTTTTCTCCTGCCTTTGATGTGAGATCCTCCTACAGAATTTCTCCAGATAAGCCTGTTACAGAGACCCAATGCCTTCCCCACCAGTAAATTCCACCAACTGATCCTATGTGCTCACTCAGGCCTTCCTAAATACCCTCACCAATCATGGGATGATACTCACGACTGTGTTTCCGCACAAAGTCTATCAGTTCACACTGCTGTGAATAAAAAATAGAAAAGACAGAGAAGACACATGAGCACAGAGACTTCTGAGTAGCCCAGTTTATTTCCCAGTAGATTCCTTGAGTTTGCTAATAAGCAGATACATACAGAATGTTCTGACTGCCCAGGCATGCCTTTAGGGCCCTAGGAAAACAAAAATAGAGCAAGTTAAGTGCCATAGAGTCAATTCCAACTCATAGCGACCCTGCATAGGGTTTCCAGGGTGTAGCTGGTGGGTCTGAATTGCTGACAATGTGGTTAGCAGTCCCACGCTTATCCTCCAGAACCACACTATTGAACACCCTAAAACCCATTAAATGAGACTTAGTTGTCAGGGGCATACTCACTTTCTGTCCAGGAGGACCATCAGGTCCTGGAGATCCTGTTTCACCTTTCAAGCCTACATTGAGCTGCAGATAGGAACATGTGTTAGTCACTACATCACCTATCCACGAGGACCATCACAGTTTTAATGAGACTTTAAAATGAAACAAGAAAAAAAAGTTTAAAGAGACTAACTATTCATTAAAATCAAGTAAATTGGTTATTTGTAATATAAATTAGTCATTCTTAATCATTGGTAAACATCCATTTCCCTCTTAGCATCTTCATTAGTGACAGACTTTGTTCTGGAATTTAAATCTAAATCAGTCACAAACTGCCATTGGAGCTAATGGGCAAAACAAATATACTAGAGCACACAGAGATCTTAAAAGATTCATACTTAAAAGCTTTATTTCATTTTAAAGTGTCAAAAATAAACCTGCCTTTCTGCAAATGATCAAATAAGGAAAATGATTTCCCATTTCTGTAAGAAGACATGGGTGGGCTGTATCATTCCCATACCTCAAGGTGATAGATATGGATGTCAATGAAATTTACCCAGCCAGATGGAGAGTATTTGTTAATTGCATCTCTTTCATGCTGATAATGACTACTGATATTGTGCTCAAAGTTTAAAATGAATGCTGCTTGTCTCAGCATTTTTTTAAAGTATGCATAATAATATTCTACTCTGCATTTTGCTAATTAGAAGTTCTCAACAGCCTTCCTTAAAATGACCTTGGTTATGGATAATGGAATCATCAAAAAAAAAAAAAAACCTCAGAGAAGAGGGAGTGGGGTGATGACAGCTTTATTTACACACACAGGACTAATATTCTGGGATTTTAATATATGCCTTTGAAACAACTAGAAGCCACTGACAGTTCTTGAAACCACCAGTCATCACTTTGTAAATCTTTACAACTATTCAGATTCATGGGCCCTCAGATTTTTAGTGCTGAAAACTACCTAGAGGTCACTTAGTTCAGCTCTCATGTCATAGAAACCAAGACCTAGAAAAGGTGTGCTGAAGGTCACACAGCTAAGCTCTCGGCATTTCAGTTGCCCTTGGGTTGGATCAATAAGCCACAATTATTATTACAACATAAAAGTCAGAGTCTTTCAAAGAAATGTTTATTACTTCTTGAATTATAGACCACTTACAGTTAGTCCCCTGAATCCTTTGGGTCCAGGACCCCCAGGCATTCCAGGATCGCCAACATCACCCTGAAGATTCAGAAAGAAGAAATGGAGATCTCGATTAAAGACTATAGCCTTTAGGGTGGATTTTCTGTGAAAATATTTTGATATTATGAAAAAATTTCTCTAAATCCAAAACCTAATTCATCTTATAATGCTATGATACATATCATGAGGATTCCTGTTGTCACGCTACAGGATTAGCACTGGACTGCGAACCACAAGGTCAGCAGTTCAAACCCACCAGCTGCTTGCTCCTCGGAAACCCTATAACAGGGTTGCTATGAGTAGGAATCAACTCGACGGCACTTAACAACAACAACATATTATGAAGGCCAATACTACCTTAAAGATCATCTTCTCTTGTCATGTGGCACCAAGTCATTGATACATTTAGATATTTTCTAAGCTATTTTTAATTCTCTAATAAAACAAATGTTGTTGTCATGTGCTATAGAGTCAGTTCCAACTCACAGAGACCCTGTTTAGGATTTCTGAGGCTATAAATCTTTGGACCAGAAAGCCTCATCTTTCTTCCACATAAATACCATTGCAATTGTTACCCAATCAGTTACCAAGAGTGTCCACAGAAAAATGCCTAAAAATCAAGGCAAACATATATTGATTACATAAAATAGTAAATAATTATCTACTTCCTAATTTAATAAATAACTCTTTAACAAGTTGAAGTGAAAAAAACCCAAAACGTACTCTGGCTTTGTTGAAGAAATAATTTTAGTATTTATCAACATGCTAATTTTGCAGTTTTCAATAAATATACTAATTTCCTCCCTTTATCAATATATTGGAAAATTATTTGCTAGAATGTTTGTCTTATAAGTTGCTGAGCCTGGGTGTCCAGGATCATAGTCTCAGGGGACACCATGGTCAGCTGGCATAACATAGTCCCCAAAGACAATGTTCTACATCCTACCTTAGTGAGTAGCAACTAGGATCTTAAAAGCTTATGAGCAACCATCTAAGGTGCAACTAGTAGTCTCTCCATGTGCTGAAGAAAGAAGAGTGATGAACATTGAAGATGCTTAAAATCAATTAGTCCAATGGACTAATGGAATATGTGAACATTAGTCTCCATGACTCTGAAACCAGAAGAACTAGATGATGCCTGGCTACTACTGCCAACTGCTCTGAAAGGGATCACATTAGAAAGTCCTGGATAGAGTGGGATACAAATATGAAAAAAAAGACTGGGCTTACTGGGCAGAAAGAGACTGGAAGAACCTGAGACTATGTCCATCCTTCAGGTCTGGAATGGAACTTACCTTCATTGATTGATTTTCAGCCAAGCAGTAGTAGATAGGTATATGGAGGTCAAGAACAACTAGTCAGGTATGCTCACCATACTGTGACCAACCATTCAAGATCAAAAGGGCAACATTTGACAAAGGACACAACTCAGAAGAGTTGGGATGGAGGGTGAAATAGAAATAAACACAGGGAGGAAGTGGGATAACTATTGTTACATGGAGGGGATTGCAATCATTGAGATGAAACAACGTGTATGATTTGTTGACTGTAAAACTGATGAGATCTGCTCTGTAAGCCTTCACTCAATTCACAATGTTGAGTTTCAAAACAGCAATAACACTTGCCTTAACAGTAACTTATATAATTGCTCCTCTTAGTTCAGCAACTAAAAACACTGTTTAAAAATGACTTTAAAAGTGATTGCTTTTATATAATTGGTTTTATTTTACTAATTAGACATTCGTTTGTTTGATGTTTTTTTAAATCATATTTTGTAGTTTGATTTAAGCATTAAATTTATGGAGAAAACTGTTCTAGACACTTTTGAAAAAGGAAATCTTATATAGAATCTCAATATCTAAAACAAATAAAACATGAGTAATTCTGGTTGAAATGGAGATAAATTTCAGTCTGGTAGCTAATGAGGAATTCTGGAAGATTTTTGACTGTGACAGTAACATAATCAGGCTATGCTTGGGGGAAAAAAATCAAGTGACTGTGTTTGAAATTAGTTGAAGCAAGGAGAAGATGGAAGTGGAAAACCAATAAGAAGAATATATTGCTACCTTTCAGCTGTGAGAAAGGGAGGGTCACAATATGAGGGACAGACAGCAATAGCTAAAGCCAAGAGTATTGAAAGAAATGACCAAGGTGAGAGATCTAGAAGAGGAACAAGGACTAAATGTGAGAGTATACCTGGAGGTAGAAGAAGAGAAGACTTAGTGTGGTGACAGAAAGAGAAACTTGCCATGTAGGCCAAAACAGAGGACTAAGTATGGTGATTACTCCAGGGAGAATGAGGAGTGAGAATGCTGAAAGTTAAAATATGCTTTCCAGCATGAAATCTAAAGGCATTTGTGTTACAAAGCACTCCAGCCAGGCAAGTTCCAACAAGTTCCATCTTGTGCCTAGGTTGAAGTTTTCAGATGCCAGTTTTGTCTTGAGTACTTTATGCACCTCTGATGGCTGAACTGTCAAAGTCAGAAGCAGAGCCTATTAGAAGTCAATGTGGGATCAGCTGGCCCCTCCTCTCTCGAGCCAGCACATAAAGAACAGAAACTGCTTTGCTGGAACTTTCCTGGGCATGTTCCTTAATGGCTGCCAGGGTCTCCTGGTTGTGGTGTGATACCACAGGACAGTCTGTAAGCTTCTGTATTTACAACAGTCCCTCCCTGCTTGGAACCTAGACCTAGATCAAGAAACAGTTGTTTGAACAGAACAAGGGGATACTGAATGGTTTAAAATCAGGAAATGTGTACAGCAGAGTTATATCCTTTCACCTTACTTATTCAGTCTGTATGCTGAATAAAGTAATCAGAGAAGATAGATTATATGAAGAAGAATGTGGCATCAGGATTGGAGGAAGACTCATTAGCAACCTGTGATATGCATATGGTACAACCTTGCTTGTTAAAAGCAAAGATAAAAGACTACATATAGCCTTTAGTATGGATTGCACCTCAATGTAAAGAAAACAAAAATCCTCACAACTGGAGCAATCAATTACATCATGATAAATGGAGAAAATTTTGAAGTTTCCAAAGACTTCTTTTGCTTGGATTCACAATCAACACTCATGGAAGCAGCAGTCAAGAAATCAAAGGACATATTACATTAGAGGAATCTGTTGCAGAAGGACTCTCTAAAATGTTAAAGGATCAGGACTAAGGTGTGCCTGACCCAAGCCATGGTATTTTCAATAGCCTCATATGTATATGGAAAGTTGGACAATGAAAAGGAAGAAGGTAGAAGAATCAATGTATGTGAATTGCAGTGTTGAAGTATTAAAACTACAGTGTTAAAAGTATTAAAATTGCGGTGTTGAAGTATTAAAAGTACTATGGACTGTCAGAAGAACAAATCTGTGTTGGGAGAAGTAAATCCAAAAGGCTCCTAAGAAAGCAGACTTTGTCTCTCATACTTCAGACATGTTATTAAGGGGGATGAGTTTCTGGAGAAGGACATAATGCTTGGTGAAGTGGAGTCAGTGAAAAAGAGAAAGATCCAAATTAATTAGATTAGCCCAGTAATAGCAGCAATAGACTTAAATGTAACAATTGTTAAGAATGGTGAAGGACTGGGCAGTGTTTCATTCTATTGTGCATAGGGTCACTATAAGTCAGAACTGACTTGATGGCACCTAAATAACAACAACAAACTCTCTGTTTCACAGTTTTGTTTGCCAGTCTGCTGTCAGTCATGGTTGTGGGAGGAGATTCCTTTGTTCTCTGTGCCCTGTGAGAGGTCCCCGCATGGACCTAGAACTTTGGATTTTCATCATGCCATCATGCTGGTGATTTTTTTTCAACCAGGTGGTCTACATTTGTCTTGTCTTGTTTATCCTCTTCTATAAGACTTAATAAAAAGTCTCTATAATATGTATAGAGATTTTATTATAGAGACTTTTTATTAAGTCTTATAGAAGAGGATAAAGGCATTAGTGAGCTAAAATGGACTGGTATTGGCCATTTTGAATCTGACAACCACATGGTTTACTATGCCGGGAATGACAAATTGAAAAGGAATGGTGTTGCATTCATCGTCAAAA
>NW_006408546.1:3319348-3356297 GCF_000296735.1 Chrysochloris asiatica | reverse complement strand
AAGGTGGAGGGTCAGAGAAAAAGAGGAAGACCTCTAACGAAATGGATTGGCCAGGTGGCATCATTGATGGACTTAAGTGTGGCAGCGATAGTGAGGTTGGCCCAGGATCAGACATTGTTTCGTTCTGCTGTGCTATGAGTCGATTCCGACTCGATGGCACCTGACAACAACAACATAATATGTATATGTTTGAAGATGGGGTCTTGTCTTTTCCTGAAACAGTAGAAGCACCTCATCTTTATCAGGAGAACAGTATACCATTCCCCTAATGAGGAGTTAAGAATTCTGGTGACCTGGACTAGATTGGACTGCTAACAAATCTCAAGTTCAAACTCACCAGCTGCTCTGAGAGAGAAAGATGAGAATTTCTCCTCCCGAAAATAATTAATGTCTCAGAAACCTTATACAGAGTCACTACGAGTCGGAACTAATTTGACAGCACTTAACTACAATAATAATCAGGAGATATTTAGAGTGATGTGGTGGGCCATGGAAGGCATAAAGGCTGCCCTAAGAAAGAAGTTTTAAATGTAATGCTATCTAGGTTAGTAGGAGTCCTGGTATGGCACTGTAAGATAAGCATTGGACTGAAGAGTTGGTTTGAACCTCAAGGTTGGTGGTTCAAACCTACCAGTCGCTCCTCAGAAACCCTATACAGGGTTGCTATGAGTCGTCACTAATTTGACAGCACTCAGCAACAACGGGTGAATAGTTCTGGGAAGTTCTCGGAGAAGTACTTCTTCATCATACATGGGAGAGAATAAAAGAATATACAAAGTTTTGAGAGGAAGATAGAGAATACAGCATCTGTGTTAAATGGCTTCCATCTTTTCCAACAACACAATTATATCCTTCCAGTAAGTACACAAGAAAGTTCAGTGAACAAGTTTGTCAAAAATATCTCAAATATAGTTGTAGTATAGCTAATTATCTAATGTCTCTTCTAGCCATAGTTTGTAACTCCCACCAAACAATGTTTCTGCCCTGAGAGTCTGGGTAAGAGAAGGCGAGAGAAGATACTGATCGGATGACATGATTCAGCTGTGGATGTGAGCAGAGTTTATTAAAATTGTAAAGTGTTGGGTATAAAATGAACCATCTTAGAAGGAGGAAAGGGGGATTTTGCTACCATTAAAGAAGCATCAGGATTAGAGCATGTCCTTTAAATTCCAAGATCCCTGAACACTGAACTTCCTAGACCCAGGGACAGGAAGGAATGAACTGGAGGAGGGACAGAGGAGCAACAGCAGCAGAACCAAGAACCAGAGCACCAGACAGTGCAGTGAACTTCCCAGCCCACGGAGCAAGTAAACCTGAGTGACCCTCTGTAGGGCTTCTGCGGCTATAAATCTTTATAGGAGCAGAAAGCTTCATGTTTCTCCTGTAGAGCAGCTAGTGGACTTGAACCACAGACCTTGTGGTTTGCAGTCCAGTGCTTATCCTACAGCCCCACCAGGGCTCCTAAATACATACATGCATACATACATACATATATATTTAAACTCTGAGGTATTTGTGCCCCTAATTGATTCAGTCTGACGTTGAATTAGAAATAGAAAGTGCAGTAAAAGATAGAAAGGAGTCCAGTTTTGCTTATCACATACTAAGCTATTAATAAAATTGTGACTCCTTCAAGAACTGATGGCTTCATGGTCAGTGATCTTCAAAAATGTAGACCTTTTCTTGGAGTAGAACCATGATTATCATCGTCCATTTAGACAGAAGGCATCTCTGCTAGACGATTTATTTTGGAGAGCATAAATTGTATCTTATTACTCGATGGTTCTTCAGTGCCTTGCTCATAGTGTGCATGTAATAATGTTTGTTGGATGATGGATAACTGAATTAATATATGTTCCACCATCATTTCTCCATCTCATTCACACATTCATTATTTAAAAATAATAATGATTAAAAGACTCTTTTAAGCCTCAAATGTAGGGATGAACCTTTATAAGGACTCTCAACCTTAGGAGTCCTAGTGTAGCACTGTAGGGTAGGCACTGGGCTACTAACTGCAAGGTTGGTTCAAACCCACAAGCCACTCCTCAAAAACCCTATTCAGGGTCTCTATGAGTCACAGCCGACTTGACAGCACTTAAGAGCAGCAATAACCACCTTAGGGTGTTCCCTTTTCACTTATTTAATCAACCAAATCTGACCGAACCATGTAGTCTCCCAACTGTATCAGCAAGTAGATTCTGCTTAGCTGTCACCTGTCAGCCTGGGCACTGTGACCAAAATTAGGTCAGTAAGGATGGACACTAAGGATATACTTCTGAGACATTTATAGTATAGTGGGGGGATCAATTTAATACTTGGTGGTAAATGACGTCGGAGAGCAGAGGAGAATATTGTCTAACCTGAGGATGCCAAGTAAGCTTCCAAGGAGAGATGCAGGCTGAGCTGAGACCTGAAGGATGAGTAAAAGTTAGTGAGAGAAGGTGGGAAAAAGAAGGGAATGATCTGGGTAAAGAAAATTGCATGAACCAAGGCCCCAGAGGTATTAAACAGAAATATGTTTAAATTTTATTAGAGTACAAAGTTCAAGGCCCAAGGAACGTGAAGGTAGACAGTGAGTAATGAGCACAATGTGGCCACTGCTGGGTCTCATAGAAGGTTTGACCTTGATCCTGAGATCACAATGCAGAACAGTTGGAGGCTACTTCTATTGCCCTGACAAGTGGCTACAAGGGTCTCATCTAGGACAAAACTGACATAATTCCAGCAGTAAGCCACCAAAGAAAAACACAAACCACAAGAAAAAAAATTACACATCAGAAATCTCAAGAAATTTGGTCCCACGTGTAGGTATGACCTATTTTTAAAATGTTATGCCCTTGTATCTCATCGCTCATTGCTTCAGATTGAGAATATTCTGTCAGTTTCTTCTTTCTTTTAATATTTTGAACTGTACTTTCTCTTCTGCTAAGCTGAAATAACAATCTGGATCTACCCTCCCACCTGATAAATCAAACAATGAGCAAGATATATCAAACAATGGTTTTCAAGGCACTGAGCACCAGACAATGTAGGGGAAGACAATCTTTTATGAGTCAACGATTCATAGTGTTCATGATAGTCCTTTCCTCATGAAACTGAGGAAAAATACTTTCTATGCTTCTTTTTTTTAAAATTTCAATCTGACCTAAAGGATTATTTCAGTCCTCAAATAGAAGGTTAAGATAACAGTCATTTCAAAAGACGGTCACAAGCACAGTACCTTCTGCCCCATATCTCCAGGAAATCCTCGTGAGCCCTGTAATTTGCAGCAGAAAAGATAAATAAATCAGCACATCACTTCCACAGTATGTTCATTAATACCTCCTTGTATTATTTAGGGTTGATTTCTCAGTTAAAATAATTTTTTCTCATACTTACCTTTACTCCTTTTCGTCCCATCTGACCACTGCCCGGGATGCCATAATCTCCCTGTGAACACACCAGTTAATTTCAGTTTCCTCAAATCAAGAATCAATTATCTTCTATACTGGAGCAACTACAGTTTCAGGAGAAAAACACTTTGACCTTTAAGGTGGAGGGGCTTAATCAATGGACTTGTACCCTGGGAACAAGGATACTGCAGGCTTTTGCTGAGTTTTCCTTATTTTCTGAGAGGACCTCCTGTACTTCCTTTCCAGGTGCACTCTGCAACATTGTTGGATGCAGAGAGATGTCCTTCAAGGCTAATGGAATCAGTGGGAAATTAAGAGCTTGTCCCAAGACCCCCAAAATTATTATAAATGACTAATGACTAAATTATAAAGGACTTATGAGTCCTGATGTGGAGCTGTAGGATAAGCACTGGACTGTTAGCCATAAGGTTGGCAGTTCAAACCCACCAGACACTCCTCAGAAATCCTATATTGAGTCACTATGAGTGGGAACTGACTCAAAGGCACTTAACAACAGTGACATATGGAAAAATGTTCATCCTCACTAGGAAACAAAGAAATGCAATTTGAAATTATAAGGACATACCTTTTTTTTTTGGTCAATAAAATTAGAAACAATGAAAATAAATATAGTGCCAATACCCATTTTGAGTATGGATGCCCTGAGTAAGCATTCTTTTGCATCATGTGAATGTCTTGTTTTTGGTACTGTTTTCCTAAGTGTACATTACAATAGGGATTTAAAGCCTTAGTTAAGCATGTATATATTCTTTGACTCAGCTACACTCCTTTAAATATTTCTATGTAGGATTTAATTATGAGTTTGCCCACAATTTAGTTAGGTACAAGAACATTCCAGTGAAAAACTGGAAACAAATAAAATGTCTGATAGTGAAGGACAAGTCAAATACACTAAGGTACATCTATTCAGTAGAATATTTTGAAGCTATTTAAATTAGTTGTAGTTGTTAAGTGCCTCCATGTTGGTTCTCACTCATAGCCACCCTGTATAGGGTTTCCAAGGAACAACTGGTGGGTTTGAACTGCTGACCTTGTGGTTCACAGTATAGTGCTGATCCTACAGCACCAGGAATCCAGTTAAATTAACATCGAGGGAAAAAAAAAAAAAAGGTTAATGACAAGGAAATGTGTTTGTGAAATATTGCTGAGGGGAAGAACAGTGTACTGCAATGATTTCACTGCTGATATCTTCATAATGTTAGTGATGAAGATCTCAAACTGGTGGAATTATGGGTGCATTTTTCTTCTCCCTTTCACCTCTTTTTGTGCTTAGTCACTTCTGACTCAGTGATTTTCAGTAATGTTTATGTATAACGTTGTAATAAAAATATTATTTAAAAAAAGGAAATAAGTTTATCCTTAAATGAGCTGCTCTGTTGGATAAAGTCTTGGTACAGACAGGGTCTCTAGAACAGAATTCAGGCCTGAAAAATGAATGGCTTGTTTCTTGGCCTTTGTTGTTAAGTGCTGTCAAGTGAGTTCCTGACTCATAACAACCCTGTATAGGGTTTCTGAAGCTATAAATCTTTGCAGGAGCAGAAAGCTTCATCTTCTCCTGTGGAGTGGCTGGTGGGCTCCAACTACCAACTTCGTGGTTTGCAGTTCAGTGCTTACCCCACAGAGCTACAATGCAGTTTTGGTTGCCACCATGGAGTTTTGCAAGAAGCAGAGAAAAATGGGTGATGATGTGTATCAACTGACAAGGCTTTATAAAGCCAGGCTGATGTTAAAATATCGAAATGCCCTCTCTTAATTCCTCCACTCTCCTCTCTGCATCCATCTCTCCTCCCCTGCACCATTCTCTCTCATTGTGACTGCTTAGAATGAATGCTGGAAATGAGAAAAATGTCCCCACATCCAGCTAGATGCTAAAATACCTTCAATGTTCTAGATGTTTAGGCTGATAGTATCAATTCTCTTCTTTTTACCCCAGAAGTGAGCATTGGAGCTGAAAAAGGGTTGTTGTTGTTAAGTACTGTGGAGTTGGTTCCAACTCATAGTGACTCTGCACAGGGTTTCCGAAGCTGAAAATCTTTGTGGGAGCAGAAAGTCTCATCTTTCTTCCGCAGAACAGCTGGTAGTTTCAAGCTGCCGACCTTGAGGTTAGCAGCCTGATTTGTAACCACTTAGGGTCCCCAAACTTCATACCTGTCGGCCTCTCTGTCCTCGTTGCCCTGTTGGTCCTGGTTCTCCAAGAACTCCAGGTTCTCCCTAGTAAGTGAGACAAGAAGAACTTTAGATCAGTAAATTGAAGGCTTGTTTCTCACCATAGGAAGTTCTGTCTACTGGATAAGGAGACACAAGGTGGTCAGTGGGGAGGGTTGGTGCAAATTAAGGAAGAGGGGTGCAGAAGAGAAATAATGATGTTCTTAAAGTCAAGCAAGCAACATCTTTAGTATAGAACAAGTACCAACCACTCTCTTGTACAAGGAATGAAGAGGGAGGCAAAGAGTGGGAAATGTATTCCAGAGGAACTGGATTAATTTGCTGATTTATCTACCCATTTAAAATTATAGATTGTCCTGAGAAAATGAACAGCATTTGTGTGAAAACCTTTTCTTGACTTTTTACAAGAGAGGTCTCATTCAATATGTGTCCTTTTGTGAAAGGGTTTTACACTAAAAGAAACAGCCTTTGCTGATTACCAAAGGGAGAGCAAGTTACTGGTTAGAGGGTAGACACAGGTGAACTTGGATGAAGGATAGTGAGATGAAACAAAATGTGTATGGATTGTTGGGTAGAAAATGGATTTATTCTGTAAGCTTTCACCCAATTCACAGTAAAAAGGAAAGAAAAAAAAGGAAAATCAAGAACAGCGTTAAACATGATTGACATGGTCTTGCCCTCCCCAGGTGAGTGTAGTCTGCTTGGGAGGAGACAACTAGATACACAATTGTAATAGTGCATGGTGATATTTGGAGTGCTATAGGGAGAAAGAGATGATGAACCTAATTTCAATTTGGTGGGCCAGAGATTGCGTGAAGGCAAGGACTAGAGAAGCTAAGGTTTGAAAGATGAGTTATGTGAGCTAGGGAAAGGCAAGGGAAGGGTGAATATGAGTCAGGTAGATTGAGGGGGAAAAGGCACTGGTGAGAAGCCAGTGCAGACATACTCTAGGACTGAGAGAAGTTCAGTATGTAGGGTTCAAGGCAGGAGAGAGGAGTGATGAAGCTGCTCATCAACAGGGTCAAGTTTTGAAGGGTCTTATTAACTACTTGAAAGTTTGGGGGTTTTCTTGTGTGCAATAGGGTACACACAAGACAGGCTAGATGAACTTTGGGGTGAATTTAAAATAATGTGGGCTATCTTGTTAAAAAAAAATATTTAAAAATTTTAAGATGACAACAGAGCATTAAACAAAGCACACTGGACTACTACCTGGAAGGTTGGCAGTTCAAACATACCAGCCATTCCTCAGGAGAAAGATGAGCCTTTTTACTCCCATAAAGATTTACAACACAGAAAACCCCATATAGGATCACTATAGGTAGGACCTTGTGTAGGACTCAGAGTTAACTCGGTGTCAGTGAGTAGGAACCTTCTAATAGAGTCCTGTACCACAGACCCAGGAAGCTGGCACTTGAGTGGTTGGGTGAGCCGTAGAAAGGCTTGAAGGGGGGAAGTGAGAACCTGATTAAGCCAATGGTTTGCTCTCTAACTGCTTTCATCAGAGGCACCTCAGAGGTGGCAGGTGGAGTTAGAGAATTACATGTACAAAAAAGAAGACGTATGGTCTGCACCCTCTGCAGCTAAGTATATTCATAGATTCAAAAAATCAGGGAGTTGAAAGGATTTTCAGAGTTGTGTCATGATATGTGAGATTGCATCTCGTGAAGTGGGGGCAGTTTCATGGAGGAAGCGAACAGTTCTGTGCTCGATGAAGGAAGAGACAATACAAGCAGAAAGGTGCCCGCCTGTTATTGATAGTGCCTAGATTCAATCGTGTGAGGAGCTAACATGAAAATCAGGAGAACAGAGAAACTTTGTTCTCAGCTTTTTATTCACTTATTTAAATTTTTATTTATTTCTTGTTGTTGAGAATATACACAGCAAAACATATATCAATTCAACGGTTTCTACCTGCACCATTTTGTGACATTGATTCCATTCTTCAAGTTGGGCAGCCATTCTACTCCTCCTTCATTAACATAACTCATTGCCCGCTAAATTTCCTGTCTAATCTTCCCAGTTACTGCTGTTAATTTGATCTTATATAAGTAGTTCCTAAAACAGCATAAAGCTCAAGGCAGGCCATTTTAACTAGTTAAGCTAAACTATTGTTTAGTTTTAAGGAGATTTTAGGAAATAATAATTGGTTTAAGGTTTAAAGAGTAAATCAGGACAATAATCAGAAATCACTCTTACTTTTTTGCCCAAAAGTCCAGGTCTTCCAATGTTCCCTTTAGGTCCTGCTTGTCCCAAAGAACCCTGAAAAGAAATAGGCGGCACAAATGTTGGTGCTGCAGCCATTCTTAGTAAACCCATTAAAAAGGTTGCCATTTTCATGACAGATCCAACAACTCCTTGGTGCCTCTTGAACAAAAGAAACCAGCCACCCAAGGGAGAGCAACATTTGAAACCACAGTTTAGTACCAGTTTGAGGACCACAAATCTTCATCTGCAGTTAATTGCTATTCTATATGGTGCCTTAGTGAAACACAGAAAGGTGCCCCTAACCAAGCTCACTTCATTTCTAAATGTGGGAAATTTGCTGTAATGCACTGAATTTTGTAAGAATAAGACACCTGCTGTCTCTGGCCACTGGGTCGTGTGTACAGTGAGCTGGGATGTAGATTATGTTTCAATTTCCTGATGTAAAAATGGGCAAAAGTATCTTTTGCTAAGAGGATAATGGAACAAATGCAGGCATCCCATGCCTTAAGAACTCTAGATATCCAAGCTGAAGAACTGGATAAATGTAGAACAATTTTCGTAAAAATCCCTCAGCATCCAAGCTTTTATTACTCACTATCAAAAATTCTGGAACCAAATAGATTTAGATGGCAAATTTGAGTTGTGAAATTAGGAATAAATTAGATTTGAATAGCAAAGGATCTTTGCAGAATCTCTTCCAAATATCTGTAATCAATGTATACATGGCTTGTTGTTGTTAGGTATCATTGAGTGGGTTCTGACTCATAGTGATCATAGTACAACAGAACAAAACACTGCTGGATCTTGTGCCATCCTCACAATGGTTGTTACGCTTGAAGTCATTGCTGCTGCCATGTGTCATTCCACTTTTTTGGGGGGTGGGCGAAGGGAATCGTCCTCTTCTTCACTAGCCTTCCACTTCACTTAGCATGATGTGTTTCTACAGGGATTGGTCTCTCCTGATCATATGTCCAAAGTAAGGGAGACAAAGTCTTGCCATCTTGCTTAGAAGGAGCATTATGGTTGTACTTCTTTCTACGCAGATGAGTTTGTTCTTCTGACAATCCATGGTACTTTCAATATTATTCTCCAACATCACAATTCAAATTCATTGATTCTTCTATGGTCTGCCTTATTCACTGTCTAACTTTAAACAGCATATGAGGCAAATGAAAATACCCAGGCTTGGGTCAAGCACATCTTAGTCTTCAAACTGACATCTTTGTTCTTGAACACGCTAAAGAAGTCTTGCACAGCAGATTTGCCTAATGCAATGTGTCATATGAGTTCTTGACTGCTGCTTCCAGTAGTGTTGATTGTGAATCCAAGCAAAATGAAGTGTTTGACAACTTCAGTATTTTCTCTATCATGAGGTTATTTATTGATCTAGTTGTAAGGAATTTTGTTTTCTTACATTGAGGTGCAATCCATACTGAAGGCTGTAGTCTTTGATCTTCATCAGTATTTTAAGTCCTTTTCACTTCCAGCAAGCAAGGTTGTGCCTGCATATCACAGGTTACTAATGTGTCTTCCTCTAGTCCTGATGCCATGTTCTTCTTCATATTGCCCAAATTCTCAGATTGAACAAGTATAGTGAAAAGACACAACCCTGATACACACTTTTCCTGATTTTAAATCATTCAGTATCTAATAGCTGCCTCTTGGCACAGGTTCCTCATGAGCACAATTAGGTGTTCTGCAGTACCTAGTCTTCCCAATGTTATTCATAGTTTGTCATGATCTACACAGTTGCATAGTCAATAAAGCACAAATAAACATTTTTTTTGGACTGTTGCAACTTTTAAAATTATTGTCAGCAAAATTTTGCTTTCATGTAATAATATTGTTAGATGATATCCATATTCTGTTGGGACACTTCTCTTTGGAATGGGTACAAATATGGATCTCTTCCAATTGGTTGGCCAGGCAGCTGTCTTCCAAATTTCTTGGCATAGATAAGCAAGCACTTCCAGTGTTGCATCAGTTTGTTAAAAGATTTCAATTTGCTGTTCCATCAATTCCTGGAGCCTTGCTTTTTGCCAATGCCTTCAGCGCAGTTTGGACTTCTTCCATCAGTACCATTTGATCATATGAAATTTTTGATCATATGAAAATCTCTTGAAATGGTTGAACATCATCCATTTCTTTTTAGTACAGTGACTGTGTATTCCTTCCATCTTCTTTATTTTTTAAGTTTTTATTGTGAACTGATAGTTTACATAGTAGAACATCGACTTTACGCCATTGTTTCATTGCAATGATTACAATCTCCTGCATGCATCATCATTCAACCGTATTTGCTTCCATCTCGTTTGGTTTTTTGTTTTGTTTCTTGGAAGAAGGCATGTGCACAGAAACACTCAGGAATATATAACAATTTAAACAACCAAAGGGCACATTCTGTAAGCCTGCCTCCTGGCCGCCACCACCCAATCCCTCTCTTTTTGTGAGTCCAGAGTCCTCAGCTGCTCTTTCTCTCCATGTCCTCATCTCTGCCTCCATCTCTGGTATAGCTGCTTCTCTGGAAAGGGTCCCGCACTCTGCTTGTGCTCTTCTCTCTTGATGGTCCTAGGGTCCTCTGTTTTTGTATTGTAAGATTAACTATTCCCTCGTTTTTGTTACAAAACTTCTACTTTTACAATTCTGACAGTCATAATTAGTCATGATAGCAATTTCTCACTATTGAATCATAAGAATCTTATCCCCCATCTCTTTTCACCAGACCCATCTACACAAGGTGAAACCTATACAGTGGGGACTCTATCTTCCTCCACACACTCTTAAACTAAACTCCATAAAATTTGTAAGCCAGTCACTTCGTGCCTTTATCGCTCCGTCATTTTAGGTAGCCAATGCCTAAGTTGCCTGTCCCTATCTACCCTGTATACAGAGGGGATATGATTGATACATGATGTGAAGCCTCCTTCCCTCTCAGTAGGTATTTTGAGCTACTATATCCATAATTATAGGTCAAGTTCAACAAATTGTAGCAATTTACACTCATTTCCTTTATCCAAAAAAAATTTTTTTTTTTTTTTTAAATCTTCCTTTAGTTGAATTCTGAGTATCAAGTCATCGAGTTTAGATTAAATGGGTACTATCTGCACGTTTGGGCGTTCTTGTGCATCTCCCCTCACTTCATATCAGCTGGATGCTTCACTCTCAGCTCTAGCCCTCCGTGGCTATGTCCTTGTCCATGGACTTAGGAGTCCCCAGGTCTCACCACATTTTAGACCAACCAGCCCTTCCTCTTGTCTCTCTCATCTCCAGGTCAACAAGAGTCTATGGAACATGGTTGAACTCAGCCCATTTGTGCTTTTCCCCCTCTTCCACTCACCAGTAGACCAACATGGTCATCAGTAAGCATACATGCCTGCTCATGTGTTCCCTTTGAGTTTCAGTCTTGGAGGAGGATTGTCCTTCAAGGAACATCATTGCTTGCCTTGATGGCTCCCTGGTGAACTACTTGCTTGTTCTTGTAGTAGTCAATCATACTGCCATTTTTGTTTTGGAGTTTTCCTGCTGACCCTTCCATTTTCTTTTGATGCTTTCTGCCTCACTTAATATTTTGTCCATAGAATCCTTCAGTATTGCATGCTGAAACTTGAATTTTTCCTTCAGTTCTTTCAATTTGAGAAATGCTAAACATACTCTTCTCTTTTGGTTTTCTAACTCCAGGTCTTTTCACATTTTATTCTAATACTTGACTTGTTTCTCAAGCTGCCTTTTGAAATTTTCTGTTCAGCTATTTTACTTACTCATTTCTTCCATTCACTTTAACTTATCTGTACTCAAAATCAAGTTTCAGAGTCTCTTCTGACATCCTTTTTAGTTTTTGTTTTTTTTTTTCTCTCCTGTCTTTTTAATAACCTTTTGATTTCTTCTTTTGTGCTATTCTTAATGTCACCACACAACTCTTCTAGTCTTTGGTTATTAGTGTCTAATGCATCAGATCTGTTCTTGAGATGACCTGTAAATTTAGGTGGGATGTATTCAAGGTTATATTTGGATTCTCATGGTTTAGTTTTAATTTTCTTCAGCTTCAGCCTGCATATGAGCAGACTATGTCCCAGGGTCTGCCCCTGGCCTTGTTTTGGCTGATGATATTAAGGTTTTCCACTGTCTCTTCCCACAGATGTAGTCAATTTAATTCCTGTGTATTCCCTCTGAGAAGGTCCATGTGTATTATCACCTTTCAAAAAGTCTTTTCAATAAATATGTCATTGACCTTGCAAAATTCTAGCATGTGATTTCCAGCATCATTTCCATCACCAAGGCCATATTTTACAACTATTGACCCTTCTTCTTTGTTTCCAACCTTTGCATTCCAATCACCAGTAATTAGCAATGCATCTTGATTAAATGTTTGGTCCATTTCAGACTGAAAAAGTTGGTAGAATTCTATTTTTTCATCACCACTGGCTTTCTTTCGTGGTTGGTGCATAAATTTGAATAACAGTTGTATTAGCTGGTCTTCTTTGTAGGTGTATGGCTATTATTCTGTCACAGACAGCACTGTACTTCAAGATAGATCTTGAAATGTTCTTTTTGACCATGAATGAGACTCCATTGTCATTTCTGGCATAGTAACCATAAAAATATTTTATTCAAAATGGCCAGTACCAAGGTCCATTCTGATATGAGTGGTACAAATAATTTTTTTAAGTTATAAAAACTAGAATAAAATATCAGGTTTGGGAGGAAATATTCATTATTCAGCAATATTTTTATTTCTCAAAATGGTTTTTACTAGGCTGATGGAATGTGTCTGTGAGTATGAATAAAACCAAAGCATAGGAGAAAGAAGGGCGCTTAAGCTACACGCCAGGAGTCTGGTATAGGCTAAAAATTTGCCTCCAGTGAATCCAAAATGAAGTAATCTATGTGTGGATAATATAAAACAAACCATATATGGAGATGTTTTTGAAGAAAGAAGAAAACAATGTCTGGGGCCATTACCTGAAGGTCTTGGACTCACTCACCTGGGGTCCTTTATGCCCATGGCTCCCCTTTTCTCCTTTCTTGCCATAAATTCCATTTAGCCCCTTTGATGGTAACAAAAGAAACATAATGTCATGTCAGGTATCAATGACAAATCTACTTTCTTGCTTAGTGCTTTTGAAACACCCCTACAGAAAAGAAGTAAGATATAAGCAAGAATAATATGGAATTCTTGATGGGGCTCATCAATATGTAAAAGAGTAATACTGTTTCAAGTTCAGGCAAAGAACATTCAGCAACAGACCCTATGTGAGGAATCAGAACATATTTTTCTGACATATTTACCTTCAAATTCAGGTTCTCAGATGGTTCTGTGTATAGAAGGAAAAACTAGATGTCTCAGTAAGGTTTCTCACCACCAAAACACCAGGTATGAAATGGGTTCTGGTTGTCAAGTACAAATGGCACCTGGAACCACTGGACTAGCTTTGGCGAATTGACTAAATAGTACCAGGGTTTTATTTTGTCGAATTCATGGCTGTTAGGTTCAAAGGGTTTCTGAGTCACCTGTTACCCCCACCTGAATGCCTGAGAATGGATTCAGGCTGGTCCCATGGCTACTCAGTATAGAGGAGCTGCTAATTATTGGTTTGATTTAGGGATGCCCAGAACCACTCAGGAAAATCCAAAATCCCAGTTTGCAGTTGTTATTATAAGTGCTATCTAGTTGGTTCCAACTCATAGCAACCCCATATAGATAGGGTTCCTGAGGATCAGCTGGTGGGTTTGAACTGCCAGCCTTTCCATTAGCAGTCTGGTCCTCATCCTATAGCCATGTTTAATACTAATAATTTGGTACTTTATAGAAGAAAAATGCTGGAAATGGGTGCACAGTGAGTCTGTAGGATAAGTGTCAGACTGCTCACCACAAGGTTGGAAGTTAGAGCCTACCAGTTTCTCCATAGGAGAAAGATGAGGCTTTCTGCTCCTGCAAAGATTTGTAGCTTCAGAAATCCTATGCATGTTCGCTCTGAGTTGGAACTGACTCCAAGGTACTTAACAACAACAAGAAAAATGGACTTCTGGGAAGGCCTCAGAATGGGCATATAGACACAGGTCCTTCCAGACAAAACCAGGCTTAAAATGGCTGCTGTAAGGTCTGGTCACTGAATACCCAGGTGTTACAAAGCCATTCTCTAGGCATGGACCCAGAACCTTTTTGGCAAGGAAGAGAGAAGAAAAGACAGAAAGGCCCTGACTTCTGACGTCCATACAATGAATGATATGACCATGACCAAATGTGAATGGTTCATATAAACTAATGTTCCAGGAGTACTGTTAACTCCTGGGGAGGAAGTTTACTCACAGCCATAAAGTCGATTTTGATTCATAGTCACCCTGCATAGGGTTTCTGAGACTGTAAATCTTTATGGGAACAGAAAGCTTCATCTTTCTCCCACAGAGCGACTGGTGGTTTGGAACTGTCCACTTTGTGGTTCAGTGCTTATCCTACAGCGTCACCAGGGTTATCATCGCCATTAAGTTGGCTGAGAAGTCCCTTATTGTTGTTGTTAGGTGCCATTGAGTCAGTACCGACTCATAGTGACCCTATGGACAGCAGAACGAAACACTGGTGCAAATTACTAATGCATTTGGGTTTGAACGGCTGATCTTGTGGTTAGCTGTCCAGTGCTTATCCTACAATACCACCAAGACTACTTATATAGAGAGTAAGTTTTAGGTGAGTTAAATAAATCTCCAACTCCAAACTAATTTTCCTTCAAGGGAATCTGTGTTCAGGACCTCAGTTAAGGAAAACCAATTTGTTGATCCTGAATTAATTAATATAATATTAATTAATAAAATATCAAGGTATAATATTTCATTATTACTACTGTATTTTCCACATAAAATGTACCTACACAAACAACAGGCACATGTCTATAATATGCATTTGTTGTTGATAAGTGCTGGCAAGTCAGTTCTAATTCATAGCAACCTGTATAAGGTTTCTATGGAACAGCTGGTGGGTTTGAACCACTAACTTTGTGGTTAGCAGTCTAGTGCTTATCCTACAGCGCCACACCAGGACTCCTATAATGTGCATAAGACATAGAAAACAGATATGTGAGGGGGGTGTGGTTTGCCAAAAACCACACAACTCGTGTTACTTGCATAAAAATATGGTACTACGCAAATATAACATCAGAAGAACACAGAAGAAAGTATACCTTTCCTTAACAAAAAAGGTAATCAATGACTTGTAAAGGTTTGATTGAGCAAATTTACCCACACACAGAGGGAAATGCAGAATTTCAGAGATGCATACTGCAGAAAAAGGCAGCTAAAACATTTTCAGTTATTTTCTTCATACAGAAAGACCTGCTTTCTTCCTATCAGGATGATTCAGCATTATTTACCAAGAGTATCAAATATTCCAACGCACCTGTGGTCCTTGTAATCCTTCATCTCCAGGTGTACCTTTAGGTCCCAAATTTCCTGGTTGCCCCTGATAAATGAGAGCTTTCAGTGTTAAGATTTTTCTATATAGTTTTCATGTAGATTTTCCCTACATAGTACCTGTGATGGATTGAACAGGATCCCCAAAATATGCAATGGAGTTCTATCCCTTACACCTGTGGAAAGAATTCCACCTGGAAACAGGGTTTCTTTGTTTGATTAATGAGGTGAGGTCATTGCAGGATGTGTTTTAAAGCAAATCACATAGACCCAAAGACTACAGAGTATAAATGTTGTGCTGGGGGCGTGGGTGGAGTAAATGGCACATGAAGACTGATAAGGAACCAAGGAATATTGTGGCTTCAGAAGCTGAGTCAAAGACCTTCCCTCAAAGCCTTCTCTCAGGTGCCATGAATTTAGACTTTTAGCTTTCTGGTCTCCTGAATTGTGTGAAAATAAATTTTTGTTCTCTAGAGCCACCTATTTGTGGTATTTCTTCTAAAGCAAAACCAGGAAACTAAGATGGTGCACATATAGTTCAATTCAGGTGACACAAATGGAGTCCTCATAAGTGAAAATTTACTCCAAGGTAAGTAGTTTTAGGGTAGCTGATGATTAGAATTCTTCTGTGAGGCCCTGCCCCTTTATTTTATTTTTATTAAGGTCCAGTTGTGTGTAACTCATGACTCTTAGTCATTCTTACTTTGCTTAGGGTTTTATTCTTTCTTACTGTATAAGGAAGGAACACATATGCTTACTTGCTTGTTTATTTTATGCTTGTTTATTATTCTAATGAAGAATTGAATTCTTTTGCCAGAAATTCCAAATGGATATGAAAAGCAGTTAAATGCAGAATAGGAACAGGTTCTGTTTACAGGATGTATCTGTGAAGAAGGCCTGCCTTGTTCTTTGGTGGTGCAATGGGTGGGGATTTGTGTTTCCTCCTGTTCATGGGGCTCATGCCCAGTGCCCCATGCTTCCTACAACATCCTTACAAATACTCATTCATTACCTTCTTCCCACCTACTCCAGAGGACAGGAAGTCAGGAATCTTACCGGGACACCTGGGGGTCCTCTTTGGCCTTCTCTTCCCTAGAACAGAAAAGATGATGTGTCAGTGTGGGGTGTCCCGATGAAGGCTTTTTTTAAAGGCAAACCAGCATAGTCTTTTCTTCCCTACACCTCTGATTGACATGCATAACGAATGAGCAGCTCACAGAGATGGCTTCCCTGAGGCGCTTTCCGCTTAATTACAGCCTAACATTTGGAGGACTGATTGCTAACTAATCTAAAAGTCATTACTGACCCAGCCTCTGACAATCTTCCTGGAGGCTGTTTGGAGAATCAAATCACCCTGAAGAACCTGTTTTATACCTTTCCCTCCTTGGTGTAGACCACCAAAAAACCTGCTAATCAGAGGCTTCCCTTTCGTGAAGGAGTGTTATACATCCATCTCTCTCTGTCCTAGATCCCTGATTTCCATCTAGGGGGCTAGTCAAGTATTATTAGAGACCGCGCTTCATATGGGCCCACTGGGGCTTTTCTCAAAGGATTCAACAAGGAGGAAATGTTGGGGTCTGCTCAGATTCATTTGGGAAAAGCAAGGCTGACCCTTGAAATTAACATCTGTCTGCACCTATCCAGAAGCACATTTTGCATTGTCAGCTCAGGCTCTCCATCTAGTGGCAGTCTGTGCCTCTCCTTTCCAGAGGGTAGCCAAGCAGGAAGACACTCAGGGCCAGATCTTAATTTCTTTTTTTCCTAAAAAGCAATGATAAAATCTAGTCTCCTCCCCAACTCCCTAGCAAGGCCCCTCCTTTGAAAGAATCATGGAATGTCTCAACTCATGCATGGATTCACTTTGCGTTGTGATAGACAACTAGAATCATTTTAGATATGAAAGTAATACTTTCCAAAATTGCATTCGGTCACTCATTTAGAAAGTTACCACAGAGATTATTATTGAGGAAATCCTGTTTTCTTTCAATAACTCACTTTCTGAAGTTCCTCAGAATAAACTACCCACTGTTATGGAGCCGACTCTGCCTCACAGTAACCGTAAATAAGGTTTCCAAGGCTATATATTCTTATGGGAGCAGAAAGTCTCATCTTTCTCCTACAAAGCAGCTGCTGGGTTTGAACTACCAACTTTGTGGTTCAATGCTTATCCTACAGTGTCACCAGGGCTATCTTTCCATGAAGTTGACTGAAAAGTCCCTGGTGATGGTATGCCGTGGAGTCGGTTCCGACTCATAAGGACCCTGTGTGGGATTTCTGAGGCTGTAAATCTTTACAGGAGCAGAAAACCTCATCTTTCTCCCATGGAACCGTGGGTAGTTTCAAACTGCTGACCTTGAGGTTAGCAGCCCCACTTATAACCATCACACAAGCTGCTTGTTGTTGCTAAGTGCCACTGAGTTGGTTCTGACCCATAGTGACTGCATATAGAGCTTCTTATAGTAAGTGCTGTTGTTGTTGTTGTTGTTGTTGTTAGGTGCCATTGAGTCGGTTCCGACCTATAGAGACCCTGCATAGGGTTTCCAAGGAGAGGCTGGTGAGCTTGAACCACCAATCTTGCAATTCAAATGGCTTTGTTATCTGGCACATTAACCCATAGCGCCACATCAGGGCTTCAGTAAGTGCTGTAGAAGTATAATATTTCCTGTGTATCCTAGGCAAAAGAAAAAGGTCTGGATAGTAAAAACAGTTAGTGTACTTGGCTACTAGCCAAGAAATTGGCAGTTCTATTACACCTAGAGATGTCTTGGAAAAAGGTCCTGGAAATCTTTTTTAAAAAATCAGTCACTGAAAATCCTACAGAGTACAGTTCTATTCTGATCCACATGGGTCACAGTGAGCTAGAGTTGACTCTATGACTACTAATTAAAGATTGTCTGACACGCAGAGAATTTTCTCCTTCATTGGAAAGGTAGGGAAAGGTAGAAAAGCTTGATGTTCCTTTATATTCACTATGCCTTTTTAAAAATTCAGATGACAATAGATTAGAAAAGAGACAAGTAGGGAAGTGGATACCAACAGACAGGAGGCTGTGAGCCAGTTGTCCAAGTACGAATATTAAATCACCTGCCACCTGGCCTCTCTTTTTAAAAAGTGCTTGATTTATATCAGAGTTACAAAGCTATTTTGAACTAAAAGTATATTTCCTTAACCCAACAAAAATTCATAAATATTTATCTTGAAATTCTACAGTATGTACTGCTCTACTGCTTCCTCTGATTACATTTTTTATTCTCTTGTGTGGAGAAGAGGTCAAAGTCCCAAGGAATTTTACCAGAAGCACTGGGAAGTCAAACCCCTGATTTCAGATTCTTTCCCTGAAGAGCTATGATTCAAGATAAACACAAGCAAGAGGGATTAAATGACATTTCTTCACTCCCTACTCAGGGAGAAGGATTATTAGTCACCACCTTCAAAGTGATGAGAAAATCCCAAAATTGTAACCGACAAGAAAGCACAGAATTTTCAGTTCCCTCATGAACAAAACTCAGGGTTAACTCTAAGATCTTGAACATTATTCTTCTCTTTTTATGATATTCATGCAGACTGAACAAATGTGTCTTGGAAGCAGTACAGCCAGAATGTTCCTTACAAGTGAGGATGGTGAGACTTTATCTCGTGTACTTTGGGTGTGTATCAGGAGAGATCAGTCCCTGGAGAAGAACATCATGCTTGTTAAAGAAGAGGGTCAGCAAAAAAGAGGAAGAGGAAGACCCTCAGTGAGATGAATTGACCTAGTGGCTACAACAGTGGACTCAAAATTAACATAGTAATTAGTGATTGTGCAGATGGTGTAGGACCCGGCAGTATTTCGTTCTGTTATACATGGGGTCCTATAGATTGGAACTGACTGAACAGCACTTACCAACAACAGCTACATGCTAAATGTGTGTTAGGGAAGCTTGTAACACATTTAGACATCAACTCTAACTTTAGTAGTACACAAAGAGAAAGGTGAGTTTTGGGGTTTTCCTTTAAAAGATGGGAAAATCCAATGGCCCTGTTTTATTCTGTTAAAAACAAAACAGCAACAACAAAAAACAACTTTTTTTGGTAAAAAAGAAAAAACGTATTGCTGTCAAGTTGCTTCTGACTCATAGCAACTCTTTAGGACCCCATAGGGTTCCTGAAGATGCAGTTTTTATGGAGGAAGACCACCACATCTTTTCCCCATTAAGTGGAGTGGTTGGTGGGTTTAAACCAGCTACCTTTTGGTTAGTAGCCAAGCACTTAACCACTGTGCAACCAGGGCTCTTGATATCACAGGGGATGTTATGAAGTACCCCACAACCTCTAGCTTGCTACTTGTTTGATCTTATTCTCCAATGTTTTGGCCTTTTTCTCTAATTCTTCTTTCTCATTGGCAACATGTGAATAGAGATAGGAAACATGAACATATTTACCCAGTTTATAGAGTCTAATGTAAAATCAAAGGAGCTCTGGTAGCGTAGTGGTTACGAATCGGGCTGCAAACCTTAAGATCAGCAGTTTGAAACTACCAGCTGTTCCATGGGAGAAAGATGAGGCTTTCTGCCCCCATAAAGATTTACAGCCTCGGAAAACCCAGTACAGGGTCACTATGAGTCAGAACTGACTCCGTGGCACATAACAACAACAACAACAACAACAACAACGTAAGCTCAAAGATGCTAAGATACTGAGGAAGGGCTTTTATATTAAAGTAATTGATGTTTTTTAAAGACATTTTAGAATGTGGTAAGGTAACGGTAGGTGGTGATAGTGTGCCGGTGGAGTCGGTTCCGACTCATAGTGACCCTGTGTAGGGCTATCCAGGCTGTAAATCTTTACGGGAACATAAAGCCTCATCTTTCTCCTGCAAAACAGCTGGTAGTTTCAAACTGCTGACCTTGAGGTTAGCAGCCCGACTCCTATCCACTATACTACCAGAGCTCCTTAGGAAAGGTAATAGTAGGCTATATCTTAATAGTTCTCTGCCGTAAAAGACAAATGGTAATGTGTGGAGACATTTTTGGTTGTCCTAATTTTGGTTGGGGGAAATGGGTGCTACTGGTGCTAAATAGTGCTACATTGATTGCATAGAGTCCAAGAATGCATCTTGGACATCCTAAAATGACTAGGACAAACACCCTCAACAAACCCTGCAAATGTATCAGATTCCTGGGTCATCTGACTCTTAAGTCACAAATACTGTGAATGCCTCTGTGGCACATTTGGGTGATAGATAGGGAGGGTGAATAAGTGTCTGTGGAAATACTCACCCTGCTTCCTCCGGGACTGGGACTGCCTTTCGTCCCTTTCTGTCCAGGTCTACCCTAGAAATGCAATAGTTTCCTTAAGATCATAAGGCAACAGATTATGAAGCAATTATAAAGGCACCTGCATCAAATCCTCAAGTACTGTTAAAACGACAGAACAGTTCAAATGTTTCTGCACTTTAACACCATCCATTACATTCTTGAAAGAGGAAAAGGTATAACAGAAGTTTTACTGCTACCATAAATTTTCTCATACAATACAATAACTTCCAGAAACATGATAATATTATCCATAGAAGTGCAATCTACTAGAGATATGCTTTATTTTAATGTAGGCTTATTTCACTAAATCAGTTACATCGGCTGAATAACATAATTAATCAACTCAGATATATAAAATAAATCCAGTTACTTGTCTTCCTTGTCCTCCTTTGGAACCTTTTTGTCCTTTGATGTTACTGTTCTGTCCTGGGTTACCCTAGAGGAAGATTTAGTATTTCAGAATTAAGTCAGACAAACTTTGTCCACAAAATGGTATTATGTTTGAGTACTGAGATAATTTGAATTAAGGTATGAGAAATGTGAGAAAATTCTCCATCTTTGAAACTTACAGGATGATAGCACTATTTCCTTAAGTTTGAAGGGTTTGCTGATAAATGGAAATCTTGTAAAACATAAGCTAGTCCAAACATTCTATGTCATTCTTTCAAATGTGTAATCAAATTCTCCTGTAATCAAGTCAGCAAATATGTAAACTGCAGGTCTGCAATATCAGAAGCCTGGTATCCAAAACTATGAGAATTTTCCCCAAAAGGAGTTTGAAAGGCTTAATATACCATAAAGAATTTTAATAATATCTGAAAGCTTATTATAACAAGCTTTTAAGAGATGCAAACCATTTTTCCTTCCAAATAGCTATTCCTTTAGCCAACATCTACCATCTTCACTTCCAAGACAAACATTTACCTAAAAGTTAGCAGGATACAAGAAAAGAATGAAGATAGGAACTGTGGAATAACTAGAAAATCTAGAGCCAACTTACAGGATTTCCTGGGTAACCCTTCTCTCCATGCTCCCCAGGGAAGCCTCTGGAACCTGGGCTACCCTGGAAAAAATAAAATTAGTTCTTCTGAGTTAGCTTGTATAAGGTTTTCATAATAGCATTAAAATGTTAAGTGTGTGTGAGAGAGAGAGAGAGAGAGAGAGAGAGAGAGAGAGAGAGAGAGAGAGAGAGAGAGAAATTAATCATTTAGAATATGCCATGCTATTGTCTTCCATCTCAACCATATCTCTTCAGACTTCTCAATCAGCACTAAGCCTGGTTTTAAGTCGATGACCAAGACTCTCTCCAATGAGGCTGAGAAATTAGAAAACATCTCATGGTCCAGCACAGCACTCACTGTCCCATAGAACTTTCTGCAGGGTTGGAATGTTGTGTACTGTGCAATATGGTAGCCACTAGCCATATGTGACATTGGTGGTGGTTCCGACTCATAGCAACCCTGTGCAGGGTTTCTGAGGCCATAAATCTTTCTCCCACATAACAGCTGGTAGTAATTGCTAACCCTGTGATTAGCAGCTCAACTCATAACCACTAGCTACCAGAGCTCCTTATATGTGACATGGAACACTTGAAATGTGGCTAGTGTAATTGATGAGCTTTTAAATTTTAATTAAATTTAAATTTAAGTAGCTACATGTAGTTGTTGTTAAGTGCCTATGAATTGGCTCCAACTCATAGCCACCCTGTATAGGGTTCCCAAGGAGCAGCTTGTGAGTTTGAATGGCCAACCATGCATTTCAAACGGACTTTGTAGTCCAGTGCTTATCCTATAGCACCACACCAGGACTCCGTTATGTGGCTAGTGGTCACTTAAATTTAAATTTAAAGTTATCACAAGTTTCTAAAACAGCCCAAACAGTCTAGCAACTGTGACAACTATATACTCCCTACAGGAAATTTCCACAGGATGGTCCATTGTCACCTCAAACCTAGTTGGTCCCCAACTAAACTTGCCCAAGCCTTGCAGTCATTGTGACTGATTTTTATTTCCTGCTTCTCTGGTCACCAGACTCTGAAGATCTCATGTCCCAAGACCTCGACTGGGGTGAGGCTGGTGAGGTGCCTAGAGTGTAAAGTTTAAGGAATCACTCACTTTCTGCCTAATACTGAAAGTGAGTCCCTCCTTACAATTTGTACCCTAGTTTCCTTGCTTGCCTCTCCCCAGCCCAGTCCTGCTATGTTCTTAATATTTTGGTGGTCTGTTCTCACTGCCTTTCTTTATTTAAAGACTTTATCCTCTCTCACTTTGATTACTGACAACTGGCCTTCTTCCTTGCCTGCAACTATGTCACCTCCAACACATCGTACATACTACTGCCAAGTGATCTTCCTAAAATGTAAACTTGATTGTCATTCCACAGCTAAAACTCCTTCAATGGCTTCCAGTTGCCTAATGGTTAAAGGGCAAATTCCTTCAGTGTCTTTCT
Source organism: Chrysochloris asiatica (assembly GCF_000296735.1). Lineage (NCBI taxonomy): Eukaryota > Metazoa > Chordata > Mammalia > Afrosoricida > Chrysochloridae > Chrysochloris > Chrysochloris asiatica. The sequence goes on along the minus strand of NW_006408546.1, from coordinate 3,333,361 downwards.
GGTCTCTTCCCACCTCCTCTTGAGTTTCACTTCCACTGCATGTACTCCAATGTCCCTGTCAGGCAGAACAGCTTGCAACATGACCAAACCTCTCTGTGTTTGCTTATGCTGTTCTCTCTGCCTGCAATGCCCTTCCTCCACCTCTTCTTCTTGTTAACTCCTATTTATCTTCAGCTAAGGAATCACCCCATTCAAGAAGACTTCCTAAGCCCGCAGGTTTAGTTGGATGTCCTTTTCTGGTTTCTATGTAGATGCTTATGACATGGCATCATTAAATTCTGTGTGTAATTAACTGTTGATCTGTTTCTTCAGCTAGACCATAGCTTGTTGAGGACAAGAACTGTGTGGTCCATTGCTGATAATACAATATCTGATACATAATAAGTATTAAAAATTTGTTTGATACATAGATCAAACATAAACATAGAGTGACTTAAAACCAAGCAGGCTGACACTAGTAAGTTGAAAAATTTTTTTTTTTTTTTAAATGGTTCACTCTGGATTTGCTATACCAAAACCCACAAAATAATTTGGTTTTTTTCTCTTGAGTTTTTTTTTCTGCTGTACGGAACATAGAAATCACTGACATGCAAAGGCATTTGTTTTCAGATTTCTGAAAAGCATGCTTATAGAAGAAACATTACATGCTCTGAATTTTTCTTATTAGAAATTCTTGAAAAGTACAGAGTTACCGACTTGCCTCAAGTTAGAATGCAGTATCTCCTCAGTGGCACAAATCCATAATTGAGTAAATCACCTGCCATTTTTTTTTTTTTTTTTAAATCTCCAATGCTGTCGTTGTTGTTAAGTGCCATTGAGTTGGTTTCGACTCATAGCAACCCTGTGTAGGGTTTCTGAGGAGTGGCGGGTGAGTTTGAACCTCCAACCTTGAGGTTCAGACTGACTTTGTGATCCAGTACATTATCCTGTAGCACCAACCAGGCAGGACTCCACTAGCCACTGATATTGTTTCTGCCACCAAATTTTCTTTCTTTTGCATATTGAAAAGTGTTACCTGGGATCCTGGATCACCCTTTTCTCCCTTCTTTCCGGAGAATCCACGAAAGCCCTAAAAGAAGACAGAGAAAACAAGATGTGCATTAAAAAAATTAGATTAAGCTCATGATGATATTATGATACTCAAAGAAAAATGGCTTACCTCTTCTCCATCGACCCCATCAATTGCATCCTCTCCATTTTCCCCCTAAGAGATAGCAACAGGTGGAAGTCAGCTGAAAGGAGACTTCAGCCACATGCTTACTGAGAAACTGATGCCATTAGAAAATCAACTTTGAGAAGAAATTACAGTACCTTATATCCAGAATATCCTTTGACTCCCTGGAAAAAAAAAAAGAAACATCACTCACTGATCCTATCAAAGACAGAATGCAGAATGCAGATTCATAGGTTGTTGGAGCCAAAAGGACTTGCCTCTCAGAAATGTTTATTATTGTTTATTCAGTTAGTTGTTTCAGCCTATGTAGCTAACAAAGAGGTTATACATGAAATTTAACACTCAAAACTCCTGAGATGACTTAGAAGCATAATTACTTTTCAGTTGTGGAAACTAACAGATCTACTTGGAGAAAGGGAGAGAGGAAGAAGAGGTGGGAGTGAGAAAAGGTGGGAGGGGAAGAATAGAAAAAATAGAGAAAAGGTATTATAGTGAATTTAAAATAACATTTCCAGTAAAGACTTACCTTTTGGCCTAACTCTCCTGGACATCCTATAAGCCCTTTCTCTCCTAGGGGTCCAGGATCTCCACGTGTTCCCTAAGAAAAGGGGCCCAAAATGACTCATTAGTCAGTAGCTTCCAATTATTTATTTTAAGAGAGTTAAGTTGAGCACATAAGGCACTCTGATAGTGTAGTGGTTACAAATTGGGCTGCTAACCTCAGGTCAGCAGTTTGAAACTACCAGCTGATCCATGGGAGAAACATGAGACTCTTTGGTCCCGTAAAGATTTACAGCCTCAGAAACCCTATATGGTGTCACTATGAATTGGAAACAACTCCATGGCACATAACTAACCACTAAGCTGAGCATATAGCCATTCTGAGCTGTCAACAAAGCAAATCTTAACACAAACTCATTCATTTTCATCTGTTTCTCCTTATGTTCACACATTTCTTCCTGTCAACTCTCAGGGCTTCCTTATAGATCCAGGGTCACAAATAGACACAGGATGAGCTCAGCTCAAGGTTCCGAAGTCACTTCACTTTATAGCCAACGTTCCACATCCTCCAGTAACACATGTTGGGCCTGACAGCTGGCCTAGAGCCCTGATGCTGCATAGGAAGAGTCAGCATTGCTGACAGTAGAGAACCGAGTTGGTGCCAGGAGACTGAAGTTGAGCAGGAAGAGGTGAGCAAGGTGAGAAGAGTCAGTCCTTCTGGTAAAGGTCACATGGTGAAAGATCCCCAGTCAGACAATCCATGTGATTGGGGAAAAGCACTTGAGATCAATGGTGTATGCTTTCCCAAGGAACTATTTAGGTAGAGGTAAACATTAGAGTACAATGGACCTCAAGAGGAAAATGATTGTGTCCTTCTTGAGCACAAGGAACCCAGCTGGATCTTGCACCATTCCATCCCTTGGACCTGGTACAGGGCTGGTGCATGGTCGGTACATGGTTTGCTAGTGAATAACTAACTCTTTTTTGTTTTTGTTTTTAAATCCTGGAATATTTTGATTGTACCATCATATTTGATTGACAGCTTTGCTGAGTAGAGGATTCTTGGTTGGCAGCTTTTTCTTTTTCTTTCAGGGTTTTATATATGTCTTCTCATTGTCTTCTTGCCTGCATGGTTTCTGCTGAGAGATCCGAGCTTAATCTAATTTGCTTGCCTTTATATGTAACACTTTTCCCTAGCTGCTTTCAGGATTCTCTCCTTATCTCTGAATTTGGAGAGCTTGATTATATATATGTCTTGGTGATTTTCTTTTGGGGTCTGTCCTTCCTGGAGATTGTTGAACTTCTTGAATACTTATCTTTTCTCTTTTCAGGATGTTAGGAAAAATTTCTTCCTGCATATCTTCACCTATCTCCTCTATGGACTTGTATGATTCTTCCTTTTCTGGAATGCCAATAATTCTTAAGTTATTCTTCTTCATGTTGTTCAACATGAATCTTAGACCTTCTTCAGATTTTTTTCAATCCTTTTTCTACTTGCTCTTCTATCTTAATAGTATTGAGAGATTTGTATTCCAGCTCACTATTTCTGGCTTACGTCTCTTCAGTGTATTGTCCATTTCTGATATTCTATTATTAATCATTTGGACCTCTTTGTGTAGGTTTTGAATTGTTTCCAATGCTGTAGCTATCTTATTTGATTTTTCCTGTAGTGTTTTCCTGACTTCTTCCTTATTTTCCTCAACTCCTCTGTAAAGTGTTTTGATATGTTTTGTTATAATTTTTCTGAATTCCTTCTCAGGCATTTCCAAAACCTGCCTTCCTTCTAATATACAGTCTAGGTCTACCTCCAGCTCATTTGTCTCAGTCACTTTATCTTGTTTCTGGACATGTCCAGATATAGTCATTTTTTTCTTAGGCATATTCAGTTAGCTGTGACCTTAATATGCAGATGAATGTATGTTTTGGTATTTTACTATGCTTTCTGATTGCCTCCAGGTAGATGTGATCAGGAGATGGGCTTCCCTTTTCACTCTTCTTATTACTCAACCCAGAGTAACTGTTGCAGGTATTGGCTGTCTACCTGGTATATGGCAGCTGCTATTGGTTCTTGCCTGGATGGTGGTATTTTATAGGATGTGATTGTAGCTTGACTATATGACCACAATTGCTGTCTCTTCTTGGGTAATGTAGGGTGAGAAAGAGCCCCCTAAAGGTAAAGAGGGGACCAAAAAAACAAAACAGCAACAGCAAACATGATGATTGGATACTGTAGTCTATAATCACAGAAAAGAAAGAAGAGAAAAAAAAGAAAAAAGCAAAATTCTGTAGCCAAATATGACTTTAATATCCTTCTCTCAGCTTCTTGCCTTCAAGGCCACCTGAGAAATGTCAAGATGCTGTTGTTGGTCATCATGATATAACTCAGGATTTAATTTTCAGCCTGTTTCCTTTTTAGTGTGCTTCTCTCCTACTCCACAACCTCCATTCAGGCCTTTTTCCTGATGATAAACTGTTCAGGACCAGCTGTGGCCATTTTGTGCTGCTGTTTAGTTTTAAGTAGAAACTGTTCCTTTAAATTTTGAGGAGATCTGTGCGTATGTGTGGTAGAACCTTCCAGGGGTGGGATCCGTGTTGGCTCTCAGCCTCCTCTTGCACTGGCTCACCCAAGATGGCCACTCCAGGAATGCTGAGGCCATCCTATCAGAGAAAACACCAGTTTTCTTGCTTCCGCTACTAATTCTACTGCCTGTAAGCCTTCAAACGTCTTAATATTCCTTTATACGTGGTTCAGAGTTCTGGGACCGTCCCCTGAACCTGCTTCATCCAGTATTCTGTGTTATTGCTGACAGAGATCCTCACTGCACTTCTACCCTATCCGCCATCAAACCCCTCTCATGAAAAATTAACTCTTTAGCAATAAGTTTATTTATTTCCTCACTGACAGGTGAGGGAGAAAGTGATTTTTCCTTTCCCTGTTTTACTTTCTTGATTCCAAGTATTATTCCTAGAAAAAGCAGGAGGCCTTATCTATGATATTATACCTTGCTGAGAAGTACCTAAAACTGCCAGCTTTCCACTTAGTGGACCCACAGGCAGCTGTGGGATCCCTATTCCTCACACAAAAAGTAACACTGTCATGCTAACTCAGTGGTCTTCAAGACAGGGGACAAAAGGCTGTCACCTCAGTGCTCATTTTGTAAGCCAGGATGTCCCCAGTGTCCCACGGCAATTTATTATACAGATGAGAAAATTTATGGTCAAGAAGTTGAATATCTTGTTTCATTTTTCACATTTTAGGTTAGCCTTTACCAACCATGAAGAATAACATTTTATGGAATTTGTACAACTTGTAGAACTTCCTGATTACTTCTACATTCACAATTGTGATTGAAGCTATTTCTTTAACAAGTGTGATGGTTAATGTTATGTGTCAACTGGACTAATTCTCAGTATTATGTGATTATCCTTTGTGTTGCGATCTGATGGAAGGGGCATTTCCTTGGGGTGTGGCAGTATCCAGTCTATATGGATGTTCTGGCAAACTTCACTTACTCTTGGACCTGCATCCATAGCATCATCCTCTGATCTCTGGTCTCAACCCCTTGTGCCAGATGCCTGACCTGCTGATTGTGAATCATTAACAACTTCCAGCTTGACACTGGCCCATAGATTTAAGTCTTGTCAGTCTCCACAACTCTGTGAGACATTTTCTTGAAATAAATGTCTCTCTATTGATTATATATATATATATATGTAACACATATATAAAATTATATATAAAATGCATTTTACTGGATTTGCTCCCTTAGAGAACCCATTTGAGGTGTGTAAGTGGAGGCAGTGACAGTAATGGGATAAACCTCCCATCTGGAATCAGAAATCCAGAATTCCAAATCTGGTTCAGCAACAACCTCCATGAATCACTGTTACCTTGTCTATGAAATGACCAATTCTACTGGATCACAGGTGATGATAATATGGCAGTCCCAGATGAAGAGTTGGCTTGTTGCCTCCTGGGCTTTGCCCATGGAAAATGGAGCCACCTACATAGTTTCAGTTTCTCCAAATCCATTCTCCTTATATGATGGATGAACCAAGTGACAGTTCTGGCATTAGGATCAAACAGTGAGATGCACAGGGTCAAACCCCTGGGTAGAATTTATAATGAAGCCATGCCTTAGGGATGTGTTGCCCACTTCTCTTTCCAGGGAAGGGTTTTTGCATCAACTCCAGCCTGTACTCAGGTATTAAATACTTCGTCCCTGGGTTTCAGGTCTAAAGAGAGCTCCTATCAGATGTCCTTGCTGAGCACTGCTTGGGGGTAGAGAGAAGGATAGTCAGTCCCTGCCTCTGAGAAAAATATGCCAGGAAACATTTATGTAAACTTTTCCTCTCTACCAAAAAGGCATAGCAAGTGCCTCATGATTCAGTCAAAGAAAAGAAAAGCAACTTCTTTCCCTAAGCAACAACAAAAATGAACATATAAAGCCATTCTATTGAAAAATAATGTTTTTCATGAAAAAAATAAATAAGCAAGGAGGGTGTGTTCCCCAAACGTACAGGGTCGCCGTTCTCTCCCTGGTGTCCTCGGCTGCCTTTGAGACCTGGAGATCCCTGGGAGAAAAGACAGTAAAATAAATGTTAGCCATCTCCCATTAATTCAAACTTGTGAAATTAGGCATTTTTGGCTAGTGCTTTCCTCCAACATGATTATAGCGTTGGCCGGTGTGGCTGTGCTTTTGGGAGCATGATAACTTCTTTTTGTTTTTTGTCCTGGCACTCATCTCTGAAACCCATCTATAGAAGGTGACTCCTCTGATGTCTATGAGAGACTAACATCTGGAGGCCTCCTTGCATCCAGGGTCAATCCTATGCTTGAGGAACCTGTGATTACCACAACCCTTTCAGCAATCAAACTGGTCACATATCCAGAGGGATACTTTCCTTTTCTTCTGTTTTTAGTAATAGCTCAAGGAAGAATAAGCACTTCTTTAATCAGCAAAGTGTGTCAGCTGTCATCAGGTTAGCCCCTGAGTCATGCAATGACTTGGTTATGCCCCATTCTTATTATAAGTTGTGATTTGGTCTATGCCATGATCCATAGGGTTTTCATTGGCTAATGTTCAGAAGCAGATCACTGGACCTTTGATCTATTGAAAACTGCAGCATCCAGCCTGGCAGATGGGTGCTGATTGTACCTAAGGCGCCATGACTGGTTATTGAAACCAAGTCTCCCCCATCAAAGGTGTACATTTTACCACCATACCACTACTGCCCCCTACCAACAAGGCTGTTGTTGATGTTTGATGGTAGTTGCCATTAAGCCAATTCTGACTTTTGATGACCTCATGTATTATAGAGTAGAACTGTAAACATTATGATGCATTAAGAACAGTCAAAGATGAACAATGCAGGTCTCACAGGCAAGCACTGAATGTGATAGCTTAACAAAAGATCACATTTCTTTCTGTCTCTCTCTTTTTTTTTTGTTTTTGGCATCAAAAACCCATTTGTGAGTCCTGGTGTGGTGCAGTAGGATAAGCACTGGACCGACCACAAGGTCCATTTGAATCACCAGGTTGGCAGTTCAAGTTCCTTGAAAACCTTATACACAGTCACTATGAGTTGGAACTGACTCAACAGAACTTAACAACAACACCCATTTGGGAAGGTAAATAAAATATAAAGGTGCAGCTTAATTATTATAAAGTGAATGCCCATACAATCATTGCCCATGTCACAAAATTGAAGACTTCTTGTAAACAGTCATAGTGCCGCCACCAATTACAGTCCTCTCTCTCCCATAGAAGGAACTCACTCCTGACTTCCGTGATACTACTTCCTAGCATTTAAAAAACAACAACAACACTTCACTACTTATTAGAAGAGGATGTGGAGCTAGGGATATTATTACTGACATCAGATGGCTCTTGGCTGAAAGCAGAGAACCCAAGGAAATGGACTGACACAGTGGCAGCAGCAATGACTGCAAATATAACAACAATTGTGAGGATGACACAGTATTGGGCACTATTTCAGTCTGTTATGCATAGGGTTACTATGAGTCAGAACCAACTAATGGCACCTAACAACAACTTAATTATTCATTCCTAAACATTCTTGGTTAGTTTTGCTGGTGTTTAAAATTTTTATCAAAAGAATCATGCATATGCATTTTTCCATATTTTGCTTTTTACCAGCATTAAGGTGTTTATAAAATGTATTCATGTTTTTGTAGGTAACTGCTGCTTATTCATTTTGATTGCTGTAGAATATTCTAGCTAATGAAAATATCATAATGTATTTATCCATTCTATTTCTCTTTAATGGATCTTTCTAAATTCCTATTTTTTGTTGTTGCTTAGTGCTGTTGAGTAGATTCCAACCCATAGCAGTCCTGTACAGGGTTTCCAAGAAGCAGCTGGTGGGTTTGAATGCCGACCTTTCGGCTCAAACTGACCTTGAAGTCCAGCACATTATCCTGCAGCACTAATCTGTTTCTGATGTGGCACTGTAGGATAAGCATTGGGTTACTAACCACAAGGTGGGCAATTCAAACCTACCATCCACTCCTTGGAAACCCTTTACAAGGTTGTTATGAATTGGAACCAACTCACTGGCGCTTAAAACAACACACACAAACACATAGAGGCGCACTAGCTCCGCAGGATAAGTACTGGACTGCAAACCACAAGGGTGGCAGTTTGAGCTCACCAACCACTCCTTGGGAGAAAAATGAATCTTTCTGTTCCTGCAAAGATTTTCAGCCTCAAAAACCCTATACAAGGATGCTATGATTTAGAACCAACTCGATGGCACTTAACAACAACATAAATCTGTTCTTTTTTTGCAAGGAATCCTGGTAACATAGTGGATTATAAACCAGGCTGCTAAACACAAGGTCAGCAGTTTGAATCTACCAGTCGCTCAATGGGACAAAGATAAGGCTTTCTGCTCCCTTAAAGATTTACAGCCTATGAAACCCTATACAGGGTCGCTATGAGTTAGCACCAACTCCACAGCACATAACCAACACCACCACCATGTTCTTTTTGTAGTTCAATCTTGACCTATTACTGATTAAGAACAACCCTCCCCACTCACTTTCAAATTGACTAAAGTACGCACAAAGGTATGAATTGCAAAACTAAGCTGCAATAACAACGAGGATCTACAAGGAAAAGGGGAGTTAGTTTTAGTAGTCTTAAAAGCTGTATCAACAAAGAATCATTCTGAATCGTGTCCTTTACCACAGAAGTCACATATAATTATATCAAAGTAATTTTATAAGCAGTGAGTGGAGGCTGCAAATTCAACCTCTCAGTCTCAGGCCCATCCATACCAAATCAAGACACATGAGGTAAAAGAGTATCACAACTGTATAGCACCTTCAAGGCCTTTGGTCCTCGGGTCCCAGGAGTTCCTGGAGGTCCTGAACACTTGCAAAAGGCACAGCAGCATGTCCTCTCTGCAATGTTCCCCTGGACAAAAAGCAAACTTGAGTGAGCAACAGTTGTTAGGAAAAGTTGTTAGCAACAATTGTTAGGTTTTGAATAAGAACTATATTCAAAACCACAGATCATGATTTGGCACCTACAACCTCCTCCTTTTCGCTGGGAAGAGAAGCTACAGAGAATAAGGGGAATTAATGCAGCAAAGAGAGCCCCAGACAAGCAATTGTGTTGATAACATCCCTTCTCCAAAGGAAATAATCTGTATTTATGGAGAGAGTGCCCGCCACGTGAATGGCTAGAGGCCAAGTTTGAGGAAGACTGCTTTGGTTTCCTGAGATTTTTGAAACATTAATTACTGAGGGATTTCTTTTTTTTTTTCTTTCTTTTTACTTGATTAGCAGTTGGTTGGTTTTTTAAGTTCCTTTATTCATTTATTTAGTAAGATGACAAAGAAGAAAAGGACATACACAATAAAAAATATGCTGCTCTGGGCTTTACAAATGTTTTCATATACTAAAGACCTTGCATTTCATTCCAAGGAGCAAAGGTAACCTTTGAAACTAGGCTTAAAGTTTCCAATTTTGTTCCCGTGGCATTTTGAATAACTGAATTTTTTCACTAAAAAACTCACCAGATATGTTGATAGTGTTTTGCCAAGTTCTCTCATTCCAATGGTCAAGTGAGTCCTGTAATCAAATCCTTTTCCAAATTCAAAGCTGGAAAACTCATCATAAGTAGTTGCATCTAAGGAGACCACCAGCAGAGCATCAAGTCCTTATCAGTAAAAGAAAAAGAAAAAAATGCAGTTATAAAACCAAAGAAGCCATAGATGAGAAAGAAGAATGCCCTGTCATCATTCCAGTCAGTGAACATTACTCAGAGTATCAGGAAAGAGCAGGACAAAAGAGGTGTAGCACTCTCAACAATGGGAGAACTAAACTGCAGCACTGACCAGGCTCTGGTCCCTGACATTAGCATGGTTTTTGTGTTTGTTCTTGGTGTTAACTCATACCAACTCATAGTGACCTTGTACAGGGTTTCCAAGGAACCACTCATGGGCTTTAACCACTGACATTGTAGTTAGCAGCCCAGTGCTTATCTTACAGTATCACACCAAGACTACTAATGAATTTTGAAAAGCAAAACACTATCAGAAAACTGTTCAATATTTCACCATCAATTTTGATGTAATTCTTAGACATTTAAAGTTATTTTTAAGAAAAGACATCTTGAGGTGACAAGATGGCAGACTAGGCAGAAAGGCTGTATGGATCCTCTACAACAACCACATGGAAAACCAAATGAAACAGATGAAGATGACAGTCCTAGAACCCTGAGCTTCAGATGAAGGGATTAAAAAGTGGTTGTTGCTTACTAGACAAAGTAAGGAGAGATTGGTGATATAACCCAGTGACCAGACAGGCACAGACTTCATGAGCTTTTGTGAGCAGCTTCAGAGACAAGAAAACTTATCAGCATTGCAGAAACCTACCTATAGCCTTGCAGAGACAAAGGTGCACTATTTCTTGTTCTTCATACTCCCCTGGTAACCAGAGGTAATGCAGACCCCAATCCACATACACCACCAGGGAAGCTCCTGCTCTCCTGCTCTCCTGGTGGTTGGAACTTCAGGGAGGTGAGCATCATGGTTGTGGGCCCCATTAAAAGAGGAGGACACTGTCTGCATAGACCCCATTCAGATGAGCCCTGCTCTACATATACAGAGTTGGCCCTGGCCAGCCCTAAGTTAGCCCTCACTAGGAAAAGCATGTGAACAGATGCGTGGGGGAGAGAGAAAATAAAAAAAGAACACAGAAAAGAAACTACAGATCTATGTCAGTGACCAGACCAGCCATGGTACGCCCATCCTTAACTTTTACAATCGCCTTTGAAGCCAAGAGGGCAGTGGGTGGTGCAGAGGCATATCACTTACTGATGGACAGAAAGGAGTACATTTCTTTTCTTTTCTTCTCATAATCCACATTACTGTGGTATCTAGTGGTGTAGCCATCCCCATCTGCATACAGGCTTCTGCTTTCCAGGCTCAGTCCCATGAAATTGTTTGGGGTACTAGTAACACTAACCCCAGAACCTGGAATCAGGTGTGGCCTATTCCAGACCTGCAGAGCTGGTTCTGGTCAGCCCTGTGCTAGAGGGACCTCTCAACTTTGGCTCTCTTCTGGGATAGCAATACCCTTATACCCCAGCTGTTTTGGGGTCTGTACAAATTACTTCTGGATTGGGTGCCCAAAACAGATAACACAGCCCTACAGGAACTCCATCTAGGGTTGAGTGTTATTGTCTTGTCCCTTACCCACCAATGATGTGAGAGCTGTGGCTGGCAGGACACCACAAAATTCTGTCCACTCTACGTCTAGCACCTGTCCCCCTTTTTTCCCTTCACTGTTTTTGTTTCTTTATTTCTTTTTCTCTTTCCCAACTGTTGCACTTCTTTCTTTTCCTTTTTTTTTTTGATCCCCTTTAATTTTTTTTTTTAATTACTACTCTCTAGTCTCTTTTTCCCTTTCACTCACTCTCTTCTTCATTGTGTTTAAGTGTTTTTCTTTCTTTTTATTTTCTCTCTTTTTATTATTTTACTTTCCTCCCCTGCTTTTCTCTTTGGCTTTTGTAGTCTTTTGCTAGTTGTTGCCTGCATTTTTCCTTTTTTCTTTTCTTTCTTTCCTTTTTTTTTTTTTTTGTGCTGTGTTTGCTAGTTTGTATTTGTTTTCCTTCTCTCTTGTGTGTGTGTTTTCTTTTCTTGCCTCACCTGACAGAAGACAGCAACAGCAGCCATGCAGACTAGCCACAGTGCTATCCTCTATAGCCCCACCCACTAGACAAGAGCCAATACTAGCTGATATATATTGAATCAGTGACAACAACCAACACCAACCAAATATATCCTAAAGTGAACTGCATGAACAGCAAACAGAGTATGGTTCACAAGCTAATTTCCTGGTCACACCCATGAGGAGGAAGTTGGTGACTGCCTAAGAAGACAGCAGCATACAATCATAAGCTTAATACAAATACAACAACATCACAATGTCTTTAAAGCGAAAGACAATTTCTGTTCACATGAAGAAACAAGACAGAGTGACTCAAACAAGTGACCAAGAGGCAGAGCGAGAAACATTTATGAGGAAAAAAAAGGCACTGGAACTCCTGGAAAATAACTCAAGAGAATGATACTTAGATGTATTTAAAGGACTGCAAAAAAGGTATAGGTAAAAAAGGAAGAATTCAAGAAACTACTGCAGGAGCCAACAAACAAAACAGATGAAGAATTGACAACAATACAAAACCAGCAAAAAGACATCCAGAAGATTAATACTAAGATTTTAGAAATGGACAACATATTGAAAGGTCAAAGAAATAGATTTGAATCATGGGAAGTCAGAATTAGTGAGTTTGAAGATAAATCTCTAAATACTAATAAGTTAGATGAACAATCAGAAAAAAGAATGAAAAATCTGAAGGAAGCCTAATATTCATGTGATACAACATGAAGAGGAATAACTTATTGGTAATTAAAATTTCAGAACAGGAAAAGACAAAAGCACAAAAAAGATCATCGAAGAGCTGTTGGAAGAAAATTTCCCTAGCATCATAAAAGATAAGAAGATAACCATTGAAGAAACTGAACAAACCCCAAACTAGACAGCCCTAGAAAAAAAATCACCAACACATATCATAATCAAACTCTCTAAAGTAAAATAAAAAGAAAGAACCCTGAAAGCAGCTCTAGAAAAACAAAATTTTACATACAAAGGAGAATCAATAAGACTAAAATTTGATTTCTCAGCAGAAACTGTGAAAGCAAGAAGAAAATGGGGAGACATATAAAGAAATCTGAAAAAAAAATGCTAACCATAAATATACCCAACAAAACTGTATTTCAAACATGATGGCAAAATCACAACATTTCCCAAATATTGTTGTTGTCAAGTGCCGTTGAGTTGTTTCTGACCCATAGTGACCCTGTATAGGGTTTCCTAGGAGCAGTTGGTGAGCTTGAACTGCTGACCTTATGGTTCAAACCAACTTTGTAGTCCAGTGCATTAACCCACAGTGCCACACCAGGACTCCTCCAGAATGTTAAAAATTATAAATTAAAGGATTTGTAAAATCCAGGTCAATTTTACAAAAAAAAAAAATACTAAAGGGAGTTGTTTGGGTAACATCAGTTGTTTGGGTAACAGAACCAATAGAAATAAAAAGGTTAATAACAGAATATGAAGAAAAATTATACTCCAATAAATTTGAAAATCTAGAAAAAGCATGGATACATTTTTAGAAAAACATGACCTTCCTAAACTAACAGAGTAGAGTAGAAACAATTGATCAGGTAATTAAAACTCCCAACAAAAAAAAAGCCCAGGCCCAGATGACTTTACTGGATAATTCTACCAAATATTCAGAGACGAGCTGACACCAATACTCAAACTATTCCAGAACACAGAAAAAGATGGAAAACTCCCAAATACATTTAGTGAAGCCAGCATAACTCTTGTACACAAATCAGGCAAAGACATCACTATAACAGGAAATTATAGACCAATATTCCTCATGGGGTGTCCTGGTGTGGCACTGTAGGCTAAGCACTGGATCACAAAGGTGGATTGAAACACAAGATAGTGGTTCAAACTCACCAGCCACTCCTCAAAAAACCTATACAGGGTTGCTTTGAGTAGAAACCACCTTGATAGTACTTAACAACAGCAACAATCCCTTATGAATATAGATGCCAAAATTTTCAACACAATCCTAACCAACAGAATGCAACATATCATATATAAGGAGCTCTGGTAGCGTAGTGGTTACGAATTGGGCTGCAAACCTTAAGGTCAGCAGTTCGAAACTACCAGCCGCTCCGTGGGAGAAAGATGAGGCTTTCTGTTCCTGTAAAGATTTACAGCCTCG
>NW_006408546.1:3308785-3315298 GCF_000296735.1 Chrysochloris asiatica | reverse complement strand
AGGGAGATTGCCTGGAAGCTGAACTCCATAGGGTAGTCAGGGGGTACACCAAAGAAGTGTCAAACAATATATCTCATCTGCCAATCAGTGATGTCTCTGGTTACTCCAAAGTGCTCTTAACATCTGCATTTAGCTTCTAATGCTGTCTGAAATTATGGTGTGGAGCATGTAGAGTGAGAAGTGCTTTCTCAAATCCGCACTGCTTTCTCTCACATGGATAATTAGAAATAGGAGGTGTCTTAGTCAGGTTCCCTGGAAGCAGAATCTAAGAGAGGAATTTGGGGTTTGGGTCAATGTGATTTATTGAGGGAGAGTCAGGAAAGTTGTGAACAAATGTGTCTCAGTAAAGTCTTTGCCTTGAAGGACTCTGGATTTTAATTTGTGCCACACCTGTCCCACTTGAAGCCAGGGGACAATATCTCTGTATCATTGATCGCCTCTCTACGTGGGTATGGTATAAGCCCTCTCCTCCAGGCATGCCCAGTCTACCTGGTCCAGGTCAATCAAGGACAAGTGTTCTTTAGAGATCACAGATATGCATTTAGTAAGAGCATTTGCAACATTTGAGGGTTGCGTGTGCTGGCTGGTACAGGGGATCTGGACAGGATACCAACAGCATTTACTATAAGTGAACACACAAAGGCCAAGACCTTGAGCACAATCAGACTTTTTTGAAAAATTCCATGCTCCATTGTTAACAAGTTCAACTCCGTACCTGCTTCTCTGAGCTTGTCTGATTGATCTTCAAGTTTTTTGATGTCAGAGCCGTCAAGGCCATCTGAAAAGATGAGGAGTACCTAGAGCAAGAGGAAAGCAGAAAATGGGGTGATGTGAAAACTAAATACATTGCTGGTGAGAGAGAAACAAACGGAAGAATGCAGAGACAAATAGGGGAGAGGACATGACGTGGGTACCTGTCCTCGGGATTCAGATGCAGTTCCAAATGTGTTCCACAATGACTGCAGGAAGTCGACAGTCAGATGAGTTGGTCCATTAACAGTGACCTGTTTCAGCCTGTTAAATATTGCTTTCTGGTAGATTTGGAACTTGGAGGAGAATTCTCTGTCATTGTTCACTTTAAAGGCCACGCTCACCTGGGTCTCTGCACCTGCCCCACAGCTCACCCCCCTGGTGGAACTAATATCCTCTAAGATGCCTGGGAGGTAGGATTCCAGCCGGGAGTTCTCGTGGAATAAATGCTGTCCCTCCAGGAGGGTGGAAATGTCAAACCCCACCACTACATCAATGTAGCAATCTGGAGACCAAAGGAAACAGGCCAGATTAGTAAATATACAGGAGTAAGGAAGGGCCAGAAGGTATCTATCACCAAAATATATTCCAGAAAATTATGCTGACTATTCTACCAGCATATTACACAGCTGCTGTGGCTGTCCCCACAACTGCAAGCCCCACTAGCGATTCAAAGCTCAATCTGTGGTTTAGTCTCATTCTTAGTGTGACTGGCTCTGTGTGCGTGTGTGCTTCTTTTAATGACAACATTCTGATAGCCACAAATCCTAAAGATATTTTGTATTGTCCTAAGGGATTATTAAATCTCGAGGTCACAAACTCAAATGGCTGCAAAGACAAGGTGAATGATGTGGATGGGTCAGCTAGAGTTGGAAAAGCCTGAAATCTACATTTCTAGTGCTCGGTACAATTGCTCAGTTTTTAAATGTTGTCAGCTAATTTTACCAGTTGTCAACACTGGATAGAAAAGACATCCTCCATTGGTGGGCCTTTGCTCCTCATTTCACTTTCCTTCAGACTCATTCAGATTACTAACCTGGACTTTGCAGCCATCTGAGTTTGTAGTTTCCAGATGAAATAATCCATAAGGACCATTCAATCTTTAGTATTTTATGATTATATGAATTTCATCATTAAATGAAGGAAATGCATACACAGATATGCACACAGAGAGTCCCCTTACAAGATAATTTAACAAAATTTAAATCAAGAATTTTTCAATCAGTAAATACTTATGAATTTAATGCCTACTGGTTGTCAAGCATTGCCTTAATTCTTCCTGCGTTGGCAAGAGTAGAAATCGGAGACTGAGTCCCAGCTTCTATGAGGAGCATGGACACTGGATTGCTTCATGTGAAGGGAAGGGCTTACTTGAGGACACATGCCAATGCCTCTTTCAGCCATCACTAAGCTTCATTGGTTTACTTACCCCAGATTCCTTCATTCTATTTACTCTCACTGAATACTCTTCTAAATACATATCCTGCTTGACTTTGTCTATAAAGCACCATTGTGAAATGGGAAAGTGGGAAGTTACAATAGAATAAAACCAAATAATGAGCAAGGGAACACTTACTGCTGTCCCCGCAGCTCCGGCAGATTTCACGAACCATTCTTTTTTTCACATTCTTGTCCATTAATTTATTGAAGTCTGAATAAGTGATAATTTTTTCAGAATTGCCTGTTATTTGCAGAAGTTGTTCTTTATGAGCACCTTTTATTCCCAAAGCTATAATACAAATTCCATAGTCTTTCAGAGTTTTGATTGCATTTGACACATCATATAGTGGATCCCCAGATGTGATAATAATCAAAGTTTGAGGGACGCCAGCATTTCGTCTCCCACCAGCAGAAGAATCAAACATAGACCTCACATGTTGAAGGGCAGTATCAATTCGTGGATTCCCTTCGCTTCTGTCAATAGTTTGAATGTGAATCTGCATCTTGGTTCTATTCAAAGAGCTTTCCAAATCAACAATTTCTTGATAGCGGCTCCCAAATTGAGCAATCCCAATTTTTATTCTTCCAGACTGAGTATCAAAATTATCAATTAAGCCTGACAAGAAAGTTTTCATGGTAGCAAATTCTGGAAGAGATACCTTATCTGAACCATCACAAAGGAAAACCACATCAGCTTCTTGAAGTTTGCAAACTGCAATAAGAAAAAATGAATTAATTTCTCCTACGAATCATAAATGTTTCCTTTACCCAAACACTTCAATTGCTTTACTAAATTGTTCTACTAGTAGTAAATTGGGATGTATTAAAAGAAGATATCATCACTAATTGGTCCTCACAATGAAGGAAAACAGTGAGATGGGGGAAAGATAATAGTGTGTTCAGATTTTAATAGTTGGTGTGATTCACTTGAAAAGATCCTGAAAGCTACTCAGAAGAAAAAGGTAAGAAGTGCCAATAGATTAGATATAGTCACTAAAGGCTAAAAGTTTCTTCAACACAATCAGAATAAAGTACTCACCCATGTCAAGGTATTTGTACTATCTTTGTTGTTGCTGTTGTTAAGTGCTGTAGAGTTGGTTCTGACCCATAGTGACCCTGTATAGGGCTTCCAAGGAGCAGCTGGTGAGCTTGAACTGCTGACCTTGCAGTTCAAATGGCTTTGCAATCTGGTGCATTAGCCCACAGCACCACATCAGGACTCCTGTACTATCTTAGTACTCCTAAATTAACAGGTCCCTAGGTGGCACAAATGGCACAAATAACCTAAATATGGGTGGTTTGAATCCACCAAATGGTAATGTGGAAGAAAAGGTCTGACAGTCTGCTTCTGTCAAGACTGGTTGTTGTGTGCTATAGAGCAGATTTTGACTAATTGTAACCCTGTGTAACAAGAGTAGAACTGTCTTATAGGACATCCTAAGCCGTCATCTTTATTGAAACAAATAGTCTGGTTTTTCTCCAGGGAGTCACTGGGTAGATTTGCACTGTCAACCTTTTGGTTACAACTGAGTTCCTAACTGTTTTACTACCAAGTTTTTACCTATTTGGATTACAGCCAAGAAGGCCCTTGGGGGCAGTTCTACTCTGTAACACATGAAGTTACCATGAGTTGGAATCTTCTTAACAGCAACCAACAACAATGGCATGGCTACAGACATTAATTTCACATTTGTGTTGAGAAATATTATTTTATAACTTCTTTTGGATTATAATAGCACAGTTCATATTCATGATCACCTATGGAATTATTCAAATTTCATAGATGTAGAAATGGAATTAAGAGGTTAAGTGACTCATTTAAGAGCACAAGAGTAGCTTATGGCAGAGCAAGCATGCAGTTTTTGACACTGCAGAGTTGTTTGTTTAGAACTCTTGTTTATCAGTGAGCCTCCAACAAATCTACTTTTTCATGAGGAAAGTACTGGTGGCTAGCTAGTAAATAGGACATAATCTAGTGTGAAATGTTCCAAAATCCAGAGATGACCTTTAATCCCTAATTCCAACCTAATTCAATAGCTGGGATAGAAAAAAGCATTAAAGTAATGTTGTTGTTGTTGTTAGGTGATGTTGAGTTGGTTCTGACTCATAGTGACCTTATGCACAACAGAATGCAACACTGCTCGGTCTGTGCCAAACTCACAGTCATTGTTAAGCTTGAACCCATTGCTGCTGCCACTGTGCCAATCCATCTCATTGGGAGTCTCCCTCTTTTTTGCTGACCTTACACTTTACCAAACATGACGTCCTTCTCCAGGGACAGGTCTTTCCTGATAATATGTTCAAAGTATAAGAGTTAAACTCTGGCTGTCTTGGCTTCTAAGGAGCATTCTGGTTGTACTTCTTCCAACACAAATATGTTTGTTCATCTGGCAGTGCATGGTAGTTTTAATATTCTTCTCTAACACAATAACTCAAATGCATCAATTCTATGGTCTTCCTTATTTATCATCCAATTTTCACAAGAATCTGAAGCTATTAAAAACAGCATGGCTTGGGTCAGGCACACCTTAGTCCTCAAACTGACATCTTTGCTACTGAACTCTTTAAAGAGGTCTTGCCTAATGTCGTTGATTTCTTGACTGCTGCTTCCATGAGTGTTGATGGTGGATCCAAGCAAAATGAAGTCTTCAACAACTTCAATCTTTTCTCCATTTATCATGATGTTATTTATTGGTCCAGTGGTGAGGATTTTTGTTTTCTTTACACTGAGGTGCAACTCATACTGAAGGCTGATGTCTTTGATCTTCATCAGTAAGTATGTTAAGTTCTCTTCACTTTCAGCAAGCATGGTTGTATCATCTGCATACTGCAGGTTGTTAATGAGTCTTCCTCCAATCCTGATGCCATGTTCTCCTTTATAAAATCTAGCTTCTCGGATTATTTGCTCAGCATACAGATTGAACAAGTATGGTGAAATAATACAATCCTAGTGCATATCTTTTCTGATCTTAAACCGTTCATTGTCCCCTTGTTCTGTTCAAACAACTGCCTCTTGGTCTATGTACAGGTTCCTTATGAGAACGATAAAGTGTTCCTGAATGCTCATTCTCTGCAAAGTTGTCCGTAGCTTGTCATGATCCACACAATCAAAAGCCTTTATGTAGTCAATAAAGCACAGGTAAACATATTGCTAGTATTTTTTCAACCATGATCCATGTGATGTCAGCAATAATACCCCCTTGTTCCATGTTCTCATCTGAATCTGGGTTGAACCTTTGTCAGTTCTCTGTCAATGTACTGTTTCAGTCATTTTAAAATTACATTTAACAAAATTTTACTTGCATGTAATATTAATGGTATTGTTGGTAAATTTCCACATTCTGTTGGGTCACTTCTCTTTGGAATGGATACACATATGGATCTCCTCCAGTCAGTTGTCCGGGTGGCTGTCTTCCAAATTTCTTGGCATAGATGAGTGAGTGCTTCCGGTGCTGCATCAGTTTGTTGAAGGAGTTCAATTTTTACTCCATCAATTCCCAGAGCTTTCCTGTTTTGCCTATGCCTCCAGTGAACCTTGCTATTTTTCTTTAGTACCACTGGCTCTTGTTCATGTGAAATAATTTGAAATGGTTCAATAGTGACCATTTCTTTTTTGTACAGTAATTCTATGTATTTCTTCCATCTTCTTTTGATTCTTTCTGTGTCATTCAATATTTTGCAGATAGAATCCTCCACTATTACAAGTTGAGGCTTGAAAGTTTTCTTCAGTTCTTTCAGCTTGAGAATTGCTGAGCATGTTCTTTTCTTTTGGTTTTCTATCTACAGGTCTTTGCACATTTCATTATAATATTTGAATTTGCCTTCTTCTGTAGCCCTTTGAAATCTTCTGTTCACCTCTTTTAGCTCATCATTTTTCCCATTAGCTTTAGCGTCTCTATGCTAGAGAGCAAGTTTCAGAGTCTCTTCTGCATTTCTTCTTTTTTGTCATCTTAATGACCTTTTGTTTTTTTCTTGTATGATATTCTTATGTCATCCCACAACTCTTCTGGTTTTCAGTCATTAGTGTCCAATGTATGAAATCTGTTCTTGAGATGATTTCTAAACTCAGTTGAGATATGTTTAAGGTCATATTTTGGTTCTCGTGTATTTGTTTTAATATTCTTCAACTTCAGTTTGAACTTGTATATGAGCAATTGATTATCTGTTCCATACTCTGCCCCTGGCCTTGTTTTGACTGACGAAAAGGAATTTTTCACTGTTTCTTCCCATGTTGTTGTTGTTGTTGTTGTCAGGTGCCATCGAGTCGGAACCGACTCATAGCGACTCCATGCACAGCAGAACGAAACAATGTTCGATCCTGGG
>NW_006408546.1:3273812-3308535 GCF_000296735.1 Chrysochloris asiatica | reverse complement strand
TCCATGTATATAGTTGTTTTGTACAGTACTTAAAAAAAGTATTTGTAATGAAGAAGTCATTGGTTTTGGAAAATTCTAACATGCAATCTCCAGCATCATTTTCATCCCTAAGGTCATATTTTCTAACTACTGAAAATAACTTCCTCTTTGTTTCCAGCCTTTGCATTCCAAATACCAGTATATCTTTATTGCATGTTTAATCAATTTTAGACTGAAGAAGTTAGTAGAATTCTTCAATTTTATCATCACTGACTTTGGTGGTTCGTATATAAATTTGAATGATAGTTGTATTCACTGGTCTGCTTTGTAGGCACATGCATATCCTCCTATCACAGACAGCATTATACTTCAAGGCAGATCTTGAAATGTTCTTTTTGATGGTGAATTCCTGTTAAATTTGTCATTCCTAGCATAGTAAACCATGTAATTGTCAGATTCAAAATGGCCAATACAAGTCCGTTTCAATTCTCTAACACCTAAGATATCTATCTTTTTGCATTCCATTTCATTGTTGACAACTTCTGATTTTCCTAGGTTTATACTTAGTACATTCCATGTTCTAATTATTAATGGATGTTTGCAGCTGTTTCTCCTCATTTTGACTAAAGGTATTTGTGACAATGGGTTGCCATTGTCATAGAAGTCCTTGTAACAGTACTGTGCTACACACAGAGATGCACCGTTCAGATAAGCTTTCAAGGAAAGGACTTGTTGCCCAGCTGTGGGAGTATGGCCAACAGCCAGCCTCCAGCTGTCAGCTCTTTCAGGATCCGCTCAGCTGCAGAGAAGGTCATGTCCTTCTTAGGGCAGGCCACCTCCAGTGATTTAAGTGAGAAGGAGCTGCCCAGTCATTTCAGTCTTGTGAACAGGACTCACTCCAGAACTCCTTGCCAGATTTGGAGCTTCATCAAACATGCCTTGCTGTCTACTTCTTCTGCCTCCTTTCTTTCACAGGCGTGGTTTCTAGTAAACATCTTTTGCTCTGAATTCCATCTCAGCATCTATAATAAAACAGCCCTTAGGCTCCTAGGAAAAGACTAGAGTCCTAGTAATTCACTGAATTTGGTGGACATTCAATGATGATTTGATCCCAAACCTGCCAGGGATCAAATCATCTATAACAGATACAGATAAGAAAACAGCAAGTAGAGTATGATGTGTTAAGTTGTACCACTAGGAGAAATAAAAGGTGTTATGAGTTGTGGGACACAGAGGAGACACATCCAAGTGTGAGGTCAGGAAACCTGCCAAGCAGAGGCTGAAACCTCACTGACAAGTTAGATGTAGCCAGGTGAAGCGGTGAGCTATTGTGGTCACAGGGTAGAATAGTCTGTGAAAAAAATGTGCATTTTTTCCCAGAACAGCCTAGGGTAGAATGTAAGGAATGGAGGGGTGTGAGATGAGACTAAAGTCTGGAAACTGCCTCAAGGGCAGAAGGAAACCTCCATAAAGTTGTAAGCAAATAATTGATACCATATTCCAGTGGTAACTGTAAAGATTGCTCAAGTTGCCATGTTGAGAATGGACTGGAGGTGGCAAGATGGATAGTAGGGAGACTAGGTTTCAAGATGGGAGCCCATGGATAGATTAGAGCCAGCAGCAGAGTCGAGATGGTTCTGCCACCTTGAGGAAAATCAGATATTTTTCTTAGTTAAAGATAAGACTATCATTCAATATTTGAAAGAAAACACTGAATTTGTTGCTTACTTAAGTAATACAGAACCATGGTGGTCCAGGTATGGTTTCAGTGAGCAAAGTAACTGCTGATCTGATATTGGGAAGAGTATGCTTGAGTTTGGTCTGGTTACAGAGAGATGAGTGTAGATTAACGTTAGTCTTAGAAACATGATTTATATTGGATGCAAAAGTGGGTTTTGTGTTCATAGGGAGAAAGGAGGAAAGGAAGACAAGAGGATAGAGGGAAGGAGGAAGGCAATGAAGAAGGGAAGAAGGAATTTAGCTGAATTATTTGTCAGGTTTGGAAGAATGTGACAAGATTAGGTAAGGATTTAGATCTTCCAAGGAGTCTTGGCAGCCCTCTCTAGATGACTTTACAGATCAAATGACAATTTTCATCCTTTCTTTACACAGATGTGATGTCTCTAGCCTACCCACCAAGTGGTCGCACATACTCAGCTGAGTGTCCTACCCTGCTTTGTCCTAATATTCAATATTCATTACCCTACGCATTTAGCTCCCATATCCATTCCTTTGCACTGGTGTCTCTTATCTAAAATGCCCATGCCACCACCTAAACTTCTTATGGTCCCATCCTGTCTATCTATTGTCATTGAGTCAATTTTGACTCATAGTGACTATGTAGGACAGGGTAGAACTGCCCCATAGGGTTTCCAAGACTATAAATCTTTATGGAAGCAAACTGCCACATTTTCTTCCATGGAGTAGCTAGTGGGTTTGAACCTTGTAGATACTTATGGCCCTGTGTTGTTGTTGTTAAGTGCCGTGGAGTTGGTTCCAACTCAGCAAACCTATATAGGGTTTCCAAGGAGTGGTTGGTGGGTTTGAACTGCTATTCTTGTGGTTAGCAGTCCAGTGCTTATCCTACAGTGCCACACCAGAAGTTCTCATGGCCCTATGCTGTTGTTCAGTGCCATCGAGTCGGTTCCGATTCATAGTGACCCTGTATAGTGTTTCTGAGGAGCTGCTGGTGATCTTGAACCGCCAACCTAGAAGTTCATATAGATCTTGCAGTCCATTGCATTAACCTAAAGCACCACACTAGGACTCCATGGCCCTATGTTGTTGTTGTTGTTAAGTGCTATCAAGTCAGTTTTGACTCATAGCGACCATGGCCCTATAGGATCCCTATAATCTCCAAGTCCATCTATTTAAACCATGAAACTCTTCACTTGTGTTTGACCTGAAACTGACTCCATGTGGCTATATTGAGGCCATTAAGCAAAGCTAGAATAGTGAGTAGCTAACTATTAAATGATTATGAGTCTTCTAGCTATTAAATGACTATGATTAAGGTGTTTATGAAGTCTTCTGTAAAACCAAACAATAGTTTAGCTTAACCAGTAAAGGATGTCTGTGTTGATCACTGTGCTCTTTTAAAATCTATCTAGAATGGGATCAAAAAGAACCCAGTAGCATAGTTCAAAGATCATCTGTTCAAATCCACCAGTTGCTCTGCAGGAGAAAGATAAGGTTTTCTGCTCCCGTAAAGATGTATAGCCGCGGAAACCCTATGCATCACCTATGAGTCAGCACCTACTTGATGACACTTAACAACAACATTACAGCCTCAAATTGAGAACAGCAACTCAGAAAATTAATAGGAACCTCAGAGAGCAGCAATGGGGAGTGGAACAACTAACTCTGAAAAGGAGGGGAGGAATGACTATGCAATGTGAAGAATGTAATCAATATCAAAGATTATTCAAATTCGACAATATAGAAGTATAGAACTGGTGCATGTTCTACTGTGTATATTCACAAAAACAACACATTACTTAAAAAAATAAAAACAATAACTTACCCTCTGATGAAACTCCACACAGATTTTCTTGTAGAAGCTGGTAAATATCTTTCAGTTTGTAGAAACTTTCTACATGAATAGCATTTTCCTTTTTCTCTGCTATCATCTCAAGTTCTTTTCGGTCAGCCTGTCCTACACCCACTGCATAGATGGTGATGCCCTTGTTTCTTAACTTCAGTGCTGTGTCCTGGAGATCATCTCGGTCATGGGATTTTCCATCGGTGATGATAATCAGCATCTGCTTCACATTTTGCTTCTTGCGGCCACCGTATTCCTCCGTGAACAGGATATTTGAGTGCTCGAGAGCTCTAGCAGTGTAGGTATCCCCACCGGTGACCCTAAGATTCCTCAGATCCGCCACAATTTTTGATTTTCTTGTGTACGTATTAAGGTAGAAAAGAACCTCAGGACTGTTGGAGTATTTTAAAGCTGCAAACTGAACTTGGTCCTTGCCAACATTTGCTTTCTTCACCAAGTGGACAGTTAGGTTAATCATGCTTTTTTGATCTTCGTCACTTATGCTGCCTGAATGATCCAACACAAACACAATGTCTAGCCGTTGAATATCTTTACACTCTGGAATGAGGAGAAAGCCGAAGTCACAAACTTTGTGCAGTACATTTTATACAGACTTCTGAGGAAAGGAGCAAACTAACTGCCCTATTCTGGTATATGCCAGACATTGCATCTCATTACATTCTCACAGCAGCTGTTGCCATTTTACTGAAAAAGAAACTTAGGTTCAAAGATGTACCGCTTGCTAAGCATCAGGAGCCCAAGGACATTTATCTCCTTATTTATATGATTTCTCAATTGATGGTTCTTATACCACACCACTCTATACTACTAGCTCTCATTAGTACACATAATGTCTTTGCTAAGCATTTGCTGAATGAAAACATCAGATGCTAGTTTAATGTCAATATAATGGTGCAACATAACTGATGTTTACCAAATTGGCCTGCTGTTGTAAACAGCTCAGGAACTCATGGAATAAGCTGGGCATTGATCCGACTTCCAGTTGTCCCAGCTGTCTTGTCATATGCCCCTTTTCCTAACCTGAATAAGAATTCTGAAAAGAGTGGTCCCAAGTAGAGCAGATGTAAAGCTCCTATCACCTTTTCTTTAGTTCTGAACATTTCTCCGTATTAGAAGAGAAGACAAGTCACCACTCTGGCTGAATCTCCAACAAGCGGGCTTCTCTCTCTCCTCTTCCTTCTCTCGATAACTTGAGCACATGCCTTCAAAGCTTCAGTTTCTTCGCTTTCTACTCTGCCTACTTTACCTCCAACCCTTATGTGTTCCCACAGAGTCTCAAATTTTCAAGTGTCTGAACTAGGAATGAACCCAGACTACATTTACCTGCAGGTACTGGGGGCAATGACTCCCTATGATGTGGTGACTAGTCATGACTTGACAAATACTTAGATTACCTAATGCATGAGTCAGCTGAACTTTGATTTTTGCTCAGCTAATGCCTCCACAGACACCAGCTTTGTCAATGCTAAGAGATGGCTGGGAGAGCCCCTGTATGTTTCAAAAGGGGGGGTTGTGGTCATAAGGCACAAGTGTCTTAGACTGTGACAATATTACTAAGGATTTTGGAATAATTTCCCCTGTAGAATAAAAAAAAAAAAGCTCCAATTAGGTTATGATAGTAAAATTTTAGAGCTGTTATCTAAAATTCAGTTTACAGCAAGAGTTTCTGAAAAATTCACATCAGTAATTTGGAAAAATGAAGTCTAATGAATACCATGAGCGATTTTAAAATCACAGTTGTCTTTATCTGTGGATTTACAGCGAATTCTCATTCAGGAGCCATTAACAATTGACGTAATCAAAGCAAAGTTTGCTGAACACAATTTAAGAAGCATTATAATTTCTGAGAAAAATGATGATCACCAAATAATCAGAAATAAAAAGCAACAAATCAAAAATTTCCAAATAGATAGATATGTATAAAATCCTTAGTTGTTAGAGGTTAAGAAGAATAATGTGAAGTAATGAAAATATACCCTATTTTTAATATACACTGGGAAACTTTTTCTCTGTTATGTATAAAGTTGTCAGGTGTCAGAATAACCTTGTTGACAAAGGATAACACAATAGCATCTGTAAGACAATAGGCAAGTTTTTTTGGGGCGGTCAGGGGTGGCGAGGGTTATAGTTATTTAATAGGAAGATGCATTTGTATTTCTAATTATTTACCATTTAACAAGGTTATAAGTAGCCAAGAAACAATGCTGGGAAATAATTTAGGATTAAAAGTTAACTTTAGA
This sequence comes from Chrysochloris asiatica, assembly GCF_000296735.1. Classification (NCBI taxonomy): domain Eukaryota; kingdom Metazoa; phylum Chordata; class Mammalia; order Afrosoricida; family Chrysochloridae; genus Chrysochloris; species Chrysochloris asiatica. The sequence goes on along the minus strand of NW_006408546.1, from coordinate 3,302,754 downwards.
AAATCCAGGTATGCAAGTATTAAAGAGTTGGAAGTTTAATGTAAACTTGGGAGACTTTCTTGGGATACATTTCAAGTCACTCAGTGAATCTATTATTCTGTTTCCCATGGGATATTAGTTGTCAACATTATTATTCTGAAATGTCTCTGGAGAACCTATACCCAAAGTTAGCTATCAAGTGTAGGTAAACATCAAGTCCGGAGTAAAGCACTCCACTATAATGTCAACAGCACATATCCTAGAGTCGTGAAAGGGAACAGGGTCACTTACCATCGACAGTGCACACGCGAAAGATGAGTTTACTTTCTATGGCCTTTAGATGGTCAAAGTTCTCAACTCGGAAAACAAGGTTGGCATCCCCACTGATCTCCTCTAGCTGTGTTATATTGGCCTCAGACACCCCCACAGAGAAGATGGTCACACCTTTGTTCCGAAGAGCTTCAGCAGCTTCTTTCACACTCCCCTGGGCTTCTCCATCAGTGATGAGGATGAGAAACTTTTTAACCTTAGGACGGGCTCCCTTTGAGGGGGTGAAGTATTGAGCTACAAAGGTCAGCGCTTTTCCAGTCTCAGTGGTTTCACTGATGAGAGCCATTCTGTCTACGGCATCAAGAATTTCTTTACGTGTAAAATACTTATTAAGCGGGAACTCCTCTTTAGTCTCAGTACTGAACTGAACAACACCAATTTGGGATTTATCCCGACCAATTTTGATTTTAGCTAGCAGGCCTTTTATGAAAGTTATCATTTTCTGGTAATTGGTATTTCCTATACTGTTAGAACTGTCCACCAGAAACATAATGTCAGCCTTCATGTTTTCACATCCTGCATGTTATAAAAAAAAAAAGAACAGAAATGACTGAGATTGGCGTGACTCTCAGAATATATACAAACAGTAAAACAGAAATAAAAGCATGAATCAGAAAACATTAAAAATGAACTCCAGCCTTGGAACATTTTATTTGCTTCCTTAATAGGTGCCTGTTGACAAGCACCCTGAATCCAAACTCCACTGATGATTATCCAGAGAGCTTTCTAAAGGAAATGTAATTTCTAAAGTGTGTATTCATTCATTCATTCATCATCCTTTCATTCATAATTCTTGAGGGTGTATGAAATTCCAAGTATCAGTTAATGTGTTAAGAATTCCATGGTGATCAAAAAATGAATCAGAGCAAATTTTCTGTACTCACAGGAGATATATGTAGCAAATGTATTTTTTTTAAATCATGTATCTATTATGTCTCATCCCTTTTACTTTTCTATTATCTCTGCCAATCTAATGACCAGTCCTTCTCTCAACACTCAATCTATCATATTCTAATTTAAAATACACAAATAGTATTGGCCATAAAAGTATAAAAAGACATTAATTATTTTTTAATAACTTGTGTTGTATACATTCATGCCTCTTATTCATAGTGGCTCATAATGGCTCTATAGGATACAGTAGAACTTATCATGGGATTTCCAAAACTGTTCATCTTTACAGGAGCAGACAGCTTCATCTTTCTTCCAAGGAGCACCTGGTGGGTTTGAACTGCTGGTCTTGTAGCTAACAGCCCAACACTTAAGCCACTGTACCACCAGGAGTAAAACCACCACTTTCACACTCAGGCTATCCTGGAGTCATCTTGAAAATCAAAACTAGGAAGGTCACTGAGTATGCTTGTGGTCTTGGGAAAGCTTCACTGCTGTGATGTGTAGAAGATTCTATTTCATGTAACACATAGCATAATGGGTTAGGCATTGGGCTGCTAACTACAAAGTCAGAAGTTTGACCCACAAGCTGCTTCATGGAAGAAAGATGAAGCTATCTGAGCCTGTAAAGATTTACAGACTCAGAAATCCTATGAGACAGTTCTACACTGTCTTGTAAGGTTGCTATGAATTGGATGAACTCAGTGACATTGGGTTTGGGTTTTGTTTTGTTTTTGACATGTGGTTTAGTCACAGGGTCCACCTCTTTGTTTCTACACAAACTGCTTCTTGTCCCCTCTTTCTGTTCTCCCATTCTTCCAAGATAATGAATTTCAACTAATCAGATAGCTACCCAGTTAAAGATTACATTTCCCGACTTTCCTTGAGGCTAAATGTGGCCACATGAGGCAATAGATATGAGTGGCTGAGATTTGGCAACTCTAGGTTTTATTATTAAAACAACTGAGTGTGATAGCTCTTTCTCACCCTTTCCATTGGAGAAGGGTGTTTCCATTTTGACCAAAAGATAGAAGCTTTCTCTTGAGGATTAAACAGCCCTTCTAGTAGACTGGACTATTATGTAAGAAAAAAATAATATTCTTACTGATGTAGGATAGGTACTGGACTGCTAACAGCAAGTTCAAACCAATCAGCCAGTTCTTGGAAACCCTATAAAGGATCTCTATGAATCAGAACAAACAAGAAACAACGTTGTTGAAATCACTATAGTTTGTGTTGTTCCTCATTCCTTATCATTTTGCTCTGAGACCAGTAGTTTGTGTGTGTGGTTTTCCTAGCCTCCCAAGCTTTGACAGCTTACTTTATCTGCCTCTCTATTCTCAATCCTTTGGCTCATTTCCTTGTCCACACTTGTGAAAATTTTCAGACTGATGAACTGCAACAGAGGTACTGCAATTCTTTAGATTGGTCCAAGACTTTCTATCTTGAAAGGACCTGAGATACAAGCAATTTTATGCTTCCTGAAATTCTTTCACTTTTCTATTTTTCTTTAACTTTGGTAATGAATTGAGTGAATGTTTACAGAGGAGATCATCAGTTTTACATTCAACATTTCATTTCATCTCAGTGATTACAATCCCCTTCCATGTACCATCAGTTAACAATGTTGTTGTTGTTGTTAAGTGCCATCGAGTCGGTTCCGACCCATAGCAACCCTGTACAGGGTTTCCGAGGGTGTAAATCTTTACGGGAGTAGAAAGCCTCATCTTTCTCCCGCGGAGCGGCTGGTAGTTTCGAACCGCTGACCTTAAGGTTCGCAGCCCGATTCGTAACCACTACGCTACCAGAGCTCCTTGGTGCCCTCAAATGGGTTCTTACTCATAGTGACCTTATGCACAACAGAATGAAACACTGCCCTCTAGCTGGTGAGTAATTCTCCCTTCCTGCCCACACCTGGTAGCCATCATAGAATGTGTCTTTTAGCATGAAAAGTTTTTCTTGACTTCTTAGTGTCAGCCCAAAGAAACTTTTAATCTCTCATTCTTCCTAAGGTATCCTGAAGTTCTTAAAAGTAATGAAAGATGAGTAATGAAAACCATTATTCTTCTTTATAGGAAGAACAATGAACAAAACTTTGATTTCAAAATTTGTTGTTAATGCTATTTATTTGTTTATTTACCTATTTTTCAGAGGCTCAGAGAAAAGTCAAACACATTTCAATTTAGTTAGTTCAAAATATATTTGAGTCAGTGCCTCTCCTCATCGGTGAACACATTAACGAACTTCTGCGTCAAGTACTATTCTAAGGACTCCTTGGGTGCTACCACCTTTAACTTCACAATAATCCTCCAGACAAGGGAATCAAGGCAGATAGAAAGTATGTAATGTAGTTAAGGTTCACAGTTAATTAGTGGTAAGATAGGTTTGAACCTGATTTCTCTGACTCCTGCATACTTATTCTTAACCAATAGACTAACAGATCTCTTGGAAGGCAACATTTTCATACGTAAAACTTAAAGCCTTCTTTAAGTCAACATTATTAGTATTTTAATTAATAATACTATCTTGAGTTTATAGGGACTAGGAGTCCCTGGAGTTCTGGTGTACCATTGTAGGAAAAGCACTGGACTGCTAATTACAAGGTCAGTGGTTCAAACCTACCAGCTGCTCCTTTGAAATTCTCTATGAATCAGAACCAACTTGATAGCATTTAGCAACAAGGAATCCCTGGCGGGAGAAAGGTTTACAGTTTCCGATAAAGGAGTAGTTCTGGTCTTCATGATTGAGTGGCTGTGTAATTGCTGGGTGGCACATAGGGTTAAGCTCTTAAACACTGACTGAAAGGTTGGTGGTTTGAACCTACCCAGAAGTCTTGAAAGAAAGTTCTGGTGATCTGCTTCCAGAAGACTGTAGTCTAGAAAACCCTACAGAGTGAAGATCCGCTCTACACACGTGGGGCTGCCATGAGTTGGAATCAACTCAACAGGAACTGGTTTGGTTTCTTAGATATTGTTAAGAGAAATAACAATCAGGAATTTAAAAAGTTTTCTTCCTAATTTTTGGCATTTAACCGATAGTCCAAAAGAAATGTGAATATGTGTTGATGTTATAAATCAAAATGAATGATGGTTATAAATACATACTACGATTCATAATATAAAATAATTGCTGATGTTTGTTAAATTAAGGCTATTAGTGTTCTCTAATGTAACTATTAGGAGTTCTGGTAGCATAGTGGTTACGAATCAGGTTGCGGGCCACAAGGTAAGCAGTTTGAAACTACCAGCTGTTCCGTGGGAGACAGATGAGGCTTTCTGCTCCTGTAAAGATTTACAACCTCAGAAACCCTGTACAGCGTCGCTATGATTCAGAACTGACTCCACAGCACATGACCACCAACACCAATGTAGCTATTATCCTCATTTTATAGAGAAGGAAGTTTAAGACACAATTATGAAAGTGAGCTGAACCCTTAAATATTGAAATTGAGAGCCCATTTCGTTCCTATGTATTCATCTGCCTTCAGTGCATGCGTACACACTCACACATACACACACACACACACAGAGAATAGATTCTCTTACACTCCACATTAGTGGATTTTGTCAAAGCCCTGTCCCTCCTAACCACCTTCTTACTATCTTTAGAGGAATCCTCCAATGTTGGCAGGTGGCTTTACAGTGAGGGGCTTGATCCCTTTGTGGTGATTTAATAAGATAGCTACAAAAAAAAGTTAGCTGGACCACTTGTTACATGAGCCTGTCTTAACCTGGTCATGCATCTGCCTGAAGCCATTCATGATGAAATGCAAAGAATGAACTCAGTTTGTTTTACTCACCTTTTTCAGTGCAGATGCTGTGAACAACTTCATTTTTAATCATTTTTAAAGAATCAAAGTTCTTCCCATAACTAACCCTTTGCTTATCATCAGCAATGCCTTGTAGTTCTGTTTTATTGGCCTCTCCAATGCCAATGGCATGGATAATGATTCCTTCAGCCCTCACCCTCGCCGCAGGTTCCAGGACGCTGTCCGAGGACTTCCCATCAGTCAGCACAATGAGGTAAACAGGAATGTCAGGTTGCCAATGTTCCCTTCCTTCTTTTATTATTTGCTGCATATAATCCAGGGCTTTCCCTGTTTGTGTTCCACCCGTTAGCTGCTTGATGTTAAAAATAGCCTTCTTTAAGTCAACATTATTAGAATATTCACCAATATCAAATTCCACTCTTGGCTCATTGGAGTACTGCACAACTCCAACTCGGATTTCGTCTGAACCTGTGTTAAATATTTCTGTCACCTGTGACATAAATTCCTTGATTTCCTCAAACTGTTCTGGCTGGATACTTCCTGAGCCATCAATGAGGAAATAGAGATAAGCCTCGTTTGTGTCCACACAGCCTGCAAAGAAAAAACAAAAAAAAGGAGAGTGGGAATTTAATGCAAAATCTGGAGAGAACTAAGCAAGATGGCTTGTGGAGGAACAGTAGGAGGCTGTGAAGACTGTAAAGAATGACTTGCCACCTTTACATAGAGCCAGAGCACGTTCGTGCCCATTATTTCCAACAACCTTCTGAAGGCACAGAAGCTGAGCAAGGCATCGCAGTTTCTGTAAGATCACACAGCCAGTAAGTTAAAGAATAAAGGTCAGATTTCCACTTCTCCAGGCTCTAAATTAAAGGACTTTTCTTAAAATTTATCTTCTTGATAGTGTATCCCTTATTCTCTAAGAAATGGAATGGGAAGGATAACCTTATTCTTATTTCTCCAACAACCTCTTCCCAGAGAAGCTAGAGTAATATCTTTAAATGTAGGCAGTTCAAGCTCCTTGGAAACCCTATACAGGGTCGCTATGGGTCAGAATCAACTCGACGGCACTTAACAACAACAACTTTTCTACTTAAATAATAATTTTCACTGTGTTAAGAATTTAAATATCCGAATTGGCCTATTCTTGTCTCCAGTTTTTTTTTTTAACTCTGTCCCTATGTTGAGCTGTACTCTGCTTTCAGAGTGTGCCCTGGAACCTTTGCACTTGCCTATTTCTCTTCCTAGAATTAAGGCTCCCTCCTATCCAGATAGGAGCCCTAATGGCACAGTTGGGCGACTAACTGAAAGGTCGGTTGTCAGAACCCACCAGCTGCTCTGCAGGAGAAAGATGAGGCTCTCTGCTTCCATTTAGATTTGTTGTTGTTGTTGTTATGTGTCGTGGAGTCGTAGCGACCCTGCACAGGGTTTCCGAGGCTGTAAATCTTTTCGGGAGCAGAAAGCCTCATCTTTCTCCCATGGAACAGCTGGTAATTTCGAACTGCTGACCTTGCAGCTCATAGCCCAATTTGTAACCACTATGCTACCAGAGCTCCATCTAGACTTACATCCTCTGAAACCCTATGAAACAGCTCTCTTCTTCCAGCAGGTTGCTCTGAGTTGGAACTGACTTGCTGGCAATGGGTTTGTTTTTGGTTTGCATACCCAAATATTTACATGGCTGGTTCTTTCTCATTATGGAAGTGTCCACTCAAATGCCAGTTCTTCAGAAAGACCTTCCCTTCTCTTCTTGTCAAAGCTTTCCAGTCATTGTCTACCCTATTACCTTGGCAACTGTCATGGTGGTACCAATCCCTTTCTGAAATATCTTATTTATTCAAGAGCACCACCTGTCACCTATTATAGGATGGCAGATCCATGAGGCCAGAGACTGTTTCTAACTCTCTGTTTCTGCCCTATGTCTAGTATGGGCCTGGCACATCATGTTTCAACTTTTTTTTTTTTAAATAAAATAAGTCTTGGTGTTTTTTACTTTGTCAAACAGATTTTTTTTTTTAATGCAAAATTCCTTAATCATCTATTTATGACTCTATCTAGTCACTCAACCAAATTTGATGGAAAGGTGAACATAGTTTTACAATTTTAGACTATTTACACAAGTAATTGACTTAGTGCATGAATCTGTAAAATGCAAGATAATATAGTCATTTCACAATTATTTTCTTTCCTGATATATTTTTGATAATTTACAACTCTTCATACTAATTAAGGGAGTTATTCTTCAAGAAATAAGAAAGAGTGGGGATATGTTTGCCTCTGAGAATGAAACCATGAAATTAACACATAAAAAGTTGGGGTATAGGTAATCAAAAGTATCTACAAAAGACAAGGTTGATTCTAGGTCAGCAAAACTTTCAAGTAATCAGAATTAATTAATTTATATAACTATCAAATATCAAGTGCCTTGGCAAAGGAAGGTAATGGTTGTGGTTGTTAGCAATAAAGAAAAGAAAAATGTGAGCCACAGTATGTATTCTTGGCATCACTACAAAAATCCTGTCGAGGGCTGTGCTTTTCAATCTGCCAGCCATTAGTCACACGTTCCACCACTCATCTGTCACTTATTTGTACTGTGATGTCTTATGTGTTGTTGTGATGCTGGAAAAGCTATGCTGCTGGTATTTAAAATACTACAAGCTCATCCAGCCTGAGGTTTCAGTGAAGTTTCCAGAGTTGGAAGAAGGACAGACTAGGAAGAAGAACCTTACAATTTACTTCCAAACCAACTGACCAGTGAAAACCTCATGAACAGAAGCAGAAAATTGTCTGATGTAGTGCCAGAAGATGAGTCCCTCACATTGGAAAATATTCAAAATACGACTGAGGAGAAGCTGCCTCCTCAAAGTAGAGTTGATCTTAATGATGTGGATGGAGTAAAGCTCTCAGGACCTTCATTTGCTGATGTGGCATGAATCAAAATGAGAAGGAACAGCTGTAAATAATCATTAAAAATGGGAATGTGGAATGGACGAAGTATAAAGTTGTAAGAAATGATATGGAATGCTTGTAGATCTAGGTACTAGGTGTAGATAAGCTAAAGCAACTGGAATAAATGGTGAAGTAAAAGAGATGAACAGGAAATTTCAAACAGAACATTTCAAGATCTATCTTGAAATATAATACTATCAGGGATAAAATGATATCCATATGTCTTCAAGAAAGACTGGTTAATACAACTATTATTCAAGCTTGCGCACCAACCATTAATGTCACAGATGAAGAAACTGAAGATTTTTACCAACTTCTGTAATCTGAAAATGATCAAGCATGCAGTCAAGAGGCTTTGATAACTACTCATGAATGGAATGTGAACGCTGGAAACAAAGGCAAAGGATCAATAGTTGGAAAATATGGCCTTGGTTATAAAATGATGCTAGAGATAGCATGATAGAATTTTGCAAGACCAATAACTTACTTCAAGATCTTTTTTTGTTAAACAACATAAATAGTGAGTTTACATGGAGAACTCTCCAGATGAATTGCAATTAACTACATCTGTGCAAAGTAAAGATGGAGAAGTTGAAGATCATCAGTTAGAACTGCAGAACAGATCAGCAAATGCTCACATGCAAGCTTAAGTTGAAGCTGAAGAAAATTAAAATAAGTCGCTGTGGGTTAATGCGCTAGACTGCAAAATCGGTTTGAACCGCAAAGTCAGTGGTTCAAGCTTACCAGCTGCTCCTTGGAAACCTTATACAGGGTCGCTATGGATCAGAACTGACTCAATGGCACTTAACAACAACAAGAGACAAAGTATAACCTTGAGTATATCCCATCTGAGTTTAGAGACCATCTCAAGAATACATTTGCCACATTGTCCATGGATGACTGAAGATCAGATGACGTGTGGGATGACATCAAGGACATTGTACAATAAAAAAGCAAAAGGGTATTAAAAATAAAGGAAAGAAAGAAAGACCAAAATGCATGCCAAAAAAGACTCTGAAACTTGCTCTGGAGAGTATAATAACTAAAGTAAATGGAAGAAATTATGACATAAAAGAACTGAAGAGTAGATTTCAAAGGGCAGCTTGAGAAGACAAAGTATTATAATGAAATATGCAAAGACCTAGTGTTTGAAAACCAAAAGGGAAGAACACACTGGACACTTTTCAAGCTGAAAGAATGGAATAAAGACTTCGAGCCTCAACTTGCAATTTTGAAGGATCCTATCCCAAGCCACTCTTTGGAAACCCTATACAGGGTCACTATGAGTCAGAACCAGCTCGACATCACTTAGCAACAACAACAACAAAATAGGCATAATGGAGTTCTAGTGTGGTGCTGTAGTATAAGCACTGGACTGCTAACTTCAAGGTTGACAATTCAATCCCAACAGCCACTCCTTGGAAACCTTATACACCATTGCTATGAATCAGAACCAACTCAATGACTCTTAACAACAACAATGGGCAAAATACTAAATGCCACAAGAAGCATCAAAAGAAAATGGAAGGAATACACAGGGTCACTGTATCAAAAAGAATTGATCAATGTTAAATCATTTCAAGAGGTATGACCAAGAACCAGTAGTAGTATAGGAAGAAGTCCAAGCTACACTGAAGGCATTGGTGGAAAAACAAGGCTCCAGAAATTGATGAAATACAAATGGAAATGTTTCAAAATGGTTCACTCTTCTATGCCAAGAAATTTGGAAGACAGTTGGCTGGCCAACAGATTGGAAGAGATCCATATTTGTGCCCATTCCAATTAAGGTGACCCAATGGAATTCAGAAATCATTAAACAATATCATTAATATCACATGCAAGTAAAATTTTGCTGAAGATAATTCAGAATCATTTGCATAGGACATTGACAGTGAACTGTCAGAAATTCAAGCTGGATTCAGAAGAGAATGTGGACCTAGGGATATCACTGCTGATGTTACATGGATCTTGACTGAAAGCAGAGAATACCAGAAAGAAGTTTACTTGTGGTTTATTGACTACTCAAAAGCATTTGGCTGTGTGGATCATAACGAACTATGGATAACATTATGAATAATGGGTATTCCAGAACACTTAATTGTGTTCATGAGGAACCTGCACATAACAAAAAATTGTGAGGATGGCAAAGGACCAGACAGTGTTTTGTTCTGCGGTGCATAGAGTTGCTTTGAGTCAGAAGCACTCGACAGTGCCTAACACACACACGCAGTCTGGTTGCTAGTTTTGCAGTTTTACTATGATTAAAGATCTGAGAACCAATCTACATTTGACTTAGTCACCTTTGTATCTACTACTTCCAACACTTTTTTGTTGTTGTTTGCCATCAAGTCAGTTCCAACTCACAGTGACCTTGAATAGGGTTTGTTGGTGAGTTTGAACCACTGATCTTAAGATTAGCAGTCCAGTATTTATCCTACAGTGCCACATGAGGACTCCTGGCACGTTGTAGGTGTCTAATTTATTAAAAAGAACTTCATTATATCAAGGGGAGGTACCATTAACCAAACTCTAAAGATTGGTGTATAGAAAAACAATAACAATTATGTTTGTAACAATGAGAACTATCAGGGCCCATATGTCAATGACAAAGTGAATTGTAGTCAAAAGACTACTGAGTGTGTATGAAATCAGAGCAAGGGAGTTAGCTTTATGGTTAAAATGTCTAGTGGCATCCAATTCCAATGAGAAAATTTCTCTATTTTAACATCAAAGCAAATAAATTTATATCTCTATCAGATATGTACATTTATACCTCTGTATCTCTGTATCATCTGTCTATCATTTCTCTCTTTCTACCTAAATTACTATATAAGTGTGACCTTGGGACAAAGGACACACCCTTCTTCAGCACAGTCCAGTTGAACAACTTTTTACAATGATGGGAATGTTACATATGTTCACTATCTAGTATGGTAGTCACTATCTACGTGTAACTATTAAGCACTTACAAGTGGAGAGCTGCAATGGACTGGTATTGACCATTTGAATCAGATAATCATTTGATCTACTATGATGGGAACAACAAATTGAATGGCATCACATTTATTGTCAAGAAGAGCATTTCAAGAGTAATCTTAAAGTACAATGCTGTCTGTAATAGGATGATAGTCATATGCCTTCAAAGAAAACCTGTTGATACGACTATTATTCAAATTTATTCACCAACCACTAAAACCAGTGATGATGACTTCTACCAACTTCTTCAATCTAAAACTACTTAAATTGAATTAAATTAAAAAATTCATGTCCTCAATCAATACCAGTTCATTTCTGCTCACTAATGCTTAGCATATTTATCTTTATATGTTCCATTTATTTTTTTGGTGACTTCCAATTTTCCTGAATTCATATTTTCTACATTCCATGTTCTGATCACTAATAGATATTTACAGCTGTTTCTTCCCATTTTGAGTTGTGCCCCATCAGCAAATGAAGGTCCCGAAAGCTTTATCCCATCCATGTCATTAAGGTCAACTGTACTTTGAGGAGGCAGCTCTTCCCCAATCATATTTTGAGTGCCTTCCAACCTGAGGGGCCCATCCTCTGGCTCTCTATCAGAAAATGTTTTGCTCCTGTTCATAAATTTTTCAGTGGTGAATCATTCAGAAGTGGTCCCCCTCTCCTACTTTCTAGTCTGGCTTAATCTGGAAGCGTCACTGAAACCTATTCACCAAGGGTGACCTTGCTGATATTTAAAATACCACTGGCATAGCTTCCAGCATCCAGGAACATGAAAGCCACCACAGTATAACAAACTGATAGATGAGTGGTGGAAACCAGACTCTACAGCATGGCAGACTGACTACAGTAGTGGTTCTCAAACATTATTGGCATGAATCCATTGGACATCTTATTAAAATACAACTGCCCAGACCCTGCTGTCAGATATGCTTCTTTCATTAGGCTTAGGGTAGGGTTTGGACTACTGAATTATTACCAAGTTCCTAAGGAGATTCTGGTAGGTAATCCACAGACATTGTTTGTGCTCTATTTCTTCCTGAAGCTCTAACCATTTTTTGTGCACATGTGGTTTCCGTTTCAGTGAGTAGCACTTGTATCTCTTTATGGGCAGGATGCCCTCAGATTAATGGGACACTTTTTGCCTGGTACTTCAAGAACCAGGAGTGTCTGAGGATTTACATTTACTCATGTGTCCTGAAATATAAATTCTCTAGTGCCATTGCCCCCAGACCAGGACCACTCTAAGAGCTGTCCATCACTGTCTCTAGAATGACCTAGTGAAATTGAGACATTACCTCCATCAGATTTAATTTACTATCTTTGCCTTCCTGGTCTCATTTCCGCTCTTCCCTACAAATGTACAGTTTTTCTTGGGAGTACTACCTAATACGTAAATTTCACATGAGACGCTGTCTGACACCCACTTTTGAAAAACCCAACCTAACTCAGGCACTATGATGGTTAATGTTGTATAACAATACTACTAGGCTATAGTTCCCAATGGTTTTACCAAACACTAGACTAACTGTTGTTCCATAATGCAATCTAATTAAATGTAATGTACTTAGTTACCTTTCCAGCATATAATACAATGTGATTTATCTGTTGAGATAGAAGTCTTAAGGTGTGTTCTTCTTTCAGACTCTAAAGAAATATTTTGGCAGAAATCTTTTCTTTTCCTCTCAATTTTGTCTCCTGACCTATGGATCTTATGGTGCAAGCCTACTGCCTAATTTACAGATTTTGAACAAGTATCTTGGACCATGAGGTTCTCTTGAGAAAAAAGGCGACATACAACAAACACATAACAGAAAGAGACCAGGTCTTTGATACCGTGATATACCACACCAGCACCAGATACCAACCTGGTTTTGTGAAATAAACAAAATACTCTGCTTCTCTTGTTAGTCACCATCAAAGGTGATTGTAACAAGTACAAGCTAACCTGGTGCAGCACTGAAGAATAAGCATTGGACTACGAATCACAAAGTTAGCAATTCAAATCCTCCAGCCATTCCTTGGAAACTCTATGTAGTCTACAAGTTGGAAATGACTCGACAGCATTTAATAACAATTGTATATATGGTTGTATTGTCAAATACAGTAGACACTAGCTACATCTGCCTATTAAAATTAAAATAAAGTATAAAATTCAGTTCTTTAGTTACATGACACCAGCCACATTTACACATGTTTAATGGCTGCCCTACTAGACACTGTAGACATAAAACATTTCCATCATCACAGAAGGTTCTGTGGACAGCAGTTAGAAGCACAGTGCAGTGTTGTTTTTTAAAAATGAGTATGTGTGTGTGCCTATGTGGAGAGAGACAGGCAGCTAAATGTACCATGGGGTTAAATTCTGTTTCTTCTATCTAGGTATTCTTGGTTCTTGGTACAGTAGTTATACAGACAGACAGACAGAGAGTCAGAGACAGTACTAAGCTATAAGAGAAATAAATGTTAAAATTGGTTTTATCTGAGAAGTTTACAGGAAATTTTATTTTCTTCTTTATATTTATTTACAATATTAAAATCTCCTAGAATTGGCACATATTACAATTTTACAGTTTATTGAAGTATAACTTAACAAACTTTACAATTCTTCCATTATAAGTATATTCATAAACTTATATAAATTCAATGAATTTTATAAATTGATAAGAATTGTGCAGTATTACCAAAACCCAGTTTGAGAACACTTTAATTAATTCCAAAATGTTCTCTTATTCAATTTCAATCAATCCTCACTCCTACCCAATGCTAGCCAATCCTATCCCTTTTATAGTAAGAAAAGTATTTTAAAAAACATACCAGCTTTATCAAGGTCTGTTTGTCCAGCTTGATGAAAAATGTAGGACCATGTTTTAATCTGGAGCTTTTTCAGAAATGCCTTACTGTGCTTTTTCATGTCTGCGTAAGAATTCATCATGGCTATTGTCTGTTGTGGAGGGTAAGACACTATTTCTTCTAACTGTGTGTTGTTGGCTCCTGGGATGCTTATAGCAAACACAGTCACACCCTTCCGTCGAAGTTTCGCTGCAGCCCTAGCCACCTGGTCATCTGATGATCTGTGGGTGACCAGGACTGCGACTTGAGGAACTCCTTGAGCTCTTCTGCTACCACCTGCCTCAGAGAAGACTTCTCTCCTCATCTTCTCAATGGCAGCCCCAGCATTGGATTTCCCAGTATGGATAGAAAGTTTCTGGATCTGCTGCTGAAATTGAACCTGGGTTGTGCTTGATTTCAGAGAAGAAATAATCTTGGCTTTGTCACTGTAACTCATCAGTCCAAGTCGCATGCAGTTGTCCTTCACATCCATGGTGGCAGTGATATTCTCCAGAAATTTCTGTAGATCCCTTAAGTTTTGTCTGGTGTCAAAAGACTCATCCACCAGGAACACAAGATCAGCAAGTGACTCTCCCTGACATCTTACGGACACTGGAACTGTGGAGAGAGGAAGAGTATGAGGATTGCTATAAACTACTGACTTTGAGTAAGATAGGTCCTTTACAGATTGTCAAAAGGCATGGTTGGAAATACAAGTCATCATAACAGGTATAGTTCATATTGCTTACTTCTAGTAGATTGAAACAAAAGAACAAAATTCCTAACACTGCCTACTAGGATACTGACTTAGAGATTTTTCATATGTTATTCCTTCTATCTGAAGAATGCCTCTCACCAATTTTCCTACATCCTACCACCACCACCACCACCACCATTACTACCACCAATCCCTTCATTACCACCACCTCCATCAGCATCAGTATCACCACCATCACCGCCTTTACCACCACCACTACCACCTCCTCCATTCCCTTAACTGCTGGGATTCAGATATGCATAAGCAGAAATCTCTCTGACCTCAGGACCTTAAAGTCTATGGGAGGAGGCAAATAACTATATTGTTTCAGACAGTAGTAAGTGTTAGAAAGGAAATAAAATATAACCCAATCAAATAACTATTCTGGGATGTGAGGTAGGACTAATAAAACTGAGACATGAAGAAGTCAGGAAAGGTGTTTCTGAGACCATTTGGTTGGGATATGAATGAAGAGAATAATCTGGCCATCTGAGGTAGCCTCTAATAGACAGTGCATTACTCTGTTGTTGCTAAGGAAAGCCCTTTGGTTGAATATAAAGCATGAATATGTGCTATGATGTGTCACAGTCTCAGGTTATTATTTTCATTTAGTGCAGTTATATAGCGATTGATAGGTGTTTATTAACTCTCTACCGTATGCCTCACACTGTGCCAAGACTGTGAGGGGAAGAACACACAGGGTCTTATTGCTTTATCTCTAAGATTTTTGGCACTCAGGCATTGTGCTAGGCACTAGGAATGTTGTGGTTGTTGTCAGTTCTGACTCACAGCAACTCTGTATAGGGTTTCTAAGGAGCAGCTGGTGGGTTTGAACTGCAGACTTTGTGGTTCGCAGTCCAGTGCTGATCCTACAGCACCACACTAGGAGTCTGGTACTGGGAATATTGAGGCAAATATGAATGGTCAATGTGTCCTTATGACACCACTAGTTGAATGGTGTGAGGAGGACAAGCAAATAACTGGATATTTATACAATGAGGGAAGTGCTACAGCTGTCAGTTGTGCACAGGGACTTGTGATTCTAAAAAGAAATTTGAAAGGAATGACTTTCAAGAGGATATAACTCTAAGATTGATAATTAAATTAGAGTTGATAATTACATAATGATAGGCGTTGCTCATGCTGTGAGAAGGTAACACAGGGCAAGAGTATTTCTGTTAAAGAGAATGCCAAAAGCAAAAGCAGAGGTGAGAAAGAGCATGATGTGTTGATATTATTGTAATTCAGTATGGCTAATCGATATGACTCAAAATCAGCTCAATGGCAACCAAACTCGGGGTTTGGTTTTTGGGTGTTTTAATCATGGGTATCCAGGAGTTCCTGGGTGGTGCAAATAGTTCTTGACTACTAGCTAAGAGGTTGGCTGCTCAAACCAAGCAGAGGTGTCTCAGAAGACACATTTAATGATCTGCTTCTAAAAGGTCATAGTTCTGCTGACTATGGGGGTAGGAAATATAGAGGTGGATGTTTTTTGACAAAAGGAGGAGAGTGGTTGATTTTGCAGCCCAGGAGTGGAGGTCCCTGGGACCATCAAGTGAAGAGAACAGAGAGCGGGACCCTACCCAGAGAGGCAGGGACGCCAGGGATGGAGACAGAGACGATGATGTGAACAGATGGAGTGGCTGGGGACACTGGACTCAGGGAGGGAGAAGGGCTGTGTGCTGATGGCCCGGAGAGGCGGGTCTGTGTAGTGTACCCTTTGGTTATTTGATGATGCATGGAGGGGATTGTAATCATTGCAATGAAACAAAATACGATAGGATGAGTGTAAAGCTGATGTTCTCCCATGTAAATCTCACAATAAAAAAAAAAAAGTCACAGTCCTGAAAATCCTACAGTTCCACTCTGCATACATGGTACCACCATGAGGTGGAATCAACTTGATGAAAATTAACAACAACAATTCATGAAAACCAAGATGGCAATTGAGAGAAGAGGATGAAGAGATGCAGATTCTCACTGTAAGTGGGTACCTCTTCAACCAAGGAATTTCTTACTTTCTATATCAGGATGAACTGCTCCTGCCTTGTACTGGGTTACTTCCTTGATGATCTGCATCATGTTTTGGGAAAACGTGCTGAGGTCTCTGGCTGTACGAAGGCGGTAATGAAACTGAGACGTGGCCATGGCTTTCAGGTTTTCCTCAGAAGCTTTCTGCATTCCCACAGAGACAATTCTCACCCCATCATTCTGCAGGGCCCTAGCTGCTTCTTCTACATCATCTTCAGACTCAGCTGAAGCCAGGACCACCAGGATGGGGGGAAACTGTTTCTTGTCTCTTCCATTTGTGGGTGCAGAGAAATAGAGCCTGTGAGCCTCCTGGAGTGCTTTTCCTATTCTCAGTGATCCACCAATGAAGTCGAACTGCTTCTTGAGATGGTTCAGCATAGGGTTCTTGCCCCTGAAGGTATTCAGTTGAAATTCATTGTGGAGTTCATCACTGTACTGGGCCAGGGCCACTTGATATTTGTTGGCCTCTATGGGGAGACTGTTGATCATTTTGCTAATGAATGTTTTCACAAATGGGAAAGACTTAATTCCCAGTTTATCAGAGCTGTCCACCAGAAACACGATATCTGCATACTCCGGGCCTGGTCCTATCAAAACAAAATAACAGACAAAATGACAATAAAACAAAATAAGCCAAGGTTATATCTCAGATTCTACATTTCAGACCATGGTATGCATTTGAGAATATGATCTAGTGTTCAGAGTAACTCAGAATCCTAAGGAAAATATCTTCTAGAGATTAAGCAGAAGAAACGACTTGTTTTACTAATTTTTCTTTTTCAACTTTACCAGAATCAATCTGACTTCTTTCTGTTCTTTTTGTTGTTCTGGAACCCTCAACTCTGATGTACCAGAGAACAGACAATGTGATACCACCCTAGAAAGCCCTAAGTTAGTATTTTAGAAGAGGTATAGAGTTAGATCTCTTGGGTTAGAGGTCCTAGGAGAGTCTGAGGCAGGGACTTGGGTGCATGGGTTTGTAGACTGAGGTGGAAGGAATGTTAAGAGAAGTGTTGAGACAGAGAAGGGGCAAAGAGGGATATATCCTCTGGGAAAGTCTAGATCTGACCTGATTGGCAAGGGAATCTGGAGCATAAATTGTAACACACTTGTTCCTACTTGAGGCAAGAGGGTCATGTTTTATACACCCCTACCTAGAGGAGCTCTGGTAGCGTAGTGATTACGAATCGGGCTGCGAACCTTAAGGTCAGCGGTTCGAAACTACCAGCTGCTCCGCGGGAGAAGGATGAGGCTTTCTACTCCCGTAAAGATTTACACCCTCGGAAACCCCTGTACAGGGTCGCTATGGGTCGGAACTGACTTGATGGCACTTAACAACAACAACAACAACAACAACATCAAGAGTCCTGATGTGGCGCTGTGGGTTAATGTGCCAGACTACAAAGCTATTTGAACTGCAAGGTTAGTGGTTCAAGCTCACCAGCGTCTCCTTGGAAACCCTGTACAGGGTCACTATGGGTCTAAACCAACTCAACGGCACTTAACAACAGCAACATCAAAAGTTCTGGTGTGGTGCTGTGGGTTAATGCACTGAACTACAAGGTCGGTAGTTCAAGCTCACCAGCCACTCCTTGGAAACCCTATAAGAGGTTGCTATGAGTTGAAACCAACTCAACAGCACTTAACAACAACAATCAGTCAAGAAATCAAATGACATTTTGCATTCAGCACATCTGCTGCAAAGGACCTCTTTAAAGTGTTAAAGAGCCAAGATGTCACCTTGAGGACTAAGGTGTATGACCTAAACTATGGTATTTGCAATAACTTCATATGCATGTGAAAGCTGCACAGTGAATAAGCAAGACTGTATAAGAACCCATGCATCTGAGTTGGGATATTGGAGAAGAATATCAAAAGTACCATGGACTGTCAGAAGAACTAACAAATCTATCTCGGAGGAAATGCAGCCAGAATGATCATTAGAAGCAAGACTTCAAGCTAAATGAATAGAGAGAAATACTGTTAACTGATGGTACATGGAGGGGATTATAATCATTATAATGAAACAAGGTGTATGATTTCTTGATGTAAAACTGATGATCTGCCCTGTAAACTCACTCAACTCACAATAAAAACTTAAAAAAAAAAAAGAAGAAGAAGCAAGACTTCATCTCCAATTTTTTGGACATGTTGTCAGGAGGGACAAGTTCCTGGAGAATAACATCATGCTTAGAAGGTGAAGGGTAATCAAAAACAAAAAGAGAAAGACCCCAAATGAGATGGGTTGACACAGTGACAGCGACAATAGGCTCAAACAAAACAATTGTGAGGGTGACACAGGAGCAGCCAGTGTTTTTTGTTATTGTGTATAGAGTCACTATGAGTTGGAACTGACTTGATGGCACCTAACAACAACAACGTGCGTTGTTGTTGTAGAGTTTCCCAGTAGCAGCTGGTGAGCTTGAACCACTGACCTTGCGGATCAAATTAACTTTGCAGTCCAGTGCATTAACCCATAGTGCCACACCAGGACAACAGACATTAGCTGTAGTTAATTCCCAGAAACTGACAGTGAGGGACAGAGGCATAATTTCCTAAATAAGGTGACTCCCATCAGACAAGATAAATTCTAAGAAGTGAGAGCCTGTTGTGACCTCTTGCAGGCAATTTTCACAGTAGCTGGGGCTATCTTCAACATCCCACTAGAGAGGGTCTGGGCCATAGGAGGCACCAACAGTGTCTGCCTTGGTAGTTGACATCAGTCGTCGCCACCATCAAAATTAGTGACGTACTGGTGAATGTCTAATGACCGGTTTTTAACATAGCTCAAAAATGTGTCATGAAATCCTAGGATATTAGAAATACTTTTACTGAACTGCTTTTAGTAAATAGAGAAGACTAGGAAAACCTATCTTTCATACTTCCTCCCTCACCTCACTCCCCAAATAAAACATATTGTTGTTGTTGTTGTTGTTATGTGCCATGGAGTCAGTTCCGACTCATAGTGACCCTGTACAGGGTTTCCGAAGTTGTAAATGTTTACGGGAGCAGAAAGCCTCATCTTTTCCCCATGGAACAGCTGGTAGTTTCGAACTGCTGACCATGAGATTAGTAGCTCGATTTATAACCACTATGTTACCAGAGCTAGCCCTTCTCTATTTCATGTTTGTAAAGGAAAAGAAAGGCAGTAGTTTAAATACATGGATACTTATAATTTGTTTTCTGT
The DNA here is from genome assembly GCF_000296735.1 of Chrysochloris asiatica. Taxonomy (NCBI): domain Eukaryota; kingdom Metazoa; phylum Chordata; class Mammalia; order Afrosoricida; family Chrysochloridae; genus Chrysochloris; species Chrysochloris asiatica. Next base: position 3,283,053 of record NW_006408546.1, on the reverse strand, counting down.
GTGGGGTTCCTATTTCTTTTTCCTTTCATTATTAAAGCCACAAAACAAACTGACTTATATGCAAATAGACTGACTCTTCATGAAAGCACAGAGAACACTGGGACTTAGCAAATCAATGAATAAAGAAAGATTCTTTAGTTAGGTGGTACATAATTCATGATTTTTACTCAAGGCTTTCATAACTTTTCCCCAAAGCTTTCTGTCATCTTTTGAAAGAATGTTTGCTTAACAGTATATTCCCACACCTACTCTGGTAGGGTAGTGGTTATGAATTGGGCTGTGAAACTTAAGGTTAGCAGTGCAAAACCAGCAGCTGTTCTGCAGGAGAAAGATGATGCTTTCTGCTCCTGTAAAGAGTTACAGCCTCAGAAATCCTGCACAGGATCTCTATGAGTCAGAACCGACTCCATCGTAGGTAGCCACCACCACCACTACTAAATGCATTCTACTTTTATTTTTTCTTCCTCTCTTCTTTTTAACTCTTTTTTTTTTTTTTTTTTTACTGAGGCATGAATTATTTATTACTCTAAATAATAATAAACACAACATACCTGGACTCTGCTCAGCTGATGTGTCAATCCAAAAGATTAGGACAAATAGAACCAGCAACATCTTCATTTTGTTAGTAAAGATCCCTTGATTTAACACTGAGAGAAAAAAAAAATTATAATTATTTATAGTCTTGTTGTACAGCAGAAAATAACCAAATAACTACTGGGAAAATTGGGTTAGCACAAAATACATTGTAAACAAGTATTTGTTAACTAATATCAGATGTCTTGGTAACATCTAATGAAGCATTTGGAGTATTTGTTGAAGACAGTGCAAATGTTTCCAAAGAGCTTAGTAAGACTCAGAGACCTTTCTCAGTGTTTTATAAGTATGAATTAATTTAATCCTCACAGCTGCTTAGAAGTAGGTACTATTATTACATGTGGCAGGTCAGAAAACTGAGTCACAGAGAGGCATTGTTAGTTGTGGAGCCAGGATGCTATCCCAGGCAAAGTGATACAGAGTCCAAGCTCTTAATGACTCTGCTATCAATTTTATATAAAATCTGTATCCTCATGGAATTTATAAAATTAGAGTTGTTTATCTTCTGTTCTATGACAATAATGACTATTATAGGAGGGCAAGTGAAAAAAAAAGTTATTGCTACAAAATCATAGTAAACTTATTGAACAAAAATATCAAAATGTGAAGCTATCATTTCTCAACATATTACCCATTTGGTCTATATACTTCTGAAAGCTGTGTTTCCATCAGTCTAAATCTGCCTTGCAGAATTCTGTGCTCTTCAATTTATACCACATCAAAACAACAGTTTTGGCATCTTCAAGGGACTCAAATCATGTTCCTTTTCAATGATCTTTGAGTTTGGGAAACAAAGAAGTCTGAAGGGGCAAAATTAAGACCAGATAGGTGGATGGAGTGAGGTTTTGCAATGCAATTCTTATAGGACAGCCCTGGCTACCCTTGAAGAATGAGCGAGTACACTGTCATGATGGGAGAAAAAAAAAAAAAAACACAAAAATCTCCCTCGGCACAAATTCCCTGGCCTTTTCCTCACCAATGCAGTTTTCAATTAAGAAAAAAAAAAAGTTCTGATAATTCTGTGATTGTCCTGTGTTCTTTGAGAAAATCTATTACGATTTACCCATTTGAAATCTCAACCGTCTCTATGACCTTCTGATCTGACCTCTCTGCCTTGAATTTAACTGGTCTCGCAGATGTTCCAGAGAAGCCCATGATTTGATAAGACCTTGTTTTTGAGGGCACCCTAATGAGACTAAGCATACTACTGAAAGAGCCTGTCTGCAGCCATCCACTGATCACAGAGACATATTTAAACATGTTTTGTTTGGAATAAATCCATGAGTGTATGAACTGGAATCCCCTGTACATTTTTTATTGACCCTCAGATAAATACATACTTGGTTCAAAACAGCTAACAGGCTATCCAGGCTTTTTCTTCTTTAAATCCTGTGAAGATGGTTCTCTGACAGTATAAACAGTTTTACATGATTTTAATGTTAGCAGTACTCTCCTGCTTGAAATCAGACAGACATCTTCATGTGAACTTACAATACCATGGAAAATTTACCAAATCAGACTTGTTATAAAAAGAGAAATGGGTCAAAATGAAAAAAGAAAAATACAGTTGCCGTTGAGTTGGTTCTAACGCATGATGACATCATGTGTGTCAGTGTAGAACTGTACTACATATGATTTTCAATGGCTGATTTTTTTGGAAGCACATCACTAGGTCTTTCTTCCAATGTGCCTTGTGTTTATGTGCCTGCCTTCAACCACCGACCTTTTGGGAAGTAAATAGCCAAGTTTGTTAACTGTCTAAGCCACAAAATTAATGAGAGATTAAAGGTATCAGGGTTTATTTTTATTCTAGAGTTAATCTGTCCAGTAGGTTTTTTTTTTTTATATTACTTTATATGAAGAAAGATTCAAAGATACTGGAAGAGAGCCTCAAGGTAGTTTAAATTAAACCTCTATTTTACAGAAGAGGAAACTGAGGCTCCCAAGTGGTTAGTTACTCACTGATTTATATCAATACATAATGACTTGCAAATCTGTACTCATCACATTTTAATATGAGCACTGTGGTGCTGTGGGTTAATGTGCTGGACTGCAAGGTTGGTGGTTCAAGTTCACCAGTCACTCCTAGGAAACTCTATATAGGGTCAGTATGAGACAAAACCAACTCAACAGCACTTAACAACAATAACAATAACAACAATACCATATATCTTATTTTATTGTTGTTGTTGTTGTTAAGTGCTTTTGAGTCAGTTCCAACTCATAGCAACTCTGTAGAGGGTTTCCAAGGAGTGACTAGTGGGCTTGAACTGCCGACCTATTATTGAGATATTATTTACATACTATAAAATTCACCCTTGTAAAGCATACAATTAAATATTTTAAAGTATATTTATAGAATGAACCACCATAGTCACTTTCTAAATTCAGAATACTTTTATGTCCTATAAGAAGGCTCATACTCATTAGCAAGAACTCATTTCCCATCTTCCCACAGCCTTTGACTTTTCTACATAAATATGGATTTGCCTTTTCTGGGCATTTAACACAAATCATATGTGACCTTTTATCTGACCTTTTCACTTAGCATAATGTTTTGTATATCCAGGTAATCACAGGTATCAGCACTTCACCCATTTTTATGGCTGAATAATATTCTATTATATGGAAATGGAATATTTTCTTTATCTTTGATCCATTGATACACTTTGGGTTAGTTGTACACATACTAAAGTTATGTGTACAACTTTATTATGTTGAGGTGGAATGCTGTGTCTAACATGTGTTAAAGTGTTTAACTAAATGGCTAGTTAAACTGTTTAGCTAAATGGCTACCCATTGGATTTTAGCAAGCAACATTCCCATCAGAGAGGTGCCACAGTTGCCCAACACAGCATGTTACATTATTCTCACTTTACATTCTTGTTTTGCCTTTTCCATTACTTCTGCTTCCTTTAATCTAGGCCCTGTTTTGTCCATCTTTCATATTATTCATGCTCTTGAGATGACTATAATTGTTGTGAGTGTAAACTCATTTTTGGCTAGTAATGTATTCCACCAGATGAAAGGGGGATAGAAGGTGAGCTTCTCAGCTATGAGAAGTTCCATTGATGTAATCCAGGTTTTACAGCTCAGTGCTCCATTCATCAGCAGGGCCTGGGGTTACTATGGGGCATCTACCCTTTAGTTGTTGTCACTAATCTATGGCTCTTGGTTCAATCTCCCCACCTCCCTCCACTATCCGAAGGTTGGCTTGGATGGAAGAAGCCAGCAACCAGTCCTAAATTGCCAATTTGTCCCAAACTAAAAGTCTCCTGGGCCAGGGGAAAAGAGAAAAAAGATTAGGGTACAGAGGCTATAAAATGTCAGATTGGGAACTTTTACCTGTATTGTTCCTCAGGGGATCACTGGCTCCTGCCACTCAGAAAAGGCCACCATAATAGCTAAGGCTCAACTTGTAACTAAGTCTAAACTCCTGTGAGTCCATGATGCTCTAATAGAAATCCCTGAACAATTGATTCCTCTGGGAAGCTAAGCGGCCATATCAGAGGAAATGTGCCCCAAACCAGGAATCTTCAGGTGATGCAAACAATTAAGCACTTGGTTACTAACAGGAAGCTTGTAGTCTCTGAATCCACCGAGAGGTGCCTCAGATACAAGGCTTAGTGATTTACTTCTGAAAGCTTGTTGTTGTTGTTGTTGTTATGTGCCGTGGAGTTGCTTCTGATTCATAGCAACCCTGTACTGGGTTTCCGAGGCTGTAAATCTTTACGGGAGCAGAAAGCTTCATCTTTCTCCTGCAGAACAGCTGGTAGTTTTGAACCGCTGACCCTGAGGTTAGCAGCCCGATTTGTAACCTCTACGCTGCCAGAGCTCCTTGCTACACCCATTGAAAACCCTATGCCCATTTCTGCTGGAAACATAAAGAGTCAGTCACCCTGAGTCAGAACAGACTCAATGGCAACTTTTTCTTTTTCTTTTAATGCCAAACTAGACTTGGGACACAAGCTTGAATCACTGCTAAGTGAACCTACTCACCTATTCACCCATTCGTACACTCTCAAATGGTCACACTTGCTGAGGTTGCTTGGGAATTCTAAACCAGCATCAGTTCTGAGGGGCAAGTATCCCAAGCCCATTTCTGAGCAAAATGACAGCTGAATCATACATCTGGAGAGAAGACTACACACTCTAAATACCAATCAGCAAACAGTTGGTCCAGCTGTTTTCTGTGGGAAAATTTAGATCAGCCAGATAGGGATGGGGAAGGAAATTTGCCAGCCATTGCCAGAAGCTAAATGGAATAATGAATAATCACTTCATTTCTTTTGATTACATTCCTTTGGTCATAAATGTCTGTGAAGACAAATGTCACTCATTCTAAATGGTAAACTGGACTTTCAATGGGCAGACTGTTTTAGAACACAGTGCCTTAAAATGACTTGGAGAAGAAGAAGAAAACAGCTTAATTTGGCAAACTACAAGGGCACACAGTAACAGCTTGCAACCTTCTGGCAGGTTTAAAGAGTAAAGGAAAGCAACAATTATTTAGTAAATTATTGTAACAGCACAGGCATTGGTGTAAATCTGGATTCTGCTGAATTGGGAATAACGAGGTAGTTTACTGGAAGGACTGCCCTGCTAATGCCTAAATCAATCATGGAGCAAAGAGCATTTTGTAACCATCAAGGTTGATTTCTCTTTCTCTCCTTTTGCAGCAAAAGATGCAAGTATTCCTGAAAGAGGATCAGAAATAAATGTCAGGTCATCTCCCCTTCTGTCCTCCCTACTGTTTCTCTTTTTCCTCAATGCCTGCCCTCAACTCTGCCCAGTTAATTTCTTCTTAGTCAAGATATCTACACCAATGGAAGTCTCATAAACAGGTCAAGAACAAGCTCTAACCAGAAATATACACCTCCACCAGAGAAAAAAGGAACGGGTACAATTAGGAACCACATCCACCAGTAGGAAAAGAGATTGGAATGAACATGCACCAATCACTCATTTGCAGCTGAGGATCTGTGGTCTAGAGAAGTTGTATGGCATGCCCAAAGTCACGCAGTCGGTTCCTGGCAGAGCTAGAATGAACATCTCGGTGTCCCTGGGACATTGTCCTATTTCTGGGAGCATCTGGAAGGCACACTGTGTTTCCTTGGCAGTAGGGCCAATGAAAATCGGAAAATTTTCTGACACCAGAAAATCGCCAAGCTTTGTCTTTCTAATCTGCTGCCTTCTCTGTGGTTGTCACATGGCTCCGCTCCTCCCCTTGGCTTTAGAGTTTCTCTTATTTCTTTTATTTCTTCCACAAAAAGGCTACTCAGACAGAATGAGTGTGGGGCTCAACCAAATGTCTCCTCCAGCTTCTTAGACTGCCAAGTCTATCTTCTTCATTAGAAATGATCACATTCTGCCTAGTTCTGTGGTTATTGAAATACATTTCGAAATTCCCTACCTCTTCCCACCACCAATAACACACACACACACACACACACACACACACACACACACATCTATGAGCTTTTTGAGTACAGGGACACTTAGCTGTTCATCCTTCCCTACTGAATGTTCCACTTGCCTGCTCAAAAATAGGTTCTCAAGAAATATCTGTTGAACTGAGTTAATTACTTAGGAAGTACTGAGATATTGTTTATCATCTTCCAGACAATGCTAGCACAACAGCAAACCCAGGTATTTCTAGAAGCAGAAGGTCATGTTGATGTATTCTAAGACTGAGTAAATAATGTCCTATATATGGAAGTCAATTCCATCAGTCCACACAATTATGTGGTATCACTCTACAATCATTTTAGGAAGCCTACACAGTCCTAGTCCCACCTTTGTAAAATGAAGACGTCTTTCAAATCTCCTATGGTCAGCCTAGGAGGAAGTAAAAGGGGCTGGGTAGAGGGTATGGTTGTCAGCATAGTATGAGCAATATATCCTTTAGTACATGTTGTACAGGGCACATGAGGAATGAGGATCTAGAATTCATATCTGACCAGAAACAGACTCAGTCCAATGACATAAATGCCTACTGAGAGACAACAATACATGAAGCTTAGTACAGGCAACATAGGAAATAAAGATCAAGACCCAGTCCTTGCCTAAAAAAGAACAGAGCCAGGCAAAGTCTCGTAATTTAGAACTTGATTCAGTGAAGTCTTTCCAGCTCTTTATCCCACTGGACTTTAGTCATATGGTTTACATCTATTTATATATAAAGACACATCTGTATATATGTTTATACATAAATTGTCATATATAAAATACACATGTGTACATGTATAAGTACACATGTCTTAGTCATCTACTGTTGCTATAACAGAAATACCACTAGTGTATGGATTTCACAGACAGAACTTTAGTTTCTCACAGTTCAGGAGGCTAGAAGTCTGAAGTCACAGTACTGGCTCTTGAGGAAGGCTTTCTATGTCTGTTGGCTCTGAAGGAAGTTCCTTGTCTCTTCTGTGTTTCTGCTTCTGGGTGATCTAAATATGGCTTGGCCTCTCTCTTTCCCTATCTCTGCTCTGCTTGCTTGTTTGATCTTTTTTATATCTCAAAAGGGTTTGACTAAAAATACACCCTCCACTAATCCTGGCCTCATTAACGTAACGAAGATGACCTGTTTCCAAACTGGATTATAGACACTGATATAGAGATTGTTGTTGTTGTTGTTGTTAAGTGCCATTGAGTTGGTTGCGACCCTGTATAGGGTTTCCAAGGAGCAGCTGGTGAGCTTGAACCACAGACCTTGCAGTTCAAATGGCCTAAATGCCACACCAGGTCTCCAATGTAGAGATTAGGATTTACCAAAATATATTTTGGGTGACACAATTCAGTACATAGCAACGCATGCATGAATACCCATGCTTATTTAATAGAGTATTTATTTATTCATTCAGCAAATATTTTCTTAGTGTGTATTATTTTCTAGGAAATGTTTTAGAATGCTGGATTCAACAGTGGACAAAATAAACAAAAACTTACATTAAACTTTCATTCTGGTTGTCTACATAGCAGCCTCCCCCTCTAGTCTGTAAACTTCTGTGGAACAGGACCACAGTGTGTGTGATACAACTTTGTGTCCCTGTTGTTATTGTTGTTAAGTGCCACCGAGTCTGTTTGGACTCATAGCAACCCTGTATTGGCTTTCCAAGGCTGCAAATCTTTTCAGGAGAAAAATAACTCATCTTTTTCCCATGGAGCCACTAGGGGGCTTGAACCACCTTGTGATTCTCAGTTCAGAGCTTATCCTACAAACCTATGACACTCCCTTGTGTCTCTCGTAGTTGGCATAGAGTAAGTACTCAGAAGAAGGGAACAGAAAGAAGTGAGGGAAGGTAGGAAGGCACCTGGAGGATTTTATCTTACGAATAAGAACTTGTATAGTTTGCTGCAAGGTAGTCATAGCAAGACATACAAAAAAGACCTCAGACAGTCATTTAGCAGTGGAGAATCCGAATTAACAATTACAACACTCCTTTCAATATTAAAGTCCAAATTTTCAGATTTATTATACTGTTACGAATGATCTCCGGGAGGAAATGTGACCATCCTTTGAATCAGAAGACGTCCCCCATAGCTAGGGTTGGTTGTTTCGAGCAGTATCCCAGCAGGCTTCTAGGTCTTTAGATAATCAGAGCTTGTGTCTTGCTTGTATCTTCTCCAAAAATGAGCAGAAATTTGTAGGTTTATATGCCCTGCGTGCTATCATGTTCAACTATAATTGGTATGCTTTATTGCCAGTTAAGGAATCCTGGCATGGCACAATATAGATGACGAGACCAACAGGTGATTTGAACTGCAAGGTCAGCGGTTCAAAGTCACCAGCTGTTTCTCAGAAACCCCAAACATGATTGCTAATGGTTGGAACTGACTCAATGACACTTAACAACAACATTGTCAGTTAAAGAATTTTTAGTGAAATATTTATATTTTTTGTTAATTTATATTATGCTTTACAGCCAATTAGGGAATTATATGGCATATCTATGTTCTTGTTTACTACATGTTACAAGGCCAAGTTAATCAAACTTATAGAAATTGTTTAGCAGTGTACTTATGTTTTGTTAATGTATACAGATGTGATTAATGTCACATTTTGTATCAGAGTACAGGTGCACAGCCCGATTTGAGGAAGTTATGTATGACCTGTTTTCATGTTTAGAATTTATAGAACAAAGGCGACCTGGCCCGTAGGATTTTTAAGGCTGGAATATTTGTGGAAGCAGATTGCTACATGTTTCTCCTGCAGAGCTATAGAGATGCTATGAATTGGAATCGACTTGAAGGCAGTGGGTCTTTTCTCCACCAGAGTCACTGGCTGGATTCAAGCCGCCAACATTTTGGTTAGCAGATGAGCGCCTCACCATTGTATGACCAGGGCTCCCAGTTACTTTGCTAAAAGATTATCGGTTGTTGTTGTTGTTGTGAAGTGCCGTCGAGTCGGTTCCGACCCATTGCGACCCTGTATAGGGTTTCTGAGGAGCAGCTGATGAGTTTGAACTGCTCTGGTAGTGTTGTTGTTGTTGTTGTTAAGTGCCATCGAGTCGTTTCCGACCCATAGCGACCCTGAATAGGGTTTCCGAGGCTGTAAATCTTTACGGGAGCAGATCGCCTCATCTTTCTCCCGCGGAGCAGCTGGTAGTTTCGAACTGCTGACCTTCCGGTTCACAGCCCAATTCAT
>NW_006408546.1:3270857-3273712 GCF_000296735.1 Chrysochloris asiatica | reverse complement strand
TTACGAATCGAGCTGCAAACCTCAGGGTCAGCAGTTCGAAACTACCAACTGTTTCGTGGGAGAAAGATGAGGCTTTCTGCTCCTGTAAAGATTTACAGCCTTGGAAACCCTGTACAGGGTAGCTGTGAGTCAGAACCGACTCCACAGCACATAACAACAAATAATTATCGGTAGTGACTACTTTATTAAACTCTATTATTGACTTGCTAGATTCTTCTAGTATTATATTTCCATTTTAAATGAGAACAATATTTTGTCTCCTTCATAAGGTATATATTTTACATTATTCTCTTATTATATTCAACAGTAATGTTAAATCATAGTGTTGATAATGTTCCTAATTTCCTTGGACCATTTCAGGTGTTTCAACAGTAATGTAATATGCTGATAGTTGTTTTGTAATATATGTATTTTAATCCTGCTAAGGCAATAATTTTTTTCTTATTATAAACTAAAATTTTAAAAAACCAGGAATGGTTGCTAAATTTTAACAAATATCTTTTCCAAGACCTATAATAATTTTCACATATACCTTCTCTTTTCTAACCTAGTAATATGTTGAGCTTCATTTACAAAATAAGTATTCATGACTAATTTATTAGAATTATTAATATCAAACCATTTTTTGCAATTATAGAATAAATTCAACTGAGTTATCCTATATTTTTGTTTTCATGCCATTGGATTTTACTTGCTAATATTTAATTCAGGAATTTTGCATCATTGTCCATAAGCAAGAAATGCCTATAATTTTCTTTTTGTGAGCTATCTTTGTCAGGTTTTGTATCAGTTATGCTGGATTAGTAATTCCAAAAAATATTTGCTAGCTTTTCTGCTTTCTCTTTGTTCTTAAACATTATAAATACAGAAGAATCACCTCTCATTGGAAGCTTCAAAAAGATTTATCCATGATGCTAGCAAGGCCAGAGTGTTGCTTTAAGAAATTCTGAATTCCCTCAGTGCTACAGGACACAGAGGTTTCAATTGCTTCTTAGTTTTCTTATATTATTGTAAAGACAGATAACACAACATTTGGCAATCTAACATTTGTCATGTGTACCATTTGGTGAGACCAATTATATTGATCATATTCTATTTCCATTGTTTCTTTAGTTAAATTTAGCTTCTTTTGGATCTATTGATTCCTTAATAAAATTGTGCAATTAATATTCATCCTTGTTTCTAAAATTTTCATTGCATCCTGATTTTAAATGTTTATTTTAAGATCAACTGAATTATTCTCTCATTTTGCTCTCTAGAGTTCATCTCTAATTTCTCATTCCTAAAACTGTGCATTTGTTTCCTTTCCCTCTACTTTCCTGGATTAGAGCAACTAGTATATCATCCATTTTACTGTGGATTTGCCTCCAAAAAACATATTTGCTTTTGTTAATCAGTTCTGTTGTTTTTCTTTGTCTTCATTCTCAATTTTCTGTCCTTATCTTCATTCTGTTACTTAGTTTGATTTTGTGAGATTCTTGAATTGAATGATTAGTTCATTTATTCGTATTCTTTTTTACCTAGTAATGAAAACTTTATAAGGCAATGCTTTTTCCTGAATACAGCTATAAGCAAAATATATCAGTTTTGACGATAAGCATTTTTGTCATTATTATAGGACAAATATTCTTCAATTATGGCTTCAAATTGATCAAGTGGCTAGAGATTTTAAGTTTTGTTTTGTTGAGGTTGTTTTATTTTTCAATGTGGCTGTAGCTCCTACTTTTAATATTTACTTTTGGTTTTTGCACATTGTGGTCATAGAATCTGGCTTGCAGCATTTCTCATTTCTTTAATATAATGAGGTTTCCTTTGTGACTTAAAATAAGCTCAATTTCCAAATGTTTCATGCATGCTTGAAAATAAAATTGATTTTTTTCTTGAAGATATAAGGTTCAGTGTTTTATTTATTGAGTAATCTTTATTTATTTTTGCCTACTGGCACTGTTGGATAAACACTGGATTGCTAACCACAAACTTGGCAGTTCAAATCCACCAGCTACTCCTTGGAAACCCTATACAGGGTTGCTATGAGTCAAAACAGTCCCCAAGGCACTAACCAATAGCAATCTCTAGAAGATTAAGATAAATGCACCAGCATTTCCTCTGCAACTATATTTCCCTCTGTTCTTTTTTTATTCCCCACAGATTCTGCTTTAAGTATTTCTGTTGGTGGTTGTTACATGCTGTGGAGTCAGTTTTGACTCATAGTGACTCTGTACAGGGTTTCTGAGGCTGTAAATCTTTACAGGAGCAGAAAGCCTTATCTTTCTCCCTTGGAACAGCTGGTAGTTTCGAACTGCTGACCCCCAGGTTAGCAGCCCAATTCGTAACCACCCCAAACAAACTATTTGCTGTTGAGTCCATTATGAATTTATGGCAACCCCATGTGTACAAATTGGAATTATTCTGAAGGTTTCAAAGAGACGGCCTTTCAAAAGAAAATCGTCAGGATATTTTACCGAATTTCTCCCACTAGAACATGCTGAGACTTCTGACCTGCCTATCCAAGTATTCTTTCACTTTGGGACAGTTTTCACCTAATTCTATATTTCCCATTTCTAAAATGTGTGGGGTGTTTTTTTTTCCCCACATTTTAATATTTCTCAAACTGAGAAATACCTTTTAAGTAACATATTCATCTAAGATACTGCTGTTCTTTTTTATCCTGCATTAGCTATTTCAAATCAGTGGTGCATCTCAAAATTAATAATAGTGTGAGACTGAGGAAAACTAGTATATTTTAAATGTACTTATCAATTTTTTTTTTTCTTCTTCAGAAAGTGCACTTATACATATGCTTTTTCTCTGTTGCTTGTTTTCCACGTCAATTTTTCTCTTTATCCTTGTACTCC
>NW_006408546.1:3255117-3269669 GCF_000296735.1 Chrysochloris asiatica | reverse complement strand
TCTTCCTTTCTCTAAAGCATTTAGTCTGTTTTGTGAACCTTTGTCTATTTACTCTTGGATCATATGAGTGAGACTAATATCCCTAGACAGTTGATTTACATGGTTGGCAGGGCAAAAAAAGGTAACAATTCCTATTTGCGCAGTGATTCTTGAAATCCTTTGAGTTTTAGAATAGTTGTTCTCTAGGACTTTTGAGGATTTAGGGTAAATTTTCTTCTGTTTTCCTGAAATCATTTCAAAGCTTTTATATTGCTTAGAACATATGTTTCCTTTTAGTTGGAAGTATATTTGCATAAGACTCATTCTGGTGCTTTGGGCTTTGTGTACAGCCTTTGGATGTGTCGTGGGAAAGGGCAGTAAAGAGGCAGCAGGTATCCAACATGCATTGGTTCTCATCTTTCACATTTCGTGTTCATAGTTCTCTACTATTTAGTAGTTTACTGCTACTGAGAATATTTTTTACTCATTCAATATTCATTACACTTTTAATGGGTCACTGCTAGTTCATAGAAAAGTTATTGCCTTCGTCTGGATTTATCATTTAGTCATCTGTTTAATTATCTCAACTATTAGATTTAGTCATTTTCAATTGATTTAAGTCACTGTAGTCTCTCTGTAACAGCAAACACTTACATATTTATTTGTATATGCCAGTGGGTATTCTTTGTTCTTTATCTTTATAGCCTCCTTATGTGGTGAGTACTATTGTTAGCCTTCATGACAGAAGAAGATATTGATGTGAAGTATCTTAGCAATGTTCACACTGCTAGTAAGTAGTGAAATAGACTTTCATTATGCTTTTGTATGTAAAATCTGATTACTTTATCTTTCATTTTTCTAAACATTTGTTTCTTACCTTGATGCAATGGTATGAAATATGTGAAATTATCTTCCTTCCTCCATATATTCTACAACCTGCCCCTTATCCATTAAGGTCTAGAGTAGCTCTGTACTAACCGAACATGTGATTTGGGGCAAGGTTTTAAATACGCTGAGCCTCAACATTTTCCTTAATGAAGTGGTAATAAACATATCTATTTCTTTTTTTACTTCACAGGACTACTGTAAGATAGGCATGTAGTCAAAGCACACATCTACTAACAGAAAAGTTGGCCATTTGAAGCCACCTTGGTTCCATGTGAGAAAGACATGGCAGTATGTTTCCATAAACAACCTTGGAAACTATATGAGGCAGTTCTACTCTGCTCTATTGAGTCACTGAGTCAGAATTGAGTTGACTTGGGTTTTTGGTTTTGGTTTTAAGACCTATCTATTACCTATTGTGAGTTCTGGTGTGGCACTATGGGCTACTATGTCAGACTGCAATGTTGTTTGAACTGCAAGGTCAGTGGTTCAAGCTCACCAGCTGCTCCTTGGAAACTCTATACAGGGTCACGATGGGTTGGAATCGACTCGACAGCACTTAACAACATGACCTGTTGTATTTTTGTAATTCTTTACAGAGAAACTACTACTCTAATTATACTCAGAGTAGTTCCAATTACTGGACCCTGAACATCCTCAAGCCATTAGTTGGCTAGAAACTTATTATTTATTATCACATTTGCTCTACCACACTCATTTCCCAACACATGCGTACACATACACACACACACACCAGTACTTACCCCACCCATTGTCACTTGCCACTCTCCAAAGAACCATTCTTGACTTCAGCCATGTTGCAGAGACTGCTAGTTGTTTACCCTTTCCTCAACATTTCCATCTTCTTTTAAGAACTGTTATATTGATGTCGTTGTGATTGTTAAGTGCCATTGAGTCAGTTCCAACCCATATTGACCCTCTATAGGGTTTTTGAGGAGAAGCTGGTGAGCTTGAACTGCCGACCTTGCTGTTCAACCCAACTTTACAGTCCAGCGCATTAACCCACAACACCACACCAGGATGGGGCAATATGCTTAGCTATAAGAACACATTTCTAAGTCTTTTTTTGTAGCTAGGAGTGGTCAATGAAATATATGCAGAAAGGCACTGACTCAGTTAGAAAATAAGTCTTTTTATACTATCCGTCTTTCTTCTTTCTGTTTGGAACACAGACATAATGTCTGGAACTCCAACAGCTATCTTGTGACCATAGGCAATTTTCCACATAGGAATTACATGCTAAGAAGGTAGAACATGAAGACCGCTGAGAACCATGATGCCCCTTTATCAGCCTGGTTGGTCTAATTTTGTACTACCTTTTATATGAGGAAAAATTAATTTATGGTTTATGTAAGCTATTGTTATTTGGGTTTGCTATTATTTGCAGCTGCACCCAATCACAATCATTATCACCTAAATATAGAATGTGACATTCAGTAATCACAAAGATACATATTGAAAGCACTTGGCAACATCCATGTACAAATAAACAATTGGTGAATAAAAGATAAAATTATAAATTGTGCTTACCTATTTGCTATGGATAAAGGAGCTCTGGTAGTGTAGTGGTTATGAATCAGGCTGCGAACTGTAAAGTCAGCAGTTTGAAACTACCAGCTGCTCCATGGGAGAAAGATGAGGCTTTCTGCTCCCATAAAGATTTACAGCCTCTGAAACCCTGTTCAGGGTCACTATGGGTCAGAACCAACTCAACAGCACTTAACAACAACAATGACATTTGCTATGGATAGAATTATGTAACCCAAAGATAAAGTCTTGTCTTTTTTCACACAGACTCTTTCTTCCATTATGTTATTAGAATCATATTGGAATAGGGTGATATCTTACAAAAACAGGGGAAAGATCAGAGGTATGCTCACACAAGGGAAAGACACCACATAAAGACCTGTCTACAAGCCAAGAAACATCAAGAAATGCCCAGGGCTGCCAGAGCTGAACTATACCATATATGATCTCCTAGAGCAGCCGAGTCTGAACCTGACATCCTGAATTCAGATTGTTGGCCTCCAAAACTAGGAGACATTAAATTCCTGTTCTTTAAACCATCCAGAAGTCCTGGTGTGGGGCTGTAGACTAAGCATTGGAATGCTAACCTCAAAGTCGGTGTTTCAAACCCACTCCTAGGAAATCTTATACAAGGTTGCTATGCATGGGAACCAACTCACAGCGCTCACAATATCAACAAAACCACCTACCTGCTGTGTTTTTGTTACAGCAGCACTAGATAATGACCCCACTGACCAGATCCTTCTTTGGTAATCTCTTTGTGCATCACTATATTATTATGCTATGATTTGCTTAGGTTTGTGTTTCAGTTTCCTGACTATTAAGCAAAAGAACAGGAGCTCTGGTAGCATAGTGGTTACAAATCGGGCTGTGAACCTCACAGTCAGCAGTTTGAAACTACCAGCTGTTCTGCGGGAGAAAGATGAGGCTTTCTGCTCCCGTAAAGATTTACAACCTCTGTACAGGGTCACTATGAGTCAGAGCCGACTGCACGGTACTTAACAACAACAAACAAAAGACCTGGCCTGGGAGATTGTCTCTATAGTTACAATTGCTAACATACATTCTCATTATATGCTGAGCATTTTACACATGTCTCTAATTCTCACATCAGCTCTGCAAGGTAACTGTTAGTTTGCCCATGCTACCTGAAGGTTCAAGCTCACAAACTACTCCTCAGAAACCCTATACAGGGCTGCCATGGGTCGGAATCGACTCAATGGCACTTAACAACAACAACAACAACAACCTGAAGGTAAGCAATTCAAACCCACCAGCTGCTCTGTGGAAGAAATACAAAGTGGAGGACCCTGTAATGATTTACAATTTTGGAAACCCTAAGGAAAAGTTCTACTTTGTCCTATAGGGTCTCTAGGAGTTGGAACTGACTCAGTGGCAGTGAGTACATGGGTACAGTTGAAGAAAGGCATGTAGTATCTCTGACTGTATACCATTTTCCACTTGAGTGCATTGGATTTCTAGAGTTCTAATTCCAGTATTCTGATCTGTTAATGTCCCTGATTATCATCCCCAAATAATAATTCATTAACTAAGTGAGTTATTCTATGCTAGCGCCGCCTCTGCTACACTTGTCAAGAAAAGAACCTGTATCTGAGAACCCCTAAGACTAGCAAAGACATCCTCAAAGAAAACAGAAATGCCAAGAAAAGTACACATCTTAAGTAAATTCCTGTCTGTCACCGATAGAGTTAAAAGGTTCTGGGATATTGTTTCAGAGTTGAAAACTCTTCCTTTTTGGAAGGTGATCTGAACTTGAAGGAGGAAAAGAACAATATGAAACACCATGAAAACAGAACATATGTGATAAGCCTTATATACTGCCTTTTTTGAAGAGTACTGAACATATGCTCACTGAATACTCTTAGGAGCATGTTTTGTTTGCAGCTAAGATTTAGCATAGAAAATATTTACAGCGGTAAACTTCATTTTCACAATATCATGACATTCCTAGCAACAGCCCCCCATTTTACTGAGATTTCCAAATTTGTTTTCAAACAGAAGGTGGCTAGCCTTTGTAGTCTGAAAACAAGCCTTTTAGATATTTTCATTTAAAGCATGCTTATATAATCTTATAAATGCCAATGTATTGAACACTTTCTCTGCTTTAATATATTGATAAAGATTCAACATAGAAACCGGGTAGCAAGTAGGGATTTTGATTGGAAGTACCATATCAAAATCATATGTCTTGCATCCAGACACTGAAAAGCAGGGAATATGTGGGAAATATCCAGAGAGTCTTAAATTTTAGGTCTAACTTAAATGTCTGGCTTAAATGTTGATGAAAAAGAATAACAGCATCTAAGGAACAACTACAGCAAGCCAGCCATAAGACCTTCACCATCAAATATTTAGTAAGTCAGATTCTCAGTAGTGCTGAAGGTCTTGTCTCATTCACAGAATGGTCTACACGTTGGAGACTGGAGAACAGTATAACTTAAGTCTACACAGCAATCATATGGGGGCTTTCCCATAGCAATGCATTTCTTCTTGGGGCTTGGATAAGGTAACTAGTTCTGGCACTGAATTCATTGGTGGGAGGCAGTGGCATCACTTGGGTGGGGGGGGTGTGTGGACCTCACTGGGTGACACTGTTAGAGGGGATGATACAGAAATGACTGTCTATAAATTTTTTATGCAGTGTTTCAGAAAAAAAATATTTTAATTTTTATTAAAATGTCCCTGTAGTCAGTTATAACAACAACAAAAAATTTTGGAAGCTCTTTTTACAATTATCAATATACTTACAGGGCTAAAACTCCATGCTAACTTGTTTCTGAACTTTCTAATGCAGTCTGGTCAGAGTTGTCATTATTACCCAATCACAATGACACAACAAATCATGTGGTTTCATCTGCACGCATGACACGCATGCACTGTTATCTTCAGTGTTGTTGATGCTTGCATGTAGTTGCTATGGTCGCTGATTTTGTCAAGTGTTCTGGTGTTTTCTCTACAATATTGTGACAAATAGTATTTGTGGACCTCTATCAAGGAGCTCTGGTAGCATAGTGGTTATGAATCGGGCTGCTAACCTCACGGTTGGAAGTTCAAAACTACCAGCCGTTCTGCGGGAGAAAGATGAGGCTTTCTGCTCCTGTAATGATTTATAGCCTCGGACACCCTGTGCAGTATCACTATGAGTCAGAACCGACTCCATGGTACTTAACAACAACATCAAAAACTTGTTTGAGAATGAAGTAATTAAATGGAAAGAATGAGAAAGAAAAAAAAGAGAGAGACTATGCTCATATAATGCTGTAACTGACAATGCTGTAATTCAATGCATAAATATTTTACAAAGTAATGTTATTGTTAATATTCATATGAGCTAAAAAGTATTGCATTGTAGCAATTCACAACTCTATTTATCACATATTATTCTAGGATTATAATTGATAATAAACATGATTAAGGATTTTGTATGGTCTGTACAGGAGGAGATCCAGGGAAGGGGGAGTAAACCAACCCCGGTGAGGCCACTAGAGGGGAGATGAAGAAATTCTCATTTCTACTTGGATTCTCAATACATTTCAGGATCCTTATTTATTCTACTTGTAAATCGTAGCACCATAAACTTCAATACAAAGAATGAAAAATGCCTTCTCAGTGTGAATTATTCTTAATGATTCTTATTCAGTACTCACAAAGGAAGCACACTTTTTTCCAAATATCTAATCATCTGACAATCTGGCTTAATAACAATAAACTTTAGACAGCGTACTAAAATACTGAAACCAAAATAAATGTGAGGTATAACCCAACTACCAAGAAGTTACTAAAAGACATAACATGCCACTCTTTGGAGATTCTGAGACTATACAAATTCCCTGCTTCACATTGGAAGGAACTTGCCAGTAGCCTTGAATACAATTTTCTAGTTGCTGTGCAGTCAACTCCTAATCATGGCAACCCCAAGTGTAACAGAGTAGAACTGTGCTCCACAGGATTTTCAATCACTGATTTTTCAGAATAGACCACTGGGTCTTTCTTCTGAGGTACCTTTAGGTGGGCTTGAACTTGCAACCTTGAGGTTAGCAGAGGAGGGTTTTGCACTACTAGGAACTCCTTTACATACAATTGTTTGTAGTAAATCTCTAAATTCACACTTCAACAAGGAACAGAATAGCCAAAAGCTATGACTATTTTAAAGTTATTATTAGCTCTGAATGCAGCCCAGGATCTAAAGCTTTAGGGCTCATTGTCTATACGCCATTATTATTTATTTGGGAGTTCTGGCATTGGGGTAGGGGGCACAAGTATTAGACTAAATTGCTTTCAGGGCAGTGGTTCTACAGCTTTTGCTGCATCAAAATCATCTGTTTATGTTAAGTGCCACTGAGTCCATTCCAACTAGTAGTGACCCTGTAAAGGGTTTCCAAGGAGCAGCTGGTGGGTTTGAACCACCAACCTTGTGATTCACAGGCTAGTGCTTATCCTATAGCACCATGCCAGGAGTTCAAAACCACCTGTTTGTTGTTGTTACAAGCTGTCAAGTCAATTCTGACTCCTAGTGACCCTGTATAGGGTTTCCAAGGAGTGATTTGTGAGTTTGAACCGCCGACCTTGCAGTTAGTGCTTATCCTACAGCAGTACACCAGGAGTCTCCCACTATAGGGGTTGTTAAAGCACACACTCTTGAGCCCCATCCCAAGGGATTCTGATCAGCCCGACTAGCATGGGACCCAAATATTTCCAGGTCTAATAAATCTACAGGTGGTGAAGACTCTGCTTAGTGACACTACTCTAATGTCCTTTCCAATGTTAAGAGCCTCAGTTTCCCCTATTTGCAAAATTCTTTACAGTTCAGATTTTAGGGCACACAATCTAAGATCACTATTGGGGCTGTCAGATCCCTCTTTCCACCCTGTTCACTTCAAATCCCAAACCTCTGAATCCCTCACTCACCGAGATTTTAGCACTCCAGAGTGGCTGCAGTCAGCGCCCAAGCTCCTCTTGGGCGCTTTCAGCCAGCGCGTCTGGATGGAGCTCGTGCTGAGCCCCAGTGCACTCTGCAGTTCCAGGTGATGTCCGTTAAAACGCAGAGCACTTAGGGAGGCTCTTTTAAGCCTATGCTGACCTGTGACCTTGGTCTGGCTCACCCCACCCAGCTCTTTGCTAGTGTTAGTATGAGTGTGCAGAAAAACTGCAGCTGTTAGCTTTCTCCATACCATCTAGCAGCGAGTTTAGAGTTTCCCCTGGCTGCCAAATGAACGTGAGAAGGGAGGATTCCTCAGAAACCGAGAATGTTTTATTTGCCAGATTCTGAGCTGAGGTGGCTACTGCTGCTTGAACTCGGGACTTGGCGTTTGGCTCCAAATGTTTATCATTCCCCAGAGCCAATCTGCAGAGAACCTGAGAGAATTTCCAAACAGAGGATCTGTGCTGGAGAAACTAGGATAGGAAAGAGAGAAAGTAACGGATGCTTGTCCAGCAGCTTCCCAGGAAGCTGGGAAGAGAAATGGAGCAAACCACAAAAATGAAGATGTGATTTAGCACACACATCACAATGAAGAAGTTAAAAAAGTATTGACTACTCTTAGCTTGTCCAAGCCCATCAGCTGTTCCTCAGAAACCCTATAGAGGGTCGCTGTGGGTCAGAACCGACTCGACGGCACTTAACAACAACTCTTAGCTGAATGGCATCTTTTAAATAGTTGCTTGTTTATTTTATGTCATCAGTTGAGATGTTATATCACATAAAGGTGTATCTCTCAGCTTGTGTGGTTGCTTTAAGCTTTCAGTACATTGCTGCAGCCCACCAGGTTCTTCAGGCTGTCCACAAAGTTGCCGTCCAGTGGGTTTCAGCTCAACCAAATCCCATATACGTGTACAACAGAATGAAACACTGCCTGATTTTGCCTTACGCCTATGATCTGACCACTGTGCTCCATGGGGTTTTCATGAGAAGATTTTCTGAAGTGGATAGCCAAGCCTTTCTCCATAGCCCAGTTTAGAAACCCCATTGGAGCCTGTTCAGCATCACAGCAACACGAAAGCCTTCACAGGCAGGTGGTGGCTTCACTTGAGCTGCATTGGCTAGGAATTGAACCCTGGTGTCCTGCATAACCAAACCAAACTTAATTCACTGCCATCAAGTTGATTCTGACCAGGTTTCTGAGACTAAATTTTTATGGGAGCAGACAGCATTGTCTTGAGCCTCTAACCTTGCGTTTAGCAGCACAGTCAACACCTAATCCACAGCATCACCAGGACTCCTTTGTTGTTGTTATTGTCAAGTGGGTTCCCCACCCATCCATAGTGACCCTGCATAGGGTTTCTGAGGAGCAGCTGATGAGCTTGTATTGCTGACCTTGTGGTTCAAACCAACCTTGCAGTCGAATGCATAAATGCACAGTACCACACCAAGACTCCTTTGTTGTTGTTAAGTGCCATCGAGTTGGTTCTGACCCATAGCAATCCTGTATAGGGTTTCCAAAGAGCAGTTGGTGAACTTGAACTGCCGACATTGCAGTTCAAACCGACTTTGTAGTCCAGCACATTAACCCATAGTGCCACACCAGGACTTCAAGACTCCTTTAGAAGGTAAGAATTCTATCACCACTGAGAAGTGCTGATGTTATTTGCACTGATAAAAGTTTATTAAAAGGCCAAGAGGACATGTGACAAATAGGAACTCCTACTTGCTCAGCAAAGTCCTGTGAGGCACCAAGCCCCCTAATTCTCCGACTGCTTCAGAAGTATATTAGAAAGTTGCCTAGTATGTTTCAGAAAGAAAGGGCTGGGAAGATGGAGAGAAAGATGTCAAATGAGAACTAGCAGGTTTTCTTTCCACTTATTATTTTATTTTATTTCAAGGAGAGCACAGATGTGTGTAAACAAATAACTTTTTATTTGTTTCTTTCTTCCTTTCATAAGGGAAAATGATGTTGGCTGAACTGTTTCTCCTCAGAAGAGAGTACATTTGATCCAGGCTAACGAGACCACCAGTACTGGAGTTCTGCTTAATCCAGTCAGGGTTATTGATTGTTTTGCACAGAACATCCTGAAATTGAGGATTTGGGTGCAGTTTTATTCAAGACATGCCCTACGCACAATATCATCCAGTCTTATTTCTAGAACATAATCAAAGGAAGGGATAGGACAGAACAATGCCAGAGAATGTTTGCACTGACCAAGATGTACCTCCCATTCCCCAGAACTTGCCCTTCAGTACCAATGAACCTCAGAGCCTGTACAAGTTTTAATGAAGAATGTGCCATTGACCACCAGTGTGAACACTGAAAGGGACACTAAGGGCTGGAGATCAGGAAACTGGAATCGGGGTGACAAAAGTAGGCTTCTCCTATTTCTCATTCATGCCAAACCAAGGCAGAACTTTGCACCTGTTGTGTCTGTATACCTTCAGTATGCCGACCCAGGAAAACAAAGATTTATTAATTGAGAGGTTGTTCCTGGCAGCTCAGTGATGAAAGCACTTAGTCAGTAGTTCAAACCCCCCAGCTACTCCAAAGAAGAAAGATCTGGCAGTCTATTCCCTAAAGATCCACAGCCTTGGAAACCGTAGGGGCCAGTTCTACTCTGTCCTGCCCAGTCCCTATGAGTCAGAATTGAGTCATAGCAATGAGTTTGAGTTTTCACGACCAAGATTTATGCCCCAAGAGAGAAAGGAGTCTTGTTCGATTTCAAGAGAAAGGTGGGGTCCACTCTTGCACAATTAGGGCGCTATTCAAACAGCATTAGAGTTAGAAGGAAATTGTTTTTACTGGGTTAATTCCCTGAAAAGAAGTAGCATGATATATATTTTTTTACTTGCAATACAGTTGTAATTTAACTTTCACAGTCACACTATAAAATAAAAGTGGACTTTGGGGTTCCATACTCTTTTCCACAAATTCAACTTTTCCTTTCTTCTGCTTATAAAATTGAAACAAGTTTTTTTTCCCCCCAAATAAATTGTAACACAAAATTTGTCCTCCAAAGAGAATTGCATTTATTCCATTCAGGATGCATGATTTCATTTAATTTAGAAAATAGCTGAATGAGGTAGGAGTTTAGAGTTAAGCATCTGAAGAAATTCAGGAATGAAAAGCACTCGATTATCATTTTCTAAAAAAATCAATCTGATTGGGCTTTGATTACATTTATTGATTTTGACTTAACTTTCCATTTTCTCTAGAAAAGAAATCTAAAATTTCAAAAGTTCTGCAGCTGTTCTAAATGAGGAGATAGTATCAGATGGAGAGAACCCAAACTCTGCTTTACTCTGCAAAGATTAATTCCTGCTGGTGATATTTTTGGTGATACTTCCCAAAAATATTAAATCCATGCCAGACATCACAAGATGATTCTGGATGGGAGATAATTTTAGACAGATGGAACATTGTTGACCTTCTGCTTGATGTAATCAAAACTACGTCAAGTGACATCTTACCATGTGATTCAATGTCACTTTGTCATGCCAGTATGCCAGTACATAGAAAAATGAATAGCAGTTAAAATATAATATTGATAACCAAAGTTCAAATATTTTCCTGTCCCTGCATTAAACTATATTGGAATTCAGTGTACTTTTCGTTCTCTATATTAAATAATACTAAGAACAAGCAAAAAAATGACTTAGCTACTTATCCAGGAAATACTGGCTCCTAAAAAGACCAGTCAACTTTGCTTGCTTATAATTACTAACAGCTTGCTCAACAGACTTGCTTCTACTCCTTCATCATCCTGTGTCCACCAATCCAAAACTATTTTATCATAAACGCTGCCCAAATCCAATCAGTGTCCCAACTTGGAAACTCACTTAAAATTCACCCAACCCAAAATCTAAATCCTGGATCTGGATCCTCCCTTGATTTCCCTTCTGAGACATTACTTTGTATCCTCTTAGATTTTATTCCTTTCTTGACACCCTACCTCCCAGTACACACCCCAGAGTTGTAGAGGATCTGAGCTGGTGACCTCCCATAAAGGCTCAAAGAGAGGGACTTTAAGGAAGGCAAAGTGTTCCTCTCCTATAATACCAAATGTCCACCTTTATGTGATTCCGAAGCGTGCTTCCAAAGTGTCCCTGAAATGTGATTCCAAATGTGATTCCGGTGTCCCTGGAATCACAGGTGTGGTGCAGATAGAGGGAACACAAAGAAAATGGGAGGAGTACCCAGTTGAAGCTGAATAACAGGCTAACTTCCAAGTTTCCAAATTGAAGTCTGAATTTAGGAACTGATTTATAATCTTCCTAAGAGAGTTATCTGATTTTACACTAATCTACCGAAAAAAGTCAATGGCATCCCAATGCCTAAAAGACGAAGTTAAACTGCCGTTATTGCTGTTCCAACTCATAGCAACCCTATGCACAATAGAACAAAATATTGGCAGTACCTGAGCCATCCTCACAAATGTTGCCATATTTAAAGCCATTGCTGTAGGCACTGTATCAATCCATGTCGCTGAGAGTCTTCCACTTTTTTGCTGACCCTGGACTTTACCAGGCATGATGTCCTTCTCCTCTTGATAATATGTCCAAAGTATGTGAGATAAAGGCTCACCATTGTTGCTTCTAAGGAGCATTCTGATTGTATTTCTTTCAAGGCAGGCTTGTTCAATCTTTTGGTAGTCCATTGTGAATCTAATATTCTTCATCAACACCACAATTCAAAGGCATCAATTCTTCTTTGATTTTTCATATTCATTGTCTAACTTTCACACGCAAGTGAAGTGAGTGGAAATCCTGTGGCTTGGAACAGGTACACTTTAAAGCTCAAAGTGACATTTTTTGCTTTTTAACACTTTAAAGAGATCCTTGCAGCAGTTTAGCCCAATGCAGTATGTCTTTTGATTTCTTGTCTGCTGCTTTCACTGGTTGTGGATCCAAATAAAATGAAACTCTTGACAATTTCAATCTTTTCTCCTTTGGTCACAATGTTGCTTAATCGGTTCAGTTGTTGTGATTTTTATTTTCTTTAAGGCTGTAGTGTTAGATCTTCATTAGTGAGAGCTTCTAGTCTTCTTTTCTTTTAGCAAATATGGTTGTATCATCTGCATATTGCAGGTTGTTAATGTGTCTCACTCCAATCCTGTATGCAGTGTGATACTTACAGCCTGATTAGAGTAACTACTACAATGCTCTAAAATTACAATGGAAGGTAAGGAAAGGCCACAGTGGGTAGATAACTGTAGACCAGGGCTTTGAAGGATGTGTAGGATTTCACACGATGGACAACAAGGCTGGTAAATTATCCTAGTTATGCTAAGGTAAATTAAAATGGGCAAATGACTTCATTGGATCTCAGTATCCTGACCTACCCAACTACCATCAATAGCATTGGGTAATACCAACAATTGGACTCATTTATCTGTGCTTATGAATATTCAGTGCAATATCTCTCATAAATGAAACTGAATATAAAAACTGCCAGAGCTTTACTGGTCACACCTCTTTATTGTATATTTCTTACAGTCTCCTTCTATTTTCTAGTTACACAGATTAGCATCCATCTTCAATTCAGTGTATGTTCATTAGAGATTCAATTTCAGAAGATTGCAGAACATTTTTGTCAATGATAAAATGCAAAGTTAAATGGTTCCAGTTTCAGAAAATGCTTCATTCCAAATAGATGTCCATGTTCACTTTCTAATAGGAAGGTACAGTTAAATTACTTGATATGGCTATTCTAACCGTAGTCTTTCTAATTCCCACCAAATGATTTGGTGAAACCATGCAGACAGCCTCGGTTTTAAATGCGTCGTCTCAGAAGTAGAACTGGGCTACCATTAATATTAATAAATCCATTAATAAGGAAGAGCCAGGAATGAAGCACATTCTTTGGACACTAAGATCCCTGAATGAACCTCTTGTATCCAGGAGTCAGAGTTGTGATACATGAGAGACAGAAGAGGAGTGGCAAAGAACAGGGCCTTCCCACCCAGGGTGCCAGTAAAGCTGAGTGACTTCAGGCAGGAAGCTAGCTTGAGGAGTGAGTTGTCCTTTGGACATTTATCGACAATGCTAAAGGAGCTTTGTGACACTTGCCTGAGCAGGCCAGAGGCCAAGTGACCATGTGGCTGAGAGGCCAAGAACCAGAGAGGTGTACTTGCTGGTCCAGCAGGGGAGAGATACTCTTGATAGGACAAACTATATCCTGAGCCTTTCAGATTTCTAACCTACAGGAGTCCTGGTGTGGCGCTGTGGGCTAATGTGTCAGACTGCAAAGTGGCTTGAACTGCGAAGTCCAGTGTTTCAAGCTCACCAGCTGTTCCTTGGAAACCCTATACGGGGTCGCTATGGGTTGAAATCGACTCACCGGCACTTAACAACAACAACAATGTTTCTAATAAAATTCATAATGGTGAGTATTGTCTGTGAGTTCCATGTGACCACTGCAACAGATTGTTGAACCCAGCAGAGAAGTAGAGAGTGCTGTGGGAGGGATGGTTGGTGTCAGAATTGTTAAGGAAGGCTAGAGGGTGTTGGTATGTCTGACCTCTACCTCATAGGAATCAGCCAAAGATTGATGCTGGTGGTGACTCTCTTCCTTCCCCCTTGTGAGATCAGAGGAGGTCAGATGTGGTCCCCTGTCATTCTTACAGAGAACTGCAGGAAATAGATATTTCTAGCCATTTGGTTGAGGTTAATAGTAGTGTCTGAGAGGCACTTCTTAATGGGAAATTATTAAATATCCAGATTTTTTGTGTTTTTTATTTTGTATACACAGGATGTTAACTACTAGATTATGTAGGTCAGTGTCAAATTCTTCACCAAACTGCAAGCTCTTGAGGCCAAGAGCTGTGCTCATTTTATATTAATTACTATATCCCCAGGAACCCAGGGAATTGCTAATTGGAATCGGTTCTGACTCATAGTGACCCTGCACAGGGTTTCCAAGGCTGTAAATCTTTACAGGAGCAGAAAGCCTCATCTTTCTCCCATAGAACAGCTGGTTGTTTCGAACTGCTGACCTTGAGGTTGGCAGCCCAATTCATAATCACTATGCTACCAGAGCTCTTCAATAAATAATTTTTATTTATTTATTTATTTTAATTTAAGGTTTTTATTGTGGATTGAGTGAACGTTTACAGGGCACATCATCAGTTTCACATTCAACAATTCATATAACTTGTTTCATTACTTTGATTATAATCCCCTCCATATACCATCA
>NW_006408546.1:3236727-3244412 GCF_000296735.1 Chrysochloris asiatica | reverse complement strand
ATGGGCTAATGAACCACACTAACATCAGTCTCTGTGTCGCTGAGACCAGAAAAACTAGATGGTGTCCTGCTACCACACCAACCACTTTGAAAGGATAACTTTATAAGGTCCTGGATAGAATGTAAGAAAAATGTGGAACAAAACTCAAAATCATCAAAAACCAGGTTCAGCAGTTCAAACCCACTGTTGGAAACACTGTGCAGGGTCTCTGTGCATCAGAACTGACTCAAAAGCATTTAACAACAACAACAGTAACTGGTCAGCTTGCCTAACTGATGGAACCCCAGTGACTATGACCCTTAGTCACCTCTCAGGTCTGGAAATGAACTCACCGTTATGGCACACTTTTCAATCAAACAATAGATTTGTTAAAAGGAACAATGACAGTAGGGAGGTATACACATTTCAGAATAATCAACCATTTGAGATCAAGGGGGAGCATTTACCCAAGGATGATTTAGGAGAGTAAGGAAAAAAGGAAGAATGAAAACAGGAAGCACAGGGAGGAAGTACAATAAGTGATGTTACATTGTGGGGCTTGCAATCAGTGACATGAAATAAAATGTATATAAATTTTTAATGGAAAACCGATCTGCTCTATAAAACTACACCCAATTCACACATGCATACACAAAGTTAAAAAAATAAAAAGTAAATTTCAAGTGAATGGTCTAGAGGAATTGCAGATTCCCTCCATTTACAAAGGCCACTATATAATTAATTACCCTTCTACATTTTTACCACGTCTTTCTAACTTTTATATCTAGGTTATTCCTGTCTGAAACTTCCATGCGATTTACAGTTCATTTCCATTTCTGTGGCTTCTAGGTTATTCCAACAATCACGCATAACAAACTACTACCTTGCTGTGAGACTTGTGACACTGAGCCTCTCTTTTTCTCACTTTGAGGGCTGCTGTGGAGTCCTGACGTGGCACTGTGGATTAAGGCACCAGACTGCAAAGCCATTTGAACTACAAGGTCGGTGGCTGAAGCTCACCAGTTGCTCCTTGGAAACCCTATACAGGGTCATTTTGGGTTGGAACCGACTCGATGGCACTTCACAACAACAAGTTGTCAGATGTGGCTCTGCTTCAGGCTGACCATTAGGTGGACTTGGTTCCAGGCCTGAGTTGGTGAAATTTCTCCTTCACACCTCTCTCCATAGCCTCCTTAACCCAATGATGGACAAATCACCTGGACAAATCCTGCATGAATAAAATAGAAAAATATATCTTCCCACTCTAGTGAATGGACTCCTGGTGTGGCACTATAGGATCAGCAATGGACTGCAGACCACAAGGTTGGCAGTTCAAACCTGCCAGCTGCTCCTTGGAAACCTATGTAGGGTTGCTATGAGATAGAATTGACTTGACAGCACTAAACAACAACAACTCTAGTGAAAGGACTCAGCATGTCTCACGACCAAGGGCATGGATATGAAGAGAAGGTGAGAACATACCATTAATAAACTGAAGATTATCTCTAAAAGAAACATAAATGTCAAGTGAAATTAGTCAACCACAAAAGCACAAATATTGTATTAAAGCATTATTATAAAAGATTGAGGAAAGGTTTCCAGACTGAAAGAAACATTATTTGATGGTTACCATGGGCAGGATGGAGGGGAGAGTAATTCGTTGGTTAGAGGGTAGACACATGTTAGCTTGGGTGACATTTATGCATGAGTGTCTGTCTTCATAACCTTCCAAAAATATCAGATTAGATGTAGAGGTCCTGCTAGAAGATTTCTACTTACCAGATGCATTCTCACTTTCAAACTCAAGGCCATGTTTTTCACTAGACTCAAATTGAAGGGCATCCAACTGGTATGAGACCATATTACATTTTATCACTGTACTGTCTCTTTGCCTCCTGAAAACAAGTCCTAAATTGCCCAGGGGCTCACAGTTTTGGTGTCTGAGAAGAGAGATGGTCTTAGAGGGTGGGTGGGGGGTGAGGGGTAAGTCTCTGCATGTGTGCCAACTCTGACTTATGGCAACCCCAAGTGTGCAGAGTAAAACTGCTCCCTAGTGTTGTTGGAGGAGAATATTGAAAGTGCCATGGGCTGCCAAAAGAACCAACAGATCTGTGTTGGAAGAAGTGCACACAGAGTGTTCCTTGTAAGCCAGGATGGCCAAACTTTGTCTCTCATACTTTAGACATATTGTCAGGAGGGACCAGTCACTGGAGAAGGATATCATGTTTGGTAAGGTGGAGGGTCAGAGAAAAAGAGGAAGACCCCCAATGAGATAGACCGGCCAAATAGCAGCATCAGTGGGCTCAAGCGTGGCAACAGTAGTGAGGTTGGCCCAGGATCAGGTAGTGTTTCGTTCTGCTGTGCATAAAGTTTCTGTGAGTCGGTATTGACTCGATGGTACCTAACAACAACAAAAATGTTTCCCAGGCAGATCATTAGTCTTTTTCTGAGGAGCCTCTGGGTGTGTTCAAACCACAAAACTGTTGGTTGTTAGTCAAGTGCTTAACTGTTTGCATCACTTAGGGACTGTACATGTGGCTGCAAATATGCAATTGGACTCTACCATTCACAGATAGTCTCCCCTCTCCTCATCTATCTACCTGAAGTTAGCCTATTCACACAGTTCTCGTTTCTAATTTGTATAACTTTCTATAAATTCTAAAACTGATACATGCTTGCTTGCTATACAATGCTTATATATTACAAAGATGCACAATGCTAATGATAAAAAGCCAATCACTTTCTCTGCCTTCACCTCCTATTTTCACATCCTTTAGTCCTTCAGGAGTCCTGGTGTGGCGCTGTGGGTTAATTCGCCAGACTGTAAAACCGTTTGAACTACAAGGTCGGCAGTTCAAGCTCACCAGTTGCTCCTTGGATACCCTATACAGGGTCGTCATGGGTTGGAACTGACTCAACGGCACTTCACAACAACAAAAAGTCCTTCAGGTATGGCACTATAGGATAAGCACTAAACTTCAAGATGGGTTTGAACCACAAGGTGGGTGGTTCAAAGTCACCAGCCACTCCTTGGAAACCCTATACAGCACTTAACAGCAACAACAGCAGTCCTTCAGGAGTTCTATATCTATTTCCAAGAGTATGTATTTGTTAATTGGTGTTGTGGATTGAATTGTGTCCTTCAAAAAGATTTGTGAAAGTCCTAGCCCCTCTACCTGTAAATATGACCCTGTTGGGAAATAGAAGCTTTCTTTTGTTCTGTTAATGAGGTCCTACCAGAGTGTTGTTGTTGTTGAGTTCTGTGGAGTCACAATTCTGACCCATATCAAGCCTGTATAGGGTTTCCAAGGAGCAGCTGGTGAACTTGAACCGCAGGACTCCTGCTCCAAGTGGGCTTTGCAGTTCAGCGCATTGACCAACTGTGCTCCACCAGAAGTCCTCCTACCAGAGTAGAATGGGTCCTAAACCTAATCTCTTCTGAGTGGTATTTTGTAAAGAGAACAGGAGAGACACACACACACATAGGGGAGGACAGGTGTCATGCGAGGACATGGCTACAAGCAAAACAACACCAAGGATTTCTGGCAGGCACCAGAAACTAGGAGCGAGGCCTACAGATGGAAGACCTTGACTTAGATGTTTAACTCCCAGAGCTGTGAAAAAATACATGTCTGTTCTTTATAGTCACCCATCTACCTGTGTTGTCTTTAGTGGCAGTGCTGAGGAAACTAAGGTAATTGGCTAATTTCTTTGTTTAGTTTTCTACCATTTCTAGGACTTTTGTGCACACAGTACTGCAACATGAACTCACTCTACCATCTTGAATGGTTACCATCACATGACTGCTAAAGTTGTTATATCTATCCTTGAAGATATCCTAGATCTGTGTTATTATTGCTGACTTGCAAATAAGCACTGGCCTGTACACAAAGAATCTATGAAAACCAACACAGGCCTAAGGAAAGCAAGTAGTGACCTGAAAGAAATGACAAATACTCGGGTATTTTTCTGTTTGTTTTCTTGGCTCTTAGGAAACACAATTCCTGTCTGATTTATTGAGCATTCACAATTATGTTTATATATAAGAATTGTTAAATATTCATTCTCGAGCTTCCAAACATCTGTCAAGAATAAACATGATAATTGTATAAACATGTCCTTAAAAGAACCAAATAATGAAAAGTTTCAGATTCTAAAAATTAATGCTACTGTATAAATCCACTTACCAAGTCATACAATGGTTGGGTGTCCTGAATTGGAGTTCATTGATAATGATCCCAGCTGCGTACACCTGAAATTTCTGTGCTGTATTAGTTCCATAAAAGGAAAACATTGCAACCAGATGAGTAAAGCAGTGGTTGAAAGGGGGACATAAACCCAAGAAGATGAATTTTAATGTTCAGATCATCACATAAGATCGTCCCACAAAATGTCTTCAATCCCGTGAGTAAGTTTTTACTTCTGATACTGTTTTGTGAGAAAAGATTTTACAAAAGGATTTCAGATGCTTCCGAAATCCAAATGAAACATATACTCATACCATACTAAAATTCTTATGACTATAACCCACATCCCCCATCTAAGAAACTCGGAAAAGGATCTGTAAAAAGGAAGAACGTTTTAACAGGCAAGATCAAGGTCCAGATTTTACAAATACCCATCATTTGGGGAATGGATAAACATATTGTGCTATATCCATATACTATTGCTAAATGGAATGCTATTTAGCAATAAGGAAAAGCAAACTCCATATGCATGTAACAGCATCAAAAACATTATAGTAAATGAGACACAAAAGACTACCTATTGTATGAATTCATTTATACAAAATTTCAAAAAAAGGAAAATTTATCAAGATAGAAAGCAGATCAGATGTTACCTGGGCTGGGGCATACTGACTGTAAATGGGTATAAGGGAATATCTGGGGTGATCAAAATGCTCTGAAACAGAATTTGTTGATTGTTGTGCAACTGTGCAAGTTTACTAGAAGTCACTGAACACATTTATAATGGATAAATTTTATCACATGTAAATTATACTTCAGAAAGAGTTTAAACCACTACTCTTTTGTCAGTTTGTCATACTGTGATGTCTTACATGTTGCTGTGTTGTGGGAAGCTATGCTAGCAGTATTTCAAATACCTGCAGGGTCAGTCACATTGGATAGGTTTCAGTGAGCTTCCAGACTAAGACAGACTCGGGAGAAAGGACTATAGAAATTTACTTCTGAAAATTACTCCATTGCCACCAAGTTAATTCCAACTCAGTGATCCTATAAAACAGAGTAGAACTGTTCCATAGGATTTCCAAGGCTGGACTGTTTACAGAAGTAAATTGCCACATTTTTTCTCCCATGGAGTCAATGATGGATTTGAACTATCATCCTTGTGCCTTCCATAAATGTCCAATTCTCACATTTACAACTTCCCATTAATGTTAAAAGGTCTGCTGCTGATGCCCAATATTACGACTTGGTGGGTCAGATAATATTCAATTCATAATAGGAAGCTTAGGTCACATGGCCTTTTGATTGTGAAAATACATGTAATAGGAAAAAAACCAAAAACCATGTGGAATCTAGGTAATTTTCCTTACAAGACTTGTAGGATATACATTATCCCCTACGGGATCTCTCACAACTTCCTCTTAGTCCACTTTCTAGTCAGCTATGGATTCGTGTCCCTCTGAACACTTACCCTTCTCTGAAAGTCCTTCCTTAGGTTGTATTGTTCCCCAGTGCTTTGAGTAACAGCTGTAACTGAGGAAGCTTTGTTCCTGGCAAAACTGCTCTTGCCCTCAAGGAAATCAGACACAAAATATAAATAAAGATAAAACTATGAAATAAATAATGCTAAGAACCACATGAAGGATCCACAAAGACTGTAAGTGTAGTAGTTATTTAAGAAAGAAGTTGTTTTTGAGAGCTGAAGATGTCAGAGAAAGCCTTCCTGAGGACGTTGGACTTGAGTTGTTATTTATTGGAAAGATAAAGAGTAGACAAGGAGAAGGTTAGTATGCATGGAGCACTCTGAGCCAGCAGAGGGAAATAGTCAAAGGGCAGAGGGGAAAGTCTGTGGGATGAAACCATCAACTAAAGAGTAAATTGTCCATGGGTTGATATAGAATTGTTTTATTATCATCCTTTATTAAGACTATTACAAACACAAACCCTACCCTTGTCCCCGTCACCATTAACAACACCATTTCTGTGAGGAACACACACACATCCAGAAATACCTGCTACGTTGTTGTCGTTAAGTGCCATCGAGTCAGTTCCAACTCATAGAGATCCAGCATGGGGTTTCCAAACAGCAGCTGGTGGGTTTGAACTGCCAGCCTGTGGTTAGCAGTCCAGTGGTTAGTCTACAGTGCCACACTGGGACTCCAAAAACATCTTCATACTCAAATTATGGGAAAGCATCTTATCTTTCCCCTTTTAATTCCTACTTTGGAGAAGAACCAAAGACATTTTATATCAATGGTGATGTTTTGTTTTCTTTTAAAGAAATTAATGAGGAGAACTACTTAACTTAATTCCCTCTTGTAATACGTCACTGCCCAAATATTTTTGAATCCCACAAATGCAGCATATTCTATGTTAGTGTATACTACACTTAAAATTTACCAGAACATTATATCATGGTAACTTGCCCAGCAGTTTTTCACTATGGAGTTCTGGTCATTTCTGTCTTTATATACACAGCTTCATTCATTCATTAATTCACTTAACAAATTTTTATCAAGCACCTACTATGTGCTAGTGATAGAATGACTAAGATAAGTTGGTTGTTCAAACTCACCTAGTGGCTTTGAGGAAGAGCTCTACAACAATCTGCTCCTGTACAGATTACAGTGTGTTAGCTCTATGTGGCAGTTCTACATTGTCACATATAGTTTCTATGAGTTGGAATCAGCTTCAGGACACACAACAATAGCAACTATATGCCAGGAACTGGGCATATAATAGTCAATGAAAACAGACACAATTCTTGCCTTGTGCAGTCTTTGGTGCTACAAAAGAGACAAACATTCTATGAGGGTAAATCAAAAGTATTGCTTCAAGAGGCAGGGTTTAATGGTGGCTAGGGTGGAGGTGAGTGAAATTCACCATCAGCAATAACATAGAATACCAGGCAAAGCAGATCCAGGGCACAGCTGCAAAACTCAGAACCACAGAGATAGGAATATTTAAAAGGTTTGAAGGCTTATAGATAGTGGAACTTGTAGCAAAAGTAAGAAATTGCATATTTTTGAATCTGCTGGGCTCGGAGGCTCGCCGACATCTTGGGCGAGACCAAACAGCAAGACCAAGCAAAAATGCCACGGGAACCTCTGAGCAAAGGTGGACAATACACTTTGTTGGTTTTGCTTTGTTCTGATTTTCTTTTCTTTTCTTTTTTTTTTTTTGGTATCTGTTCATTGCCCTCCCCCTACTGTTGGCATATCTCCATTCTGGTGACTAGTAGGGGTGCCTGAGTGAGTGGACATCCCTCTCCCTGACCACTAGTCAGTTCTACTGCCACACATGCACACAGATACTCTCAGCCCAAGGGCTGGCCATGAACTGTTTTTTTGTTTGTTTTGTTTTGTTTTTAAATACAGGAAAGGCCAGGGCTGGGGTGTAGAGAGGGAAAGAGAGTTTAAAAACAAAACAGGCCAAAAATTAAATTAAATCCTGAAGTAAAGCATAACAACTAACAGTGGCATCTTTAAATCTCTCAAGAGAGGACATTAAAGTAATATG
>NW_006408546.1:3223256-3224621 GCF_000296735.1 Chrysochloris asiatica | reverse complement strand
ATGTCAAAGACACATTTTAGTTTTTATTCTAGGGACCTTGAGAACACATTAAAATATTATAACCAGGGGTGCATAGCCTACAGTTTGAAAGGATCACTCTGGGAACCCTACCTTGGGCAATCTGACAGAGTAGGTATTCAGAAAATCTCTTTCTCCAGTGTCAAGAAGTATTCAGCTGCTAGATTAATTATAACTAACAAGCTTTTAATGGATTACTGAATTTATAAGGAAGTACAGGAAATCTCTAAGGATTTGCGAAAAAATAAGCTGAAACCACAGAGACAGACAAAGATGAACAGAAGTTAGTATTTCTGGTGACAAAAACAATCTCAAGAACTTGGAATTTAGGTGAATTCATGGGTAACTGAATCAGGGACTAGGAAGCTAGCCCTTTATGGTGCGGTAAATTGCTGTAATATGACCTTTCTAGTAATGGTCTTGCAATTCTCACAAAATGATTGGGTAAGAGTATGCAAATAAGGTGTTTGTGACCCACCAAAGGGACTGAACAATTTTTCTGAGGCAAATAAGGTTGTGGGATAGGGACTATGCAAACAAGGTTCCCATAACCCTTGTATAGGATCCCTGGTGATGCAATAGCTAAAGTGCTCGTCTGCTAACGGATAGGTTTGCAGTTCAAACCAACTAACTACTCCATGAGAAAAAGATGTAGCAATCTGCTTCTATAGGATTAACAGCCTCAGAAACCCTTTGGGAGTAATTCTATTCTGTCCTATAGGTTCACTATGACTTGGAATCTACTTAATAACAGTGTGTTTGGTAGGTTTGGGTAACCTTATAGGTGATTGATTAGTTTGTGGTCTTGCTAGAGGCCCACACCTGAAATTTATAAGGATCTTTCTGTATTACCAATTTCCCTGACAGAAGTTTTAAGAAAAAACATACAGAGGGAGAAGAAAAAGCTGTAATACTGAAGATTGCAAGAGACTGTGAGACAGCTCAGAGCCACAGCAGCTCCAACAGCAGAACCAGTAGACTGCTGCAAGACAACACAGTTAGCCTCCCTGTCCACAGAGTCTGAGACAGGTGAGTGCCTCCAGGAAGGAGGCTTGCTGGCCGAGTATGGGAAGGGCCTTTGGACAATTATCAACTGGCTTAGAAAGCTTTGTAACATTTACACAAACAGTGCAGTGGCCAGGCCTGAGTAGGGGCAGATGTCGAGAGTACAAAGTCCAGGTTTAAAGCTCAGGATTCTGGCCAGGAGTGAAGGTCCAGTAGCAGCAAGTACCAAACAAATTCTGGATGCTGTTAAGTGCTGTCAAATCGGTTCCAACTCATAGTGACCCTATATAGCGTTTCCAGGGAACAACTGGTGAGTTTGAACTGCCCACTTTGTGGTTCAAA
>NW_006408546.1:3199774-3222721 GCF_000296735.1 Chrysochloris asiatica | reverse complement strand
TTTTTTAATTGTGACTTGAGTGCAGGTTTATAGGCAAGATCATCAATTTTACAGTCAAGAAATCATGCATTTTGTTTCACCTCCGTGATTGCAATCCCTTCTGTGCAACAACAGCTGTCCCTCTTCCTCCTTGTGGTTACCCATGAACAGAGTTCCTCTTTTTTCATACTTTTTTAAAGGTTTTTATTGTGGATTGACTGAAAGTTTACAGGGCAGATCATCAGTTTTGCATTCAACAAATCATAGACTTTTTTTATTACAATGATTATAATCTCCTCCATGTACCATCAGTTAACAGTATTTAAAGTGTTTAAAGCTATTCACATTAGCTCTTTTTTAAAAAAAATACACTTAGGCAAATATAATAATTTATACCACCAAAGAGCACATTCTGCAAGTCTTCCTCCTGGCCACCAGCTCTTAGTCCCTCTCTTCCCATGAACAGTTCTCAGCTGCTGCCTCTCTCCATGTCCCCATCTCTGCCTCCATCTCTGGTATCGCTGCTTTTCTGGATAAGGTCTCGCATTCTGCTTGTGCTCTTCTCTCTTGATGATCCCAGGGTCCTTTGTTTCAGGGCTGTAAGATTAACTACTACCATGTTTTTGTTACAAAACTTCTGCCTTTACAGTGTGACAGTCGCAATTAGTCATGATAACAATTACTCACTATTGAATCATAAGAATTTTATCCCATCTCTTTTAACCAAAACTATTCAATGGGGACACTTTCTTTCCTCCACACTGTTAAACTCCCTCTTGAAATCTTGTAAACTAGTCACGTCATACCTTTATTGCCCACTCATTTAGGCAGCCAATGTCAGGAGTCCTGGTGTGGCTGTGGTGCTGTATGTTAATGCACCAGACTGCAAAGTCATTTGAACTGCAAGGTTGGTGGTTCAAGCTCACCAGCTGCTCCTAGGAAATCCTATACAGGGCTGTTATGGGTTGGTACTGACTCAATGGCACTTCACAACAACAACAACGTATAAGGTGCCCATCCCTATCTACCCTGTGTACAGAAGAGAAAGCATTGATACTTGATGTGAAGACTCCTTCATACTTGTTATGAAGACTCCTTCCCTCTCTGTTGGTATTTAGAGTTACTACTTCCATGAGTATAGGTCAAGTTCAATTTACCCTAGTTTCCTTTACCAAAAATTGTTTTGTGAGAACAAACATGATGACGGACCAAGCAGGCTCAGAGGATGGTCCCAGAACTCTGAACCACAAGTAAAGGAATACTGAGAAAATTGGAAGTGGAATTTGTAGAAGAAGCAAGAAATCCTGTGCTTTCTAATCCAAGGCACTCATTTGCTCCCTGAGTGGCCATCTTGGGTGAGACTGAACCAGGGAAGGATCAAAACAGCCACAGACACTTGACAGAACCACAGATATAAAGGTGTGGACATTCTTTTTTTGTATCTGTTTATTGGCCTTTCACTTTTTGTATATCTCCATTCTGGTGATTAGAGGGGGTGCCTGAGCTAATGGACACCCCACCCTCAGAGATTTCTATTATGCATGCACACAGATGTCCTCAAAACTTAAAGGGACATTTTCCACTTAAACCAAACAGTGGCAAAAAACGGCCACAGCCAGCCCTGAACTCTTTATCACTAGGAAAAAAACCTAAACATGTGTTGTGGAGCAGGACAGGCAGAATGAAAAGGACATAGGCCAAAAATTAAATCTTGAGTTACATCATAACAACCAATAATGGCATCTTGAAATTTCTCAGGAAGAAACCTGAGACAGGTTTGCATGGGCTAAGTAGGACAGAGGTAAATATTGATGCATGGTCAAACTTGGAACAACAGGGCTCTGTGGTACAGGGCTCTAGGCATAGTTTGAAAAGGGGAAATAATACTAAGATGCTTGATTGTCTTATGAATATTGGTTTCCCTTGCCTACTATTGTAAAATAAACACTTGAGTGAGATAGAAAGGAATGTCAGGAAACATGATTACAGAAAACCTGTAAGCCTGTCTTCAGCCTATAACTGATTGGAAAACCTAAAAGGGGTTCTAGAACTTGCCCAGTGAAACAGGCTTCTTGTGGAGCCTTTGCAGAGTATAGGACCTTAGGTAGACTCCTGAGTCCCATCCAGAACCTTCTGAGGTGGGACATTCCC
Source organism: Chrysochloris asiatica (assembly GCF_000296735.1). Classification (NCBI taxonomy): domain Eukaryota; kingdom Metazoa; phylum Chordata; class Mammalia; order Afrosoricida; family Chrysochloridae; genus Chrysochloris; species Chrysochloris asiatica. Next base: position 3,220,591 of record NW_006408546.1, on the reverse strand, counting down.
ACTAGAAAGGACAAGCCGACCAGCCTGGAACAGCTAGAGTGTCATAAGATGCATCTTCAAAGAAGGATCATCAGGAAAACCCAAAACAAAAAGGTCAATATGACAGGCTTCTGCTGGAACAATCAAGCTGTTTGCCAGGAAGTCATCAAGGCAAGCAATCAAGTTCCTTAAGGACAACCCACCCTCTGAGACTTAAAGGGAACACATGATCGGGCATGTAAGCTTGCTGGTGACCACATTGGTCTACTGGTGACTGGAAGAGGAGGAAAGGCAGCAATGAAGAAATGGGCTGAGTTCAACCACAGTCCATTGACTCCTGTTGACCTAGAAATGAGAGAGAGAAGAAGGGCTGGTTAGTCCAAAGTGCAGTGAGACTTGGGACACCTGAGCCCGTGGACAAGGACATAGCTACAGAGGGCTAGAGCTGAGAGTAAAGCATCCAGCTGATATGAAGTGAGGGGAGAGGCACAAGAACACCCAAACTTGCAGATTGTACCCATTTGACCTAGCCTTGATGGTTTGATAATCAGAACTAGACTAGAGGAAGATTAAAAAAAAAAAAAAATTTTTTTTTGGATAAAGGAAACAAGGGCAAATTGCTACAATTTGATCAACCTGACTATATTCATGGAGGTAGTAACTCTAAATACCAAAAGAGAGGCAAAGAGAGGGAAGGAGTCTTCACATTCAGTATCAATGCTATCCCCTCTATACACAGGGTAGATAGGGATGGGCAACTTAGACATTGGCTACCTAAAATGAGGGGGGTGAAAAGGCAAAAAGTGACTGTCTTACAAGGTTTCAAGACGTAGTTTAATTTAAGAGTGTGTGGGGAAAGAAGGAGTCCCCACTCAACAGCTGTCATCTTGTCTAGATGGTTCTGATTAAAAGATATGGAGATAAGATTCATATGATTCAATAGTGAGCAATTGTTATCATGACTAGTTACGACTGTATCAATAGTAAAGGTAGAAGTTTTGTAACAAAAACGGGGAGTAGGTCATCTAACAGTCCAGAAAAAAAGGATCCGAGGACCATCGAGGGAAAAGAGCACAAGCGGAATGAGAGACCTTATCCATAGAAGCAGCGGCACCAGAGATGGAGGCAGAGATGGGGATATGGAGAAAGGGAGAAGCTGAGAACTCTAGATTCATGGGAAGAGAGGGACTAAGAGCTGGTGGCCAGGAAGCAGACTCGCAGAATGTGCCATTTGGTAATGTAAATTATTATAAATGCCTGAGTATTTTTGGGGGTATTTTTAAAGAGCTAAAGTGAATACGACTCGATGGCACTTAACAACAACAACAACAACAAAGTGAATAGAGTGATGTACTGTTAACTGATGGTACATGAAGGGGAATGTAAGCATTGTGATGAAACAAGTTGTATGATTTGTTGAGTGTAAAACTGATGATCTGCTCTGTAAATGTACACACAATCAACAATACAAACTTTAAGAAAAAAAATTGTTTTCTTTTTTTTTTTAATCTTCCTCTCATTGAGTTCTGATTATCAAGCCATTGAGGCTAGGTCAAATGGGAACTATCTGCAAGTTTGGGTGTTCTTGTGCATCTCCCCTCACTTCATATCACCTGGATGCATCACTCTCAGCTATAGCCCTCTGTGGCTATGTCCTTGTCCATAGGCTCAGGTGTCCCCAAATCTCACCATACTTTGGACCAACCAGTTCTCCTCTTCTCTCTCTCGTCTCCAGGACAATGGGAGTCTATGGAACGTGGTTGAACTCAGCCCGCTTCTTCATTGCTGCCTTTCCCCGTCTTCCAATCACCAGTAGACCAATGTGGTCACCAGCAAGCTTACATGCCTAATCATGTGTTCCCTTTGAGTTTCAGTCTTAAAGGGGGAGTTGATTGCTTGCAGTGATGGCTTCCTGGCAAACAACTTGCTTAATTCTTATAGTAGCCAGTCATACTGTCATTTTTGTTTTGGGTTTTTCCTGATGATTATTCTTTGAAGATGTATCTTCTGTCTTTCCAACTTGAACAGGTATTATCTTTTAAAGTCTTATAAATTTGTAAGATATATATACATATATCCCTGGAGTCCTAGTGTGGCACTGTGAGTTAATGCACTGGACTACACAGTTGGTTTGAACCACAAGGTCGTCAGTTCAAGCTCACCAGCTGCTTCTTGGAAACCTTATACAGTGTTGCTATGGGTTGGAACTGACTCAATAGCACTTAACAACAACATATATATTCCACTCTTCCTCCCAAACTTATTTAGCCAGTGTTTCTGTCAATCCATGGTACTTTTAGTATTCTTCTCCAATACAATAACTCAAATATATCAATTATTATTCATTGTCCAACTTTCACATCCATATGATGCTACTGAAAATATTGATGGCTTGGGTCAAGCGCCTTAGTCCTCAAACTGGTATCTTTGCTGATTCCATATTATACTCAATACTTCCCTCATATATCACTAAATATAAATACAATTTATGAATTTTGTGAGATGTTGCAGCAAAGTACTGAATCCAAAGACAGGAGAAAGACTACTGGGGGCAGGAATAATAGTTGGTATTAGAGATGATGCAATGGCACAGCAGTTGGAGAAGTTGGACATTTGGTACATCTTTAACCTCTGCCTCATAAGAAACAGCTCTGTGCTGATTCTTACCAAATAAATTATTCATTTACTCTTGTACTAAAGCATATCCTAAGTTGCTTAATATCAGACAGCTTAAGTCCAAATCCTATCCCCAGTATTTATTAGCTATTTGTTATTAAGCAAGTCACATATCCCTCACCTTTCTCATATGTAAATTAGAAGCTATAGCAGTTTATACTTTAAATACTTGTTTTAAGGAGTTGAAGAGCTAATAGATGCAAAATTCTTAGAACAGAAACTGATATAGAGTGATACTCAAAAATTTTGTTACAATTTTTATAGAGAGCAGGAAAAAATGTCTATTTTTGTTTGCTTGTTTATGCTGAACGTACATATTCTGGTAGTACTGTAGGTTAGGCTTTGGGCTGCTAGCTGAATGGCTGATGGTTCAAGCCCACCAGACACTTTGCTGGAGAAAGATGAGATTGTCTGCTTCTGTAAAGATTTACAGTCTTAGCAAACCTATTGCTATGAATCAGAATCAATCCTATGGCAGTGGGTGTGGTTTGATTTCTCATAAGATGTTGCTGTGGGGGGCAGAGGGAGAGAGACAGAACACTGTGAGCTTTTAGTCCTTTCAGTTTTTTATTCATATAAGTGTGTTACCTATTTAAAAATTAAGTTGGAAATACATTTTTTAAAATAAATTTTAAAAGATCACTTGTATATCGGTTGTTAAGTACCATTGACTTAGTTCCGACTCATAGTGACCCTTTCTCCCACCGAGTGGCTGTTGGGTTTGAACCACCAACCTTTTGGTTAACAGCTCTACACCTGCATAGAGGACAGGCTTTTAGCAAGATGGGTGGGATGAGAAAAATATTTGTTCATTCATCACAACTGAATCCCAACAGCTTTTTAAGGAAACTGGATGCTTATAGTCAGAGGATGTTTTGTTTTCTTAAGCAAACAAAGTCATCAGCTTAATTATGAAAGTTTACACATACTTGGAAAACAGAATTAAGTAGCAGATGTGGCCACTGGGGATAAAGATAGCTGTCTCTAAGCTAAATGGCTTTAAACAAAAATGTAAGAAATTGAGAGAAGAAGAAAAACTTCCCAGGAAGGATAGAGAGAGAGATTTCATCAGTGTATAAAAAGCAACTGTAAAAAGATCACCTCAAAACCTCATTAGCTAGTGGAGTATGAGCGACACTAGTTGTACCCTGCCAAGGTAGGTATGAGGAGAGAAGGGTGCAATGGAGATATTTCATAGTTTAAATGACCCACAACTAGGCTAGGTGGTCATGATGGTCCATTGAAGGTAGGTCTTTAAAAGAAGCATTAATATAAAACAAGAGGTAAGAGAATTTTCCTGGAAGCACTGCTTTAAGAGTTCTATAGTACATTTAATATCAGACAGTGTTCAAATCCTTCAGGAATTGATGAAATACCAATTGAAATGTTTCAACAAATGGATGCAGTGCTGGAACTGCACACTCATCCAGTCAACTGATTAGAAAAGATCCATATCCATCCCCGTTCCAAAGAAAGGAGATTCAACAGAATGAAAAATGATCAAAAAGTATCATTAGTAACACACAAATAAAATTTTTCTGAAGATAATTTTTAAATGGTTGCAGCAGTTCTTTGACACGGGACTACCAGAAATTCACGCCACACTCAGAAAATAATGTGGAATGAGGGATATCACTGCCGACATTAGGTGGACCATGGCTGAAAGCAGGGATTATTGAAAAGACGATTATCTGTGTTGTATTGACTATGCAAAGACATTTGACTATGTGGATCAAAACAAACTATGGATACTATTGTGAAGAACGGTAATTCCAGAACACTTAATTATACTCATGTGGAACCTGTACATAGACCATGAGACAGTTGTTCAAACACAACAAAGGAATATGCTTGGTTTACAGTCAGGAAAGGTATGCATCAGGGTTGTATCTTTGCATATTCAATCTGCATGCTGAGTAGATAATCCAAGAAGCTGGACAATATGAAGAACATGATATCAAGAGTGGAGGAAGACTTATTAACTACCTAAGATATGCAGATGACACAAACTTGCTTGCTAATAATGAAGTGGACTAGAAGCATGTACTGGTTAAAGATCAAAGACTATAGCCTTCAGCATAGCTTACTTCTTAGCACAAAGAAAACAAAAATCCTCACAACTGGGCTAATAAACAACATCATGATAAACAGAGAAAAGATTGAACTTTTCAAGGATTTCATCTTATTTGAATCTGCAATCAAGGCCCATTGAAGCAGCAGTGTTTAAAGTAACAGACAAGGATGTCACTTTGCAGACTCAGGTGTGCCAGACCCAACCCATAGTATTTTCAATCCCTTCATATGCATGTGAAAGTTAGACAATGAATCTGGAAAACCAAAAAGTATTTGATGCCTTTGAATTCTATTGTTGGCAAAGAATATTAAATATATCATGGACTGCCAGAAAAACGAACAAATCTGTCTGGAAGAAATATGGCCAGAATGTTCCTTTAAAGAGAGGATGGTGGAACTTTATCTCACATACTTTAGACATGTTGTCATGAGACACCAGTCCCTGGAGAAGGACATCATGCTTGGTGAAATAGAGAGTTAATGAAAAATGCTCAATAAAATGGATTGACATAGTGGCTGCAACAGTGGGCTCAAACATGGCAGTAATTGTGAGGATGGCACAGGACCAGGCAGTGTTTCGTTTCGTTGAACATAGGGTCCCTAGAAATCAGAATCAACTCGAGGATATGTTACAACAATTGCATCTCTGCCTCCATTTGATGTTTGAATACTCTTTTGGAAATCATAACAATATTCAGCAGTTCTATTATTGGGAATTTCTTCTTAATTTATGAATTACATTATAATGTAACTATTGTCTGGATTCTGGTCTTAAGGAAGCTAGAAAACATCCACTTGTCATCATCTCTGTGGAGATAATTTTGAGTTAACATTCTTGAAGATCAGATATACCCATATGAGCCCTTGTTTTTGCTCTTCACCATGTTTTAATTACCTCTAATCGGGCTGCGAACCGTAAGGTCAGCGGTTCGAAACTACCAGCCGCTCCGCGGGAGAAAGATGAAGCTTTCTACTCCTGTAAGGATTTACACCCTCGGAAACCCTGTACAGGGTCGCTATGGGTCGGAACCGACTCGACGGCACTTAACAACAACAACTCAACATTAGGTTGCAGTCACTAAAGAGAATCACTCATACCAAAAGCATTAATGAGCAATGTAGACTTTGTTGAAGAGTTTTTTGTAGGGGAGAGATATGTGTTACATCACATAACACAGAGCAAATTGCTTTAAAATTCTCATTAGGACTTCATTTCTCATTATGGCTGAGTAACATGCCAATGTATGCATGTACTATATTTAGTTTATCCATCCATCCATCGATAAGCATTAGGTCGTTTCCACCTTTTGGCACTGTGAATAGTGCTGCAGTGAACATTGGTGGACACGCATCTGTTTGAGTCTCTCCTTTCCTGTCTTTTGAGTGTATACCTAGGAGTGGAATTGCTAGGTAGTTCTATTTTTAGTTTTTTGAGGAACTGCCACACTATCTTCTGTAATGGTTGTGCCATATTATATTTCCACCAGCAATGATAAGCATTCCAATTTCATCACATCCTTGCTAGCATTTGTCACTTTCTGTTTTGTTTTTTATTTTATCCTCCCTGCCCACTCTTATCTTTGATCTTAGCAATCTAGTGAGAGTGAAATGGTATTTCACTGTGGTCTTGATTTTCATCACTGATGGTTAATTATGTTGAACATCTTTTCGACTGTTTGTTGATCATGTCCTCTTTGTACCAGTGTCCTCTTTGTACCAATGTCCTCTTTGGTAAAATGTCTATTCAAGTTCTTTACAAACTTTATGACTTTTCAAAGTTGTGGAAGATTTATATATATTCTGGTTATTAGATTCTTATCAGAGCTATGGTTTCTAAAGGTTTTCTCCTATTCAATGGCTCCTTTTCACTTTTTTGATAGTCTTTGGATGAGCAAACGTTTTTCATTTCTATGAGGTTCCATTTATTTGTTTTGTCTTTTGCCCTTTGTGCTTTTGGTATTGCATAATAACCCAATGTTAAAAGTTAGGCTCAACAGCTTTGCTCCATCATTCTCATCTAAGAACTTTATGGCTTTAGTTTTTAGTTTTATAGATCTTTAATTTATTTTCATTTGTTTTTTAACTCATTGTATGAGACATGAATCTTATTTCATTTTTCTGCATATGGAAATTCAATTTTACCAACAGAATTTATGGAAGAGACTGTTCTTTCCACACTGAATTAAATTTGCATCCTTGTCAAGAATCTACTGACCATAAAAAAATGTGAATTTATTTCTGACTCTCAATTCTATTCCATTGGTCTGTGTGTCTATTGTTATAACGGTATAAAGTGGTTTTAATTATTATAGCTACATAATATGTTTCAAAACCAAGAGGATGCTGAGGCTGATTATGTACAATCAAATACCTCATGCAATTTTGGTCCTTGGTTTAAAGATTTAGGATTATGGTTTCAAGGGATACCCTAGTTAATTGGCCAAATACCATGTATAGTGTTTCTGTTCTCCCTCCTCGTTCATTGTATAACTGGGATCTTAAAAGTTTGCAAGCTGCCATTCGAGGTACAGCTATTGGTCTTTATTCACCTAGAAGAATAGAGAAAGAAGGACAGTAAGGAATAAAAGGAAGGAATGCACTGTGTGGCTAATTGCTTTCATGAACAGCAGCTACCTTCCCCTTGATACTAGAAGAACTGGATGGTGCCTGGATACCATTAGTGAACATTTTCACCAAAGATTTATAGAAGAATCCTGATCAAAAAGGGAAAAACAAAGAACAGAATTTCAAATTGTCATCGAATGTACTTTATGGCACCATGGAGGCTGAATGAATCCCTGAAACCATTGTACTGAGACAATCTTTAAACCTTAAACCAAAAATATCCCTTGAAATTTTCTTAAAACCAAACAATTGCTTCACTTAACTAGTAAAGAATGTCTGCCGTAACTATTATGTTCTTTTAAAGATTTATCTATATGATATGATATTGAAAACATCAACTTGAAAGATGAACTAGAAACTGTATGTGATTTTATGTTAACGGAAGAACAACTTGGAAAATTAGGCTGAGAATGGTTTCACAACTTGAAGAATGGAGTCAATGTTACCAAGTTGTACATGTAGAAAGTGAATTAAATAATATTTACTAAACATACATATGTTTAAGCAAGAGTGAAAAAGAAATCCTCATTAGGCATGCTATATTACATCTTTCTCCCCTTGTCAGCCCTCTAATAGTTCTCCTTAGCCTTTCCCCTGTCAAAAGAAAGAAAGAAAGAAAAATTGTGTTTCCATCAACAGATGACAACTCATGGGGATACCATGTGTTACACATTAGAATTGCTACATGGAGTTTGCTTGGCTATAATCTTTGTGGAAGCAGATCTCCAGGCCTTTGTCCCATAGTGCCACTAGATGGATTTGAGCTGTCATTATTGAGGTTAGTGGTTGAATGCAAGCATCACCACCCATGGACCTTCATTTCTCTCTGTATCCTTCAAAGCATAAATGCCTTCTTATTTTCTTCTGCTTTTCTATCTGAAATATAAACTACAACCTGAAAACAGTTGCCAAAAATAAGGGCCTTGAATAGTTAGCTGTACTCTTAGGGACATCCAGTAATGATACACTTTATGAGGATTTAAGAAGAATCAGTGAAGATGAGACCGGTAAGTGTAAATAGAAAAGAGGAGGATTTGTGAGAAATAACCCTTTTGGGTAGGGTTCATCTTCAGGAATTCATAAACTTGCTAGACCAGGCAGATGGATTGTTGATTTACATCCAGGGATATGTAAGCAGGATGAGTTGAAGGAAGGGAGGAAAGGACTTTGCTCTAGGACTAGAGACTTTAAATAAGAATACAGTCATTGAGACCATGGGCAAGCCATTTTGGCTTCTCCCAGGGGAGGGAAAACAGGAGGTGCTGGTTTGTGAATGGGGAACTGGAACTGGAGGAGGGGCTTTTATGAGACAGGGGAATAAAACTGTTTTGCAGGCTGGTCATGTGGTGCATCTGCCCATGTCTATGGGTTGGGCACCCGATTTTGCAAAATCAAATAAAGAAAACCTCACTCTCACTAATAAATAAATAAATATAATGAAGAGCCTTTAAAGCCACTCTTCAGAAACCCTTTACAGGGTTACTATGAGTCGGAACCCACCATTCATTTGTCAGTTAGCCATACTGTGGTGGCTTGCGTGTTGCTATGATTCTGGAAGCTTATGCCACTGGTATTTTAAAATACCAGCAGGGTGATCCATAGTGGACAGGTTTCATATGAACAGACTGCAACAAACTAGGAAGAAGGAGAGACAGATTACTTCTGAATATTTAGTCACTGCAAACATTATGAATAGCAGTCACACACTGGCAGACCCAGAATATTAAATATTGAAAACTGATGAAGAGTACCAGAATATCATCAGCTATAGTGCTGGAAGATGAATTAAAAACCAGGCACATTATCCAACATCTGCCTCCCTGTGGCCCCTAAGCTTCTGGCCAGGCCCCTGATGCTTTCCCTCTCCCCACAAAATCAAAGGGAATAAGGAGGGGAGGCAGGAAATTCAGAGGGTGGGAAATACACTGGTGAGCATAGGGCAAAATTGGGGTGAAACTGCTGCTCCTTCTGGGGTGTGGTGGGGTGGGACAGGGTAGGACAGAGCCAGGGGTGACTAAGCAGGAATGGAAGGCCATGGCAGTGAGGTTAGGCAACACAAAGGGCTTCAAGTTTTTGGGAAGGGACTCAAAAGATGACTGGGGAAGAGCTGCCTCCTTTAAGTAGAGTAGACCATGATGACAAATGTGGGGTAAAGCTTTTGGGAACTTCATTTGCTTATGGGGCACAACTCAAAATGAGGAGAAAAAGCTGTAAACATCTATTAATAATTGGAACATGGCATGTATGAAGTATGAATATAGGAAAATTAGAAGTTGTCAAATATGAAATGGAATGTATAAACATCAGTATCCTAGGCATTAGTGAGCAGAAATGGACTGCTATTGGTTATTTTGAATCTGACAACCACATTCCTTAGTATGCCAGGAATGACAAATTTAAGAGGAATGGTGCCACATTCATCATCAAAAAGAACATTTCAAGATCTATCTTGAAATACAAAACTGTCTGTGATAGGATAATACCTATATGCTTACAAGGAAGACCAGTTAATACAACTATTATTCAAATTTATGCACCAACCACTTAAGTCGGTGATGACGAAAAAACAGAATTCTACCAACTTCTTCAGTCTGAAATTGACCAAACATAAAATCAAGATGCATTGATAATTACTGATGGTTGGAATGTAAAGGTTGGAAACAGAAAGGAAGGATCAGTAGTTGAAAAATAAGGCCTTGGTGATAGAAACAATGCTGGAGATTGATGATAGAATTTTACAAGACTAATGATTTCTTCATTACAAAGACCTTTTTTAGAAAACATAAAAGATGACTGTATACATGGATCTCACCAGATGGAATACACAGAAATCAAATTGAGTTCATCAGTGGGAAGAGACAGTGGAAAAGTTCCATATTATCAATCAAAACAAGGCCATGGGCAGGCTGTGGGACAGACCATAAATTGCTCATTTGTAGTTCAGGCTGAAGCTGAAAAAAAAATAAAACAAGTCCTCAAGAAACAAAATAAGACCTTGAACATATGAAACCTTAGTACAGAGATCATCTGAAGAATAGATTTGATGCGTTAGACACTAAAGACTGAAGACCAGAAGAGTTGTGTTGTGACATCAAGAACATCATACCGGAATAAAACAAAAGGTCATTAAGAAGACATGAAAGAAAGAAAGAAAGAAAGGACCAAAATGGATGTCAGAAGAGACTCTGAAACTTGCTTTCTAGCATAAAGATGGCTAAAGCAACTAGAAGAAATAAGGAGGTAAAAGAGCTGAATAGAAAATTTCAAAGGACAGCTCAAGAAGACAAAGTCAAATATTACAATGATATATGCAAAGACCTGGAGTTAGAAAACCAAAAAGGAAGAACATGCTTAGCATTTCTCAAGCTGAGGGAACTGAAAATAAATAAATAAATAAATTTGAGCCTCAACCAGCAATATTGAAGGATTCTGTGGGCAAAATCCTGATGTGTCACTGTGGGTTAATGTGCCAGACTGCAAAGCCATTTGAATGGCAAGGTCGGTGGTTCAAGTTCACCAGCTGCTCCTCAGAAACCCTATATAGGGTTGCTATGGGTTGGAATCGACTCGATAGTACTTAATAACAAAAACATGGGCAAAATACTGAATAATGCAGAAAGCATCAAATGAAGATGGAAGGAATACACAGTCACTATACCAAAAAAGAAATGATCAATGTTCAACCATTTCAAAAGGTAGTGTATGATCAAGATCCAAGGAAACTGATGGAAGAAGTCCAAGGTGCACTGAGGCATAGGCAAAGAACTAGGCTCCAGGAACTGATGGAATACAAATTGAAATCTTTCAACAAACTAATGCAGCACTGGAGGCACACACTCATCTATGCCAAGAAATTTGGAAGACAACTACCTGGAAGAGATCCATATTTGTGCCCATTCCAAAGAAAGGTGAGCCAACTGAATGTGGAAATCACTGGACAATATCATTAATATCACATACAAGTAAAATTTTACTACAGATAATTCAAAAGTAGCTGCAAAAGTACATAGAGCTGTCAAATGTTCAAACTGGATTCAGATGAGGACATGGAACAAGGGATATAATTGCTGACATAAGATGAATCTTAGCTGAAATCAGAGAATACCAAAATGATGTTTACCTGTGCTTTATTGACTACACAAAGGCTTTCAGTTGTGTAGATCATGACAACATATAGAGAGCATTGTAGAGAATGATTATTATGTAATACTTAGGTGTGTTCATGAGGAACCTGTACATAGACCAAGAGGCATAAAATTAGGAAAGGTGTGTGCCAAGGTTGTATTCTTTCACCATACTTAACTCAACCTGAGCAAATATCAACACTCAACAACTCAACCTGAGCAAATATCAACACTCGCGGAAGTAGCAGTCAAGAGATCAGACGACGTATTGCACTGGGCAAATCTGCTGCACAGGAACTTTTTAAAGTGTTGAAGAGCAGAGATGTCAGCTTGAGGACTAGGGTGCGCCTGACCCAGGCCATTGTGTTTTCAATAGCCTCATATGGATGCGAAAGCTGGACAGTGAATAAAGAGGATCGTAGAAGAATTGATGCCTTTGAGTTGTGGTGTTGGAGGAGAATACTGAGGGTGCCATGGACTGCCAAAAGAACCAATAGATCTGTTTTGGAAGAAGTGCAGCCAGAGTGCTCCTTGGAGGCCAGGATGGCTAAGCTTCGTCTCTCCTACTTTGGACATGTAGTCTGGAGGAAACAATCGTTGGAGAAGGATGTCATGCTGGGTAGGGTGGAGGGTCAGAGAAAAAGAGGAAGACCTCCGACGAGATGGATCGGCCAGGTGGCATCATTGATGGACTCGGGGGTGGCAGCGGTGGTGAGGTTGGCCCAGGATCGAACATTGTTTCGTTCTGCTGTGCATGGGGTCGCTATGAGTCGGTTCCGACTTGATGGCACCTGACAACAACAAACTCAACCTGAGCAAATAATTTGAGAAGCTGGGTTATATGAAGAAAAACTTGACATCATGAATGGAGGAAGACTCAATAACAACCTGTGATATGCAGGTGACACAACCTTGCTTGTAAAAGTGACAAGTACTTGAAATACTTACTGATAAAGGTCAAAGACCACAGCCTTTAGTATGGGTTGCACCTCAATGTATAGAAGACAAAAATCCTTACCACTAGATCAATAACATCAATATCAGTGGAGAAAAGATTGAATTGTCAAAGACTTCATTTTGTTCAGATCAACCATCAACACTCATAGAAGCAGCAGTCAAGAAATCAAATGACATATTGCATTAGGCAAATCTTTAAAGTGTTGAAAAGCAAGGATGTCAATTTGAGTTACTAAGGGGAGCCTGCCCCATGCTATGATATTTTCAATAACCTCATAAGATTGTGAAAGTTGGACCATGAAAAAAGAAGACTGTAGAAAAATAGTTGCATTTGAGTTATGGTATTGGAGGAGAATATTAAAAATATCATGAATTGCCAAAAGAATAAACAAATCTGTGTTGGCAGAAATACAGTCATAATGCACCTTAGAAAATAGGATGGTGAGACTTCATCTCTCATACTTTGGACATATAATCAGGAGGGTCCAGTCTGTGAAGAAGGACATCATGCTTGGTAAAATGGAGGGTCATCAATAAAGATAAAGACCTCCATGAGATGGATTAGCACAGTTCCGGAAGCAGTGGTCTCAAGCATAACAATGATGGTGAGGTTGGCACAGGACTGGGTAGTGCTTTGTTCTATTGTGTATTAGGTCGCCATGAGGCAGGGACATGTAACAACAACAGCAACATGAATAGGAACAGACTCGATGGCATTTAACAACAACAACAACAAAGAGTAGAAGACTTTATCATATTATTTTCCTCACACATTGATGAATTATTAAAGCTCTTGGGCATTGCCTGGCTTAGCTACAATTAAGCACACATGGCATCCTTCCAACTTGACTTTAATAGCTATAATTTTCTGAGTTATGAGTTGGAACTGACTCAACGATACTTAATAACAACAACAACATTACCTGAAGGGTTGGTGGTTTGATTATCCTAGAACCAGCAGTAAGAAGAAAGCAGGCTCCAGAAAATGTCTTGAAGAAACCTTGTGGCTAAGCCACAGAGGACCACATAAGTACCAAAGGATGAAAGCCAAGAGTTGTAAGAGATAGTTGATGCTTGTGAAACAATGGCCAAAGCCACATTCAGGGCTGGATAGAGAGACTAGAAGTTAATCACGGATCAAAAACTCTTTGAAAAGAATGAATTGTATGCAGAGTACCAAAACCCAAACCAAACTATCATAGAGTGAATTCTGACATGGCAAATTTGGCAACCCCACGTGTTACAGAACTGTAATCTTTATGGGAGCAGATTGGCAGAGTTTTCTTCTATGGCACCACTGGGTGGGTTCAAACCACCAACTCTTCAGGTAATGCTGTTGTTGTTATTAAGTATCATCTAGTCGGTTCCAATTCATAGTGACCCTGTACAGGGATGGGGATTTGAACCACCAACCTTGTAGTTAACAGTCCAGTGCTTATCCTATACTACCACACCAGGGCTCCTTTTAAACTGTTTGCACTATCCAGGGACCCCTGTTTAGAGTATAGTAGTCCAAAATAAATTCCAGGTCCCAGCCATGTCATCCCATTGTTCTGTGTGCTGGCATTCCTGTAGAGTGGGGAATTCCCTGAAAGAGCTAAAATCCCAGCCAAGCTTCCTCAACCTGAACAACAAAAAAACCCACAAGAATAATTATTAAGTGACTATTTTCTCAAATTTCCTAAGAATATACAGAACAAATACTATTCTAGATGCAAAGAAAAGAAGTTAATTCATGACTTACAAAAACATGCTTTCAGAGCAGTGGTGCTCAAAATTGTCCGAAGGGCTTGGGAAAACACAGAGTTTCTGATTCATTAGGTGTAGGCTGGAGCCTAAAATTTCACATTTCTAATAAGCCTTCAAGTGATACTGTGGTGCTAGTTTAGCGCCCACGCTTTGAGACACACCATGTTAGGGCTGTTGTGGTGGTAGTGTGTTGGTGCATCGTCAATTATCATTTGTAGCAAGCCCATATGACAGAGGAAAACTGCCCCATACAGTTTTCTAGGCTGTAATCTGTACTGAAGCAGATCACCAGGTCTTTTCTTCCCTAGAACCACTAAAACCTAAAAAACCAAACATACTGCCATCGAGTTGATTCCAACTCATAGTAACACTGTGAAGGGCTTCCAAGGCTGTAAACCTTTATGGGAGCAACTTGTTATTATTGCTGTTAAGTGCTGTCAAGTCTGTTATGATTCAAATTGAATCAGGGTTTCTGAAGAGGGACTATTTGGTTTGAACCACAGACCTTGCAGCTAGCAATCCAGTGCTTATCTTGAAAACTCCTGGTTTAGAAAAATCGAATTGAATTCTCTTTTGTGTTTCTCTTCTGTGCACACCAGTAATTTCAGTGCTGTTTCTTCTATATTGAAAATTCTGACAGTGGCATTTGATGCCATTATGAAATAATCCTGTTATGGCAATGTAGGATCAGCACTGGACTGCAAACCACAAGGTCAGCAGTTCAAACCCACCATCTGCTCCTTGGGAACCCTATATGGCATTGCTATGAGTCACAACTGACTCTCTGGCACTTAACAACAATTACAACTAGAACTCATACACACGAGTAGTACAAATTAACTTTAACAGATGGATGTTTTCTAACCATGGTGTTTTTTATATCATTTTCCAAATGTTTGTCTGTATCATTGACCCAGGGAGGACTACTTCTCAAACAAGGAAGAGCTTACATTTTGGAACATCGACATATGTAGTATTCTATTTATTCAGAGTATTAACTTGACAATTGCTTTGACCTTGGAATTAATATTTTCTTTCTTAATAAGTGCATCTGTCAAAGTGAACTTAATACCATAATAACAGAACAGATGGTTCATACTTGAAAATAAAGCAACTTTACAGTATAACCAAATTTTGGCTACTACATTATGTAGATAAACTAATTAGTCAACCAATTTTAATCAACCACCAACAGTGTACAAGGGACACATCAGCTGTTGTGGAGGATACAAATGTATATGACACATCTTTTGCAGTGATCTAGTAGAAAAAAGAGGTGAGGCATCTACAAATACCTCCATCAATGAATTAATAATTAAATTTTAAAAATTTAATTTCCTCTAGTAAAAGCTTTCTGCTCCCATAAAGACTTACAGCCTTGGAAACCCTATACAGGGTTGCTATGAGTCGAACCAACGCCATGGCATGCCATCACCACCACCAATGCAAAACAAAGTAATGAGACTATTTCTCTTTTCTTAGAAACACTTATTTTAGAAAACTTGTTTTTGTATCTTATTTCTCTGCCTTTTAGAGATTTATATAAACCTTTTTAAAAGCTAAAGAAGTGTCTTGCCAAACTCACAATTCAGGAATATTTACCTCATATACCTGACTGCCATCTATTTGAGGTACAATACTCACGGGAGACAGCTCTACTGACTTCTAGTTGCCCTAGAATGATAGGTGGCAGACTTTACCTGAAGTCTTGGTTCCAAGTTGCAAAACTACTTCCTGTGGTAATGATATTAATTAATTTTTTCTTTGGATAAAGGCACTTAGCAATTATAAGTGATCACTCCAATTTTGAGTCATTGAGTCAGATAACTCCAATTTTGACTCCAATGAGTCAATTCTAACTCCGAATGACCCCGTCCAGGCACAACAGACGGAAACACTCCCTAACCGTGCACTATCCTCACAATTTTTAAGCTTGAGTCCATTGCTGCTGCCACTGTGCCAATCCATCTCATTGGAGGTCTTCCTCTTTTTCGCTGACTCTATACTTTACTAAGCATGATGCCCTTTTCCAGGGACTGGTCCTTCCCAATAACATGTCCGAAGAATGATAGACAAAGTCTCACCATCCAGACTTCTAAGGAGCATTTTAGCTGTTACTTCTTCCAACACAGATTTGTTTGTTCTGGCAGCCCATGGTATTTTCAATATTCTTCTCCAACACCACAACTCAATTGCATAAATTCTTTGTAGTCTTCCTTATTCATTGTATAACTTTCACATGCATATGAGGCAAGTGAAAATACTATGACTTGGGTCAGGTGCACCTTAGTCATCAAACTGATACATTTACACTTGAAAACTTTAAAGAGGATTTGTGCAGTAGATTAACCTAATGCAATATGTGCTTTGATTTCTTGACTATTGCTTTTAGCAGTTGTGGATCAAAGCAAATTGAAGTCTTTGACAATTTCAATCTTTTCTATATATTATCACAATATTGTTTATTGGTCCAATTGTGAGATTTCTGTTTCCATTATACTGGGGTGCAGTCTATACAGATCTTCATCCTCACTTTCAGCAAGCAAGATTGTATCATCTGCATTTCACAAGGTTGTCCCTCAAACCTTGATGTCACATTCTTTTTCATGTCATCCAGTTTCTCAGATTATTTGCTTAGCATACAGATTGAATATGGCTTCCTGGTGTGGTGCTGTAGGATAAGCACTGAACTGCTGAACCACGAGGTCGTCACTTCAAACCCACTAGCTGCTCTGTGAAAATCCTATACAGGCTCGCAATAAATCAGAACATACTCTACAGCACTCAACAACAGACTGACTGCTTACCCTCCTAGGGAGCTCCTGCTCTCCAGGCTGTAAAGTTGTATGGAAGTGTGTGGGGAGCTAGCAGCACTAACTTGGAATCAGTTGTGATTCTGGTCAGCCCTGGACTCTCACCCTTGGCTTCCCTCTGGGATGGAAATACCCTAATACCTCAGCTGCTTTGAGGTCTGCACTAACAAATTCTGGATTGGATGCCCAGAACAGACAATACCTAGCCCTACGGGAACTCCATCTACCCTTACCCATCCACAACATGAGGTCTGTGGTTGGCAGAAGACACCAGGATTCTCTCCTCTCTGGGTCTGGCACCTACCCTGATTTTTTCCTCTCTTTTTCCTGTCTCCCTTTTCTTTTCTTTTTTCTGCTTCTCTTTACCAACTGCTGCTGCTTCTTTCTTTCTTCTTCTTTTTATACCTCTTTATTTAATTAAAAAAATTCATTGTTATTATTAATAATAATACTCTCTGGTCTCTTTACCTTTTACTCATGTATCTCTAATTCTGTCTAGGTCTTTTTCTTTTCTTTTATTATTTTTTTTCTCTTTTTATTATTTTATTATCCTCTCCCTCTTTTGTCTCTTTTGTTTTTATATTGTTTTCTTAGCTATTGTCTACTTTTTCTTTACTATTTTCTTTTTTCACTATTGCTTTCTGGTTTGTGTTTTCCTTCTCTCTTGTCTCACCTACAGGAGAGCACAACTGAAGGCATAGAGTGCAGCAACAACCATACCCTGTACAACCCCACTCACTGGGAAAGAGCTAACACCACTGTTATGCACTGGATCAACAACAACAGTCAGCATCAGCCCAATCCATCCTAAACTGAACTGCAGGTACAGTGAACAGAGAATGGTGAGCAAGCTCATCTAATTACACCCATGAGTAGGCATCAACTTAATACAAATGCAACAACATTACAATGTCTTAAAAGCAGCAGACACGAAGAAATAAGACAGAGTAGCTCAAAAAAGTGACCAAAAAGCAGAGCTAGAAAACATGTTTAAGGGAAAAAAGACATTAGAACTGTCTGAAAAAGAATTCAAGAGAATAATATTTAGGTACATCCAAATAATTGACATAATGATACAGGAAAACAAGGAAGAATTCAGGAAAGTACTACAGGAACAATCCAACAAAATGAATAAAGGATTGGTGTGAATATAAAACCTGCAACTAGAAATCTAGACGATTAATACTAAAATTTCAGGAAAGGACAGTATTTTAAAGGGCAAAAGAATAGATTTGAATCAATGGAAGCAAATTAATGAGCTGGATGATAAATCTCTCAGTACTAGAAAATTAGAAGTACAATCTGAAAAAGAATGAAAAAATCTGAAGGAAGTCTCTAAGATTCATGTGGCACATATGAAGGGGAATAACCTACTGGTAACTGGAATTCCAGAACAGGAAGAGATAAAAGAAGTGCACAGAAAAGACAGTCAAAGAGCTGTTCAAAGACAATATCCCTAACAAGATGAAAGACGAGAAGATAACCATTGAAGAAATGGAATGAACTCAAAACTGGATAGACCCCAAAAGAAAATCTCTAAGATACAATCAAACGCATCAAAATCAAATATGAAGCAAGAACCCTGAAAGCAGCTCGGGAAAATAAAAAAAAGTTTTCTTTTTGGTAATAAAAAATTTCTCGGTTTAGGAGAAATACTCTGTACAACCGCAGTACGGAGGGGAACCCCGTCCCACTCACACTCCCCTTCCTTGCCTCTGCTGGGGAAGAGAGGGAGAGGGGGGTCTCTGGGCTGGGTGAATTGGGGAACTATCTCCCAGTCCCCACAGATGTGGAAGAACTGAGAGGGGCGGGGTGAAAAGGGGCCGTGCCAGCAGGGGAGACACACTAAGTCCAGTCTGCTTTCTCGCCAGTGGCATCTTGGTAGTCCCAGAAGCTAAATCTAGTTGGCCGCCTCAGTTCCTCTTTCCTGGCAGCCTGTTAAAGCTTAAGTTCGTTGGCTGTTTTGGAGGCAATGTTTTTGAAGGCCATGGAGGTGCCCCATATCCGTTTAAAGCGCACGCCATTGAGGGAGAGCCTCGGCAGTTTACAGACCTCCACCTCCCACTGCACGAAATCCTCGTGGTCGTTGGCGCGCCGTACGCAAAGCAGCTTGCTCTGGCAGCTGTTGACGTCCAGCACCTTCCGGATCTCGTGCATCATCTTGGGCTCCGTGGAGCTCTTGGTCTTCATGCTCCACGTGAAGCGCAGCATGCATGGCTTGGCGTCGCAGAAGTCTTCCTTATCTTCGTGCTTGCCGACACCGCTGACATTCACCAGGTAAGATCTGAGTGTCTCCACCCAGTCTTTGCTTTCAGGTTCATTCAGGTTCCTGCAGACAAACTTGGAGGTGAATTTGCTGAAGATACTACCAGAGGCCCCTCGCCAGCCCTGGCTGTTGCCAGAGGAAGAGGTTGGGGTCACCCCGTAGGGTAGATTCTGCTGGTCCCGTACCTGTTGAAGCTGCCCTGCGTGGAAGGTGTTTCGACTGGACACACCTCGGGGTAAATTGGTTCGGTCCGGGGCTCCACCACCGCTGATGTTGTGGACGGAGGGGGAGGTGACAGGGCCACGCATGTTGCTGGGTTGTGCTGGGCTGCGGCCCCTCACAGTTACTTTCCGTGGTGGGGGCAGCCCAGAGGCCTTGTCCAGGTGCATGGATTTCTGGTGCTGACGGGCTGCAGAGACTGCCGGAGAAGCAGAAGCCGTGGAGGCCCAGGACCTTGCCATGGTTAGGCTGTCTAGACCATTCTAGGTGGAGGCCTGGCCAACGCTACTAGTCCTCTCCAAAAGTAGGGAGTTCCTGCTTCGGTTTGTGCTGGTAGAGAGGACGCTGTACGTGGAGTGGGGTCTTCTCCCTCTCCAGGCCAGGCAGGGGCCTGGTGGGCACTTTGGCTGTGCTGCAGGCCTTCCGCCCTGACTTATTTTCTCAGTTGTTGCTCTGAGTCTTCTTGGAGTAGGAATTAGTCGTGGGACAGGCAGGACCAGACAGATCACTGAAGCGCCACTGCTTGGGGTTGGCCGAGACTCAGCGCTGTACCCTGTGGGACGGGGATGGGGCACTGTTATTAAGTCATCTGAAGGCCTCGGCTTCAAGGTCATGGTGATGCCTTCCAGCTCAGAGTTCTTATAGCCCAAGAGCAAGTAGGTGGCCATCACCACGTTGTACCTCTGGCCCAGCAGCGAGTCATGGATCTCTAGTGTAACCCATGGACACCATCAACTCTGTTCGTCCGGGCTTCTTGTAGTCAGGGACAGGCTCCACAAAAGGCTTTAATTCATCATCTTCGTGGCCCACGTTCATCCATCGGTCTTTCATGATTTGCTCTAAAGTATCTCTCTTGCTGGGATTGAGGAAGAGAAATTTCTTAAGCAGGTTTTCAAAGTCTGTGGACATGTAAAACAGAATGCGGTATTTCCCTCTGAGGACTCGCACCCCCATCTCCTTGAGGTTCTATCCATCAAAAGGCAGGGAACCGCTGACCAGTGTATATAAGATGACTCCCAAGCTCCAGGCGTCGACCTCGGGTGCATCGTACTGCTTGCCCTGGAGGAGTTCTGGGGCAGCAGAAGGCAGGCTGCCACAGAAGGTATCCAGTTTGTTCCCAAAGGAAAATTCATTGCTAAAGCCAAAGTCTGCAATTTTAATGTTAATACTCTCCAACACCATAACTCAATTTCATCAATTCTTCTAGATCTTTCTTAGTCACCATCCAATTTTGACACGTGTATGAGATTATTGAAAATATCATGGCTTGGATCAGGTGCACCTTACTCCTCAAACTGATATCTTTGCTTTTGAACATTTTAAAAAAGGCCTTGTG
>NW_006408546.1:3182130-3194976 GCF_000296735.1 Chrysochloris asiatica | reverse complement strand
GGATGTGTGCGTTTATTGCAATAAATTGTCCTCTCAGCACCGCTTTCTCAGTGTCCCAAAGATTTTGTTGTGTTTTCGTTCTCATTTATTTCTAGGAACTTTGTGAATTTGCATTTAATTTCTTCTACTACCCAGTCGCTTTTCAGCAGGGTGTTATTCAGTTTCCATGTATTTGACTTTTTGTTTTCTTTACATTGAGGTGCAATTCATACCAAAAGCTTTGCCCTTTGATCTTCATCAATCAGTACTTTAAGTTCTCTTCACTTTCAGCAAGCAAGGTTATATCATCTGAATATTGCAGGTTGTTAAGGAGTCTTCCTCCAACCCCAATGCCATGTTCTTCTTCCTATAACGCAGCTTCTAGGATTATGTGCTCAGCGTACAGATTGAAATAAGTATGGTGAAAGAATAGAATTATGGTGCATACCTTTCCTAATTTTAAACCATTCAATGTTCCCTTGTTCTGTTCAAACAACTGCCTCTTGATCTATATACAGGTTCCTTATGAGTACTACTAAGTGTTCTGGAATACTCATTCTCCACAGTGTTGCCCACAACTTGTCATGATCCACACAATCAAAGCCTTAGTGTATTCAGTGAAAAGGTAAACATCTTTTTGGTATATTCTGTTTTCAGCCAAGATCCATTTGACATCAGCAATGATATCTCTCTTTCCATATCCTTGTCTCAATCTAGTTTGAACCTCTAGCAGTTCTCTGTCAACATACTGTTGCAGCCATTTTTGAAGTACCTTAGCAAAATTGTACTTGCATGTGATATTAATGATATTACCTGATGACTTCTGCATTCCATTAGGTCACCTCTCTTTGGAATGGACACAAATATGGATCTCTTCCAGTCCAATGGCCAGGTAACTGTCCTTCAAATTTCTTGGCAAAAATGAGTGAGTGCCTCCACTAACACATTACTTTGTTGAAATATTTCCATTTGTATTCCATCAATTCCTAGAGCCTTGTTCTTTGCCAATGCTTTCAATGGCTTTGATCTTTCTTCTTTCAGTTCATTGGCGTTAGATCATATTCTCTGTTTTGAAATGGTTGAACATTGATCGCTTCTTTTTGATATAGTGACTCTGTGTATTCCTAACGTCTTCTTTTGATGCTTTCTGCATCACTCAATATTTTGCCCATAGAATCCTTCAATATTTCTAGTTGAGGCTTGAATTTTTTTTTTTTTTTTTTTCAGTTCCCTCACTGCATCATTCAGTATTTTGCCCATAGAATCCTCCAGTATTTCTGGATGAGGCCTCTATTTTTTTTTTTTTTTTCCAGTTCCCTCAGCTTGAGAAATGCTGATCATGTTCTTCCCTTTTGGTTTTCTAACTCCAGGTCTTTGCACATTTCATTATAATATTTGCATTTGACTTCTCAAGCTACCCTTTGAAATGTTCTATTCAACTCTTTTCTCTCCTTATTTCTTCCATTTGCTTTAGCATCTCTATGCTGGAAAGCAAGTTTTATAGTCCCTCCTGACATCCAATTTATTCCTTTCCTTCTTTCTTGTCTTCTGAATGACATGATTTTCTTGATGTCTTCTTGCAACTCTTCTGGTCTTTGATCTTTAGTGCCTAATTTCAGATGATCTGTAAATTAAGTTGGGATATGTTCAAGGTCATATTTGACTCTTATGGATTTAATTTTTGTCTTCAGCTTCAGCCTGAACTTGCATATGAGCAATTGATGGTCTCTTCCACAGTCTGCTCCTGTCCTTGTTTTGAGTGATGATATGGAACTTTTCCACTGTCTCTTTCTATATATGTAGTCAAACCTACATGACAGAAAATAGGAACTCAGAGATACCAATTTATAATTAAGACAATGAGAAAGTTAAAACAGGATAAAGTATATTTACAGAAATTCTAGATGGTGAGTAAGTTAAGTAGATTTCAAGATAAAACAAACTGTTTCAAACTGGGGAAGAAAGTAATTAATTACAGGGCAATTTCAAAGAAAATTAATACCCCTTCACATCAAATCTTGTGAAGGGAAAACCTTGGAGATTTTGTAAACATAAAGATAATAACATCGAAGAAATCGACAATAAAATACACAAACAAAACGAACTCATCACAGAAAAATATGTAACAAAGAAAAGAGCAGCACCACAATAAAACATACAGCAAAATGACTGCAATCAATTCATACCTATAGATATTTACACTGAACATCAATGGGTTAAATGCACCAGTCAAGAGACAAGAGTAGCAGAGTGGATAAGAAAACAAAATCCTTCAATATGCTTTGCACAAGAGATACATCTTACACACACAGACAGAAATAGATTAAACATGAAAGAATGGAAACAAATATATAAAACTAATAGCAGTCAAACACAAGCAGGAGTGGTGGCAATGTTTATTTCTTATAAAATAGACTTTAAGGCAAAAATCAGTATAAGAAACAAAGAAGGACATTATCTCATAATTAAAGGGTCAATTGAGCAAGAGGACATGCCATAACAAGTATCTGTGCTCCCAAGTAAAGAGCCTCAAAATATGTAAATCAAACTGGAATAAAATTGTAGACAGAAATATGCAATACTACAATAGTGTTGTTGTTAAGTGCCATCAAGTTGGTTCCAACTAATAGCAAGCCTGTATAGGGTTTCCAAAGAGTAGCTGATTAGTTTGAATAGCCAACCTTTCAGTTCAAACTGACCTTGCAGTCCAGTGCTTATCCTACTGAGTCACACCAGGATTCCATAAAAATAGTAACGCATTTTAATATACCACTTTCGTTAAAGGATAGAACAACTAGAAATAATTCAACAAGAACACAGAAGTACTAAACAACACAATCAACTAACTTGATCTCATAGATTTATACAGAAAACAAATTCAACAACAGCACAATACATATTGTTTTCCAGGCACATGGAGCATTCCCCAGAATTAACCATATGTTAGGCCACAAAACAAGCATCAATAAAATTTAAAACATCAAAATACTGCCAAGCATCTTTTCAGACCACAATGCTATAAAATTAGAAATCAACAATAGGAAGATCAAGGAAACAAAATCAAATATATAGAAATTGAATAGCACCCAACTGAAAATCTACTGAGTAATAGAACAAATAAAAATTAATAAAAAAAAATTCCTTGACTCAAATAAGAATGAAAATGCAACACACCAAAATCTTTGGGACACAGAAAAAGAGAGTAATTTATACTAATAAATGCAAATATCCAAAAAGAAGAAAGAATCAAGATCAACACATTAACACAACACATCCAACAATTAGGAAAAGACAAGCAAAGTAAGCCTATAGACACCAGAAGACATAAAATAATAAAGATTAGAGCAGAAATCACAAAGGAAAACAGACATAGAAAAAATCAACAAGATAAGAAATTGGTTCTCTGAAAGGATAATAAAACTGACAAATCGTTGGCAAATCTAAAAAAAGAAAAGAAGGAGAAGATGCAAATAACATACATATGAAACTATATGGTGACTTCACAACAGAACCAATGAAAATTAAAAGAATAATAATAGAGTAGTACAAAGAGATGTATCCCAATAAATTTGAAAATCTAGAAGAAATTGATACATGTTTAGAAAACTGTGACCTACCTAAACTAACATAAAGTGAAGTAGAAAACTTGACTAGATCTATAAAAAAAAAAGTAACAAATTTATTACATAACTTAAAAATGCCCAGCAAAAAATGTCCAGGTCCAGTGGCTTTACTGGTGAATTCTAACAAATATTCAGAGAAGAGCTGACATTAATTTTACTCAAACTATTCCAGAACACTAAAAAGGATGGAAAACTCCTGAATACATATTATGAAGCAAGCATAACCCTCATAACAAAACCAAACAAAGTCATAACTTAAAAAAAAAAAAAAATTGTAGACCAATATCCTTCATGAACATAGATGCAAAAATTCTCAACAAAATCTTAGCCAATAGAATTCAACAAAATATATAGAAAATTATTCATCATGATCAAGTGGATTCATACCAGGGATGGAAGGATGGTTCTATATTAGAAAAACAATCAATGTAATCCATCATAATTAAGGAAATGAATCACATGATCATATCTATGATGCAAAAAAGGTATTTGACAAAATCTAACATCCATTCCTGGTAGAAACATTAAAAAAAAAAAAAAAAAAGAAGAAGAAGAAGAGAGATTCCTCAATAATCAACATTACTCTCAATGAAGAGAAACTAAAAGCATTCCCTTTGCAAACAGGAACCAGACAAGGATGCCTTTTATTACCATTCCTTTTCAATATTGCTTTGGAAGTCTTCGCCAGAGCTACAAGGCAAGAAAGGGAAATTAAATACATAAAAATTGACAAAGAAAAAGTAAAACTCCATTTACACATAATTTGTTGTTGTTAAGTACCGTGAAGTCAGTTCCGGCTCATAGTGACCCTGCACAGGGTTTCTGAGGCTGTAAATCTTTACAGAAGCAGAACGCCTCATCTTTCTCCTGTGGAACCATTGGTAGTTTCGAACTGCTGACGTTGAGGTTGGCAGTTTAACTCGTAACCCCTGATATGATGCTATTAATAGAAAATCCCAGAGGCACAGCAAGAAACTTATTGGAACTCATTGAAAGATTCAACTAATGGTAGAGTACAAGATCAATATGAAAAAATCAGTTGGAGTTCTCTATACTAATAAAGATAGCTCTGGAAAAGAAATTAGGAAACAATACTATGTACAATTTCAAATGTGAAATACTTAGGAATAAATCCAACTAGAGAAACAAACGACATATTAAAAAAAAAAACCTATAAAACACTACTACAAGAAACCGAAATATGCTTGCAAAACTGGAAGAATATACTATACTCATGGATAGGAAGATTTACCATTGTGAAATTGTCAATACTACCCAAAGCAATCTGCAGATAACAACACAATCCCAATCCAGATTCCAACATCATTCTTTAAAGAGATTGAAAAATAATCAATAACTTTATATGTAAAGGAAGAAGACATTAAATAAGCACAGAACTACTTGAGAGAAAGAACAAAGTTGGGGCTTCTCAGTCCCTGATGTCAAAGTTTACTGTACAGCTAGCGTGGTCAAAACAGTCTGGTATTAGTACAACGAAAGATACATAGATCAATGAAACAAAATTGAGAACCCAGAAGTAAATCCATCCACATAGGGTCAGCTGATTTTTGACAAAGGGTCAAAGCACATTAAATGGGGAAGAGATAGTCTCTTCAACAAATGGTGCTGGCAAAAGTGGAAATCCATTTGCAGAAGAATGAAACAAGACCCATATCTCACACCATATATAAACTCAGCGTGGATTAAAGACTTAAATAAATCCTAGAATTATAAAGATCATCTACAAAAATTAGGGACAAACTTGGGGGCTCTAAAGCATGACATAAATACATTATCAAACATTACTAAAAGCACATAAATAGTAGAAGACAAAATAGATGACTAGGATCTCCTAAAAATTAGACACCTATGTGCATCAAAAGATTTAACCAAGAGTTTAAAAAGGAGCCCACAGACTGGGGGGAAAAGTTTTTACAATCATATATTAGACAAGAGACTGGTTTCCACAATTTACAGAAAACTGTAACACATCTACAAGATAAAGAGTTTTGTTTCACATTTGCTTCCCCTCTGTCTTCTCATGTGATCCCTTTCAGAGCAGTTAGTGGTAGCCAGGCATCATCTAGTTCTTCTGGTTTAAGAGTCATGGAGACTGATGTTCACATGTTCTATTAGTCCTTTGGATTAATTGATTCCAAGCATCTTGAATTCTCAGTGCTATTCTTTCTTCCTCACATGGAGAGACCATTAGTTGGACCTTATAAGCCTGCTGATGAGCATTTACGATCTCAGACACTACTTACCAAAGTAGGTTGTAGAACAATGTCTTTGTGGACTGTGTTAAACACATTGACCATGGTGTCTCCTGAGACTTTCATCCTGAGCCCCCAGGTCCAGGAGCTCATTGGCTTAAGATGTTTGATAATATGTAAGAAGGTTTCATCATTTTGCCCGCTGTATGTATGTATGAACCACATTTATAACTGTGTTTGAAATAAAGGTAAATACTCATTTACAAATATCCTCTTTCAAAAGTATATATTTGTGGGTATACTTCCACTCTTCCTCCTATATCAATTCAGGCTGTGTCTCTGTCCATGCATATGCCCGCAACACACTGTTGTTCCAAGGTCGTGTATATATCACTGTTTACCTCTATTCCCTTAAGCCCTTCCATATCTTCCTGTGTATTCACCTCTTTTCACCATTCTTCTACCAACCTCCCTCTTCTAATTTATTGCCCTCCCTGTCACCAGAGTTAACATGTGTCTACCCTTTAGCCAGTGTCTTGGTGTGGCATTGTAGGATAAACATTCAACAGCAAGGTCAGTTTGAATTGAAAGGTAAGATGTTCAACCTCATAAGCCACTCCTTGGAAGCCATATACAGTGTCTCTATAGGTCAGAAATGACTTGGCAGCACATAACAACAACAACCCTTTAGATGCAAATTACTTATGCTTTTGAGTTATGATATTAGAGACAAATAAATTCTTTTAGGGTCTTTCTTATTCTCTGTCCAACTTTCACATGCATATGAGATTACTGATAATACCATGGCTTGGGTCAGACACACCTTAGTGTTCAAATTGGTCAACTAACTGGGAGAGATCCATATTTGAGCCCATTCCAAGGAGAGTTGACCCAACGGAATGTGGAAATCATTGGACAATATCATTTATATCCAGTGTGAGTAAAGTTTTAATAAATGTAATTTTAAAAAACTGTTGCAACCGTACATTGACAGAGAACTTGCAGAGGTTCAAGCCAGATTCAGAAAAGGACACGGAACAAGAGATATCATTGCTGACGTCAGATGGATCTTGGTTGAAAGCAGAAAATACCAAAAAGATGGTTACCTGTGCTTTATTGTCTACTCAAAGGCTTTTGATTGTGTGGATCACGACACGTTATGGACAACATTGCAAAGTATGAGTACTCCAGAACACTTACTTGTGCTCATGAGGAACGTGTACATTGATTGAACAAGAGGCAGTTGTTTGAACCGAGCAAGGGAACACCAAATGGTTTAAAATTAGGAAAGGTGTGTGCCAGGGTTTTATTCTTCCACCATACTTATTCAGTCTGTATGCTGACTAAATAATTTGAGAACCTGGATTGTATGAAGAAAAATGCAGCATCAAGGTTGGAGGAAGACTCATTAAAAGCCTGTGTTTGCAGATGATACAACTTTGCTTGCTGACAGTGAAGAGGACTTCAGATACTTACTCATGAAGATCTAAGACCACAGTCTTTGGTATGGGTTTCATCTCAATGTAAAGAAAACAAAAATCCTCACCACTGGGCCAATAAACAACATCCATATCAATGGAGAAAAGATTGAAGTTGTCAAAGATTTCATTTTACTAAGATCAATCATCACACTCATGGAAGCAGCAGTCAAGAAATTAAACAATGTATTGCATTAGGCAAATCTGCTGCACAAGGTCTTTTTAAAGTGTTGAAGAGCAAAGATGTCAGCTTGTAGTCTTAAGTGTACCTGACCCAAGCCATGGTATTTTCAATAACCTCATAATGCAAAAATTGGACAGTGAATAAGGAAGACCACCTTAGAAGAATTGATGCATTTGAGTTATGGTGTTAGAGGAGAATATTAAAAGTACCAGGGACTGCCAAAAGAACAAACAGATCTGTGTTGGAAAAAGTATAGCCAGAGTTCTCCTTGGAAGCCAGGATGGCCAAACTTTGTATCTCATACTTCAGACATATTATCAGGAGGGACCAGTCACTGGAGACGAATATCATGTTTGGTAAAGTGGAGTGTCACATAAAAAGAACCCCAACAGCATGGATTGGCACAGTGGCAGCAGTGATGGGCTCAGGTGTAGCAACAGTTGTGAGGTTAGCCCAGGACTGGCCAGTGTTTCATTCTGTTGTACATAGGGTCACTATGAGTCAGTACTGACTTAATGGCACTTTACAACAACAACATGGATTGTCATAAGAACAAACTAATTTGTGTTGGAAGAAGTACAATCAGAATGCTCCTTAGAAACCATGATGATGAGACATTTTCTCAGACATACTTTCAGGAGGGACCAGTCCCTAGAGAAAGACAAAGACATAATGGTTGGTAAATGGAGGGTCAGAGAAATAGAGAAAGACTCTCAAAGAGATGTATTGGCACAGTGGCAACAGCAATGGACTCAAGCGTAAGGATTGTGAGGATGGGGAGGACCAGGCAGTGTTTGTTCTCTTCTGCAAAGTGTCTCTAAGAGTCACAGCTGACTCAACCAGCCCCCAACAACAGCAACATAAAATAACAAGTATGTATATCAGACATGGTAATTTCATTTTAAGCTGTGTTATTCCAGTTGGTGCTATAGGATAAGCACTAGACTGCTAACCAAAAGTTGGTGGCTCAATCCCACCAACCTGGAAACCCTATACAGAGTTGCTATGAGTTCGATCTGACTCTATGGCACTTAACAACAACAAACTCTGATTGGTAAGCACAAGTGAGCCAGGAGTCCTGCTTTGGTGCTGTAGGATAAGCACAAAGCTGATAACCGCAATGTTAGTGGTTCAAATCCACCTTTGGAAACCCTATACAGAATTGTTATGAATTGGATGACCTTTAACAACACAGCAACCAACATCATTTAGTATGAGTCTGTTGGGTCAGAACTGGTAGATTTTTTAGTCTGAAGGTTGACAATTTCTAATTCCAAGTTTAATTTTTATAGGCTTTGTTTCAGTTAACTATATTACATGAAACATTATACCCTAAATGTGTACTCCTCCAAGAACTCTTCCTATCTCTACAACTGCTTGATAACCAAGATTACTAACACATAATGGATGTCTGTCCATTGTTGCGTCTACCCCTGCTATGTTTGCTGCTTGTTGTTGTTGTTGTTAAGTGCCATCGAGTCGGTTCCAACCCATAGCGACCCTGTAGAGGGCTTCCGAGGGTGTAAATCTTTACGGGAGTAGAAAGCCTCATCTTTCTCTCTCAGAGCAGCTGGTAGTTTCGAACTGCTGACCTTAAGGTTCGCAGCCTGATTCATAACCACTATACTACCAGAGCTCTAAATTTCTTCACAAATGAAGAAAGAAAGGTGTTATTGGGGTAAGGAGAAGACAAGGGTCTGGGTGTTGGGTCAGGGTTACTGCTTTTCCATCAGTAAAGCCCTGTATTACAGATTTAGGATAAGAGTCACTCAAAGCCTTCCTCAATTCTTTGAGGGGCTCTAAAATGTTTATTTCCAGAGGATGTACAATGAAGTGGATGGTCTAAGATTATGCTCCTTAACCCACCCCTAAGTGATATGTCCAGGGTCAGTTCCAGTTCTGACATATTTTCATCTGCTAGTGTAGTTGCCAGTTCTTATCATTTGCTATTTGTTAAGGCTGTTTTAATGCAACATTGAAAGGAAGTCTATCGGGTCTGGTTGTCACCATGACAACTCAGAACCCTCTCTAATTATCTTCTGAACACACTGCTCATTTGGTGTGGTCATGTCTGTGACTATCTATGTAAAACTAGACTATCATCGGTAAAACTAAAGCTATTAGTGTGACAATTTCCCTAACTCAAAATGTCTTCAGCTCTGAATCTCTGGAGGGGCTGACACTCTGTGATACAAGTGTTTTCTGTGAGCACATTGACTCTGGAGAACTCCTGCCTTCAGGATTTCTGTGTCCCTCTTTCCTTATAGTTCTACTGGCTCTCCATTGAAAGAGAGGCAGACATATTTATCAGTTTTAAATGTGGGACATATTTGAGATTGAACTCTAAAGAACTATACTCTAAAGATAGGAGACTAAGTTTACCTTTTGTTTTAACTTTTAATTGCAATTTGGGTGAAAGTTGCAGAGCAAATTAGTTTGAGTTTACCTTTTAGCATGCTATATTTTTACTTTTAAGTAGCTCCTCACCAACACTTTTGTCTCTACTTTTTCTGCTCCAAAGTCTATTATTAAAAATGTTCAATCATATAGCAAAGTAAGTAATTTTATAGCGAATTGTACAGTATGCTCTCTTACCTAGACTCTACCAATTGATCCCAGCTAGTTCATTGCAGATTTGGGAGCTACACGGAGAGATCCTCAGTGAACATTTAGTGATCAAACCCATTTGTCTCACTGGCTGTGTCATTGCACCTCTTTAAAAATTCATCTTCTGCTTCTTTGAACCACTTGCTCCTATTGTAAACACCCCGCTGATCTAGTAGGTGAAGTCCTATTTACTATTCAAAACATATGTTAATACCCCCATGTTCTGTGCACCATTATACTTTACTTATCTACCTTGATGATAGGACTTATTACCTGGTGATAAAAAATTTTTTTTAAAGTATTGTTCTCTGTAAGGTTATGAGTTTCTTCAGAATAGGTTGTGTGTTTTGTTTATTTTTACATACCTAACACATATAAATTGGAGTCATAGTGTGGTGCTGTGGGCTAATACATTGGCCGTTCATTGAAGCTTACCAGCTGCTCCCTGGAAACCCTATACAGGGTTGCTATGCGTCGGAATTGACTTGACGGCATGTAACATCAACAGCAATACATATAAAGGACTTAAGGCATGGCGCTGTGGGTTAATGCGCTGGACTTCAAAGTCTGTTTGAATGGTAAGGTTGGTGGCTCAAGCTCACCAGCTGCTCCTTGGAAACCCTATACAGGGTCACTGTGGGTCAAAACTGACAGGACAGCACTTAACAACAACAACAAGTGTAAGGACTCCTAGTGTGGAGCTGTAGGATAAATGCTCAACTGTAAAGTCAGTTTAAACTGTAAAGGTTGGTGGTTCAAACTAACCAGCTGCTCCACAGAAACCCTAACCAGGGTCACTATGGGCTGGAACTGACTCGATAGGACTTAACAACAACAAGACCAACAACACATATAAGGAGTACTGGTGTGGCACTGTGGGTTACTGCGCTGGACTGGTAAATTGGTTTGAAGTGCAAGGTAGGCGGTTCAAGCTTACCAGCTGCTCCTAGGAAACCATATACAGGGTCGCTATGAATCAAAACCACCTCAAGGGCACTGAACAATAACAGCATATATAAAAGGAGCCCTGATGGTACAATGGGTTCGCATTGGGCTGCTAATCAAAAAGTGTGCAGTTTGAAGTCACTAGCTACTCCATAGACTTGATCAGTAAAACCAGAATATGGTTCTTTGAAAAGAATAGTAAATAACAAAATTTTTGCTGCTCTGATAACAAACAAACAACAACAAAAATTACTGTTGTTGTTGTTAAGAGCCAAGAATATGTTCCAACTCTTAGTGACCCTGTATAGGGCTTCCAAGGAGTAGCTGGTGAATTTGAACCACCGACCGTGAGAATCAAACCAACCTTGTGGTCCAGTGCTTTATCCCACAGTGCCACACCAGAACTCCTATATAAACAAAATGTGTGTTAAAGACAGAGTAGAGCTACACAGAAATAAACTTTGAAATTGGAGATAACCATTAGTTTCCTACAATAAATATTAACTTTAATGAAAATGGGGAATTATATCCACCCATCCACTGCCATCAAGTTGAGGGGCTCGGTATGATAAATGCAAGATTGTGAACCACAAAGTTGGTAGTTCAAGCCCACCAGATGCTCTGTGGGAGAAAGATGAGGCCCCTACAAAGATTTACAGCCTCAGAAACCCTGTACAGGGCTACTATGAATAGGAACTGACTCAGTGGCACTTAACAACAACATGCACTGTAATTCAGTCAATTCAAACTCATAGCAACCCTGTATAAGGTTTCTGAGACTATCAATTTTTACAGGTACAGACAACCTCATCTTTTTGCCACAGAGCAGATGGTGGTTTTGAACCACCAACCTTGTGGTCAACAGCCCAACACCTAATCCACAGCACCACCAGGACTCCTTGAGGGATTATATTTGCTGTTGTTGTTGTTGTTAAGTGCTGCCAAGTTGATTCATAGCAACTCTGTAAACGGTTTCCAAGGAACAGATAGTGGGTTTGAAATGCCGACCTTGTGATTACCAGTACAGTGCTTATCCTACAGTGCCCAAAATAGTCTTAAAGTAGGAGAGAAAAGCTTAATTAACTAATAATATTAAAATATACTGCAAAAATTCTCAAAGATGTACCTCTGAATGAAATAGTTTATTCAGGATACTACAGGTGACTTGAATCAATCATTGGAAAATTCCCAAACTACGCCAGTTGTTCAAGAGTAGATAAAATTCTACAATCTACTGTATTCTAAAATCTAACATAAAACACTGATAGAAATCCAGAGAAGGAAATAAAGGTATAAAACAAATAAAACTGGTTTTATTTATTTTATACAGCTTTCATGCCTTTAAAAAAATCATCTGCTATTGAGTTAACTTCCTTCCTTTGTTCCTTGTTTATTTATTTTAAAAAATAATAAATGGATAGGAAACAAGGAACAAAGGAAGGAAGTTAACTCAATGGCAGATGATTTTTTTTCCTTTGGAGGCTCGGTTTTAGACTCTGTTAGGATCAGTAGTTGGAAAATATGACCTTGGTGATACAAATGATGCTGGAGATTGCATGATAGAATTCTGCAAAATCAATGATTTGTTCATTTCAAATACCTTCGTTAGACATCATAAGAGACGTGGACCTCACCAGATGGAATTGACTACATCTGCGGAAAGAAAGAGACAATGGAAAAGCTCCATATCATCAGTCAAAACAAGGCCAGGGGCAGATTGTGGAACAGACCATCAATTACTCATATGCAAATTCAAACTGAAGCTGAAGAAAATGAAAACAAGTCCACAAGAGCCAAAACAGGACCTTGAATATGTC
>NW_006408546.1:3143867-3149765 GCF_000296735.1 Chrysochloris asiatica | reverse complement strand
ATTTTCACAATATTGAGTCTTCCTATCCAGGAGCATGGTATATTCTTCCACTTTTATAAGTCTCTTTTAGTTTCTTATAGTAGTACTTTGTAGTTTTTATTGTATAGGTCCTTTGTTTCCCTGATTACATTTATTCCTAGATATCTCATCCTTTGGGCCTCTATTGTAAATGGTATTCCTTTCCTAATGTCCTTTTCAGTGCTGTCATTTTTGGTATAGAGGAATCCAACTGATTTTTGAATGTTGATATTATACCCTGCCACTTTGCTGAATCTCCCAATGTGGTCTACTAGCTTTTGTACTGAGTCTTTGGGGTTTTCTATGTATGGGATCATATCCTCTGCAAATACTTTTACTTCCTCTTTGCCAATTTGGATGCCTTTTAAGTTCCCTATCTTGACATATAGCTCTAGCTAAGACTTCCAGCACAATATTGAATGGGAGTGGTGACAAAGGCACCCTTGTCTGGTTTCTGTTCACAGAGGGAAGGCTTTCAGTTTCTCTCCATTGAGAGTAATGTAGGCTGTTGGTTTAATATATATGCTCTTAATTATATTGAGGAATTTCCTTATATCAGTGTTTCTTATCAGGAATGGATGTTGGATTTTGTCCAATGCCTTTTCTGCATCAATCAATATGATCATGTGTTTTTTTTCTTTTTTCTTATTTATATGGTGGATTACATTGATTTTTCTTTCTAATGTTGAACCATCCTTGCATCCCTTATATGAAACCCACTTGGTCATGATATATTATTTTTTTGATGTGCTGCTGGATTCTGTTGGATAGGAGTTCGTTGAGAATTTTTGCATCTGTATTCATGAGGGATATTGGTCTATAAATTTCTTTCTTAGTGATATCCTTCCCTGGTTTTGGTATAAGGGTTAGTGTTTCATCCTCATCTATATTCTGGAATAATTTGAGTAGAATTGGTGACAGCTCTTCCCTGAATGTTTGGTAGAACTCACCAGTGAGGCCATCTGGACCTGGACTTCTTTTGGTTGTGAGTTTTTGATGACCTGATCAATTTCTTCTTTGTTATGGGTCTGATCAGGTTTTCTACTTCATTGTGTGTCAGTTTAGGTAGGTTGTGATTTTTAAAAAATGTATTCCTCTCTCTATGTTATCAAATTTGTTGGAGTACAACTCTTCGTAGTATTCTGTTATTACCCTTTTAATTTACTTTGGTTCCCTTGTGACATCACCCATGTGGTTTCTAATGCATGTTATTTGTGTCTTATCCCTCTTTTCTTTTGTTAGATATGTCAATGGTTTGTCAATTTTATTAATCCTTTCAACGAACCAGCTTCTTGTCCTGTTGATTTTTTCTATACTTTTTCTGTTTTGTATCTGATTTATTTCTGCTCTAATCTTTACTATTTCTTTTCTTTTGGTGACTGTAGGTCCCTCTGTTGATCTGTTTCTAATTGTTGGAAATGCTGTGTTAATATGTTAGTT
Source organism: Chrysochloris asiatica (assembly GCF_000296735.1). Classification (NCBI taxonomy): domain Eukaryota; kingdom Metazoa; phylum Chordata; class Mammalia; order Afrosoricida; family Chrysochloridae; genus Chrysochloris; species Chrysochloris asiatica. The sequence continues at coordinate 3,148,307 of NW_006408546.1, read as the reverse complement.
TTGGTTCTTTATTCTTTTTGGATGTGCACATTTATCGTAATAAATTGTCCTCTCAGCACTGCTTTCGCCGTGTCCCCAAAATTTTGGAGTTTGTCATCAACAGTACCACAGAATACCAGGCAGAGCAGTTTCAGGTCAGATCTCAAAACTCTGAACCACATAGGTAGGAATATTAAAAAGTTTGAAGGCTTTTATCTAGTGGAACTTGTAGCAGAAGTTAAAAATCGCATACTTTTAAATTGGCCGGGCTTGGAGGCCCAGAGCTGACAACTTGGGCAAAGACCAAACAGCAAGACCAAGTGGGGGAGCAGATCTGCCACAGAACAATGCCATGGGAACCACGGAACAAAGGTGGACAATACACTTTGTTGGTTTTGCTTTGTTCTTTCGTTTGTTTGTTGTTGTTGTTGTTGTTTTTATCTGTTCATTCATCCCCCACTCTTTGTACACCTCCATTCTGGTGACTAGAGGGGGTGCTTGAGCAAGTGGACAGCCCCCCACCCCCACCACTGGTAGGTTCTTCTGCCATGCAGCGCACACATACTTTCAGCCCAAGAGCCGGCCCTGAACTGTTTTTTAATAGGAAAAAGGCCAGAACAAGGGGTGTGGAGAGGGAAAGAGAGTTTAAAAACAAAACAGGCTAAAAATTAAATTAAATCCTGAGGTACAGCATAACAACCAACAGTTGTTGTTACTGTTATGTGCTGTGGAGTCGGTTCTGACTCATAGCGACCCTGTACAGGGTTTCTGAGTCTGTAAATCTTTATGGGAGCCGAAAGCCTCATCTTTCTCCTGTGGAACAGCTGGTAGTTTTGAAATTCTGACCTTGTAGTTCACAGCCCGATTTGTAACCACTACACTACCAGAGCTCCTTGGGTATGTTTTAAATCGGTCTCTTATCGCAAGCAAAAATGGGGGAATAGACACCTTGCCACAAAAAGGGAGCCAAGGAACCCTGGAACAGAAGGTGAAGAGACCAGGATTTCTTCCAGAGACCACTATGAATTCAGATTTTTTAGCATCCTGCTGTGTGAGAAAAGTCTATTTGTCCCCACACACTTGTGTTTGTTGTACCAGCACTAATACAACACTTTTACCAAACATATACACGATAAGTGAAATTATGTCATATGAATTCTTTGGTGACTTTTTAAACACATGGTGTGATTCTATGAGATTCTTCTGTGCCACTTCATTTTTCTGTGCTATTCATTTTTTTATGGTATAATAGTCCTGGTGGGGTCTAGTCCTGGTGTAGTCTTTCGGTTATTGTGCTAGATAATAAGGCCATTTTGAATGGCAAGATGGGCAGTTCAAGCTCACCAGCCTGTCTTTGGAAACCTTATACAAAGTTGCTAGGGTTAAAACCTACTCTACAGTACTTAACACATCATATTCCACTGTATTATTGGTTCTTCCTTGATGGAAATTTGGATTGTTTCCAGTTTCTCCAGTGTCTTGTTATGCAGGAGTAGAATTGTCTAGATGATAGTTATGGATTGCATTGGGTTCCTCAATACTCAGAAGTCCTAACCCCTGGTACCTGTGAGCATGACTTTGGAAGTAGGTCCTTGAAGGTGTCTCAGTTAACAGGAGGTCACACTGGATTAGAGTAGCTGCTAATTCCATCAGGTGTCCTTACAAGACACAGAAGAAGGTTGCATTGACCTGCTGAGGTACACCTGGGGCTTCCGGTAGTTGGGAAAGACAAGACAGGATTGACTCAATTTCAAAGGGAATATGGGCTAGTCCCTTTTCACGTGTAATGCCTAACAGCTGGTATTAGCTCCTTTCCAGATGGTGGGATATTACAGGGTATGCTTGTAGCTTAGCTATATGCCACGATTGCTGTCTCTTCTTGGGTAACGTAGGGAGAGAAAGCTCTCACCCCAGGAAAAAAAGTGAGATCAAAAGGACTTAAAACAGAAATAATATAAAAACAGAGATAAAAAAAAAACACCACTCAAAAATAAAAATAAAACCATAGCCACCTGACCAGTAGCCTTTGCTGCACAGGTCAGTGTGCATGCACAGTAGAAACTTCCAGCAGTGGTTGGGGGTGTCCACTCTCTCAGGCCTCTCCTCTAGTCACCACCATGGAGGTGCGCAGATGATATTGAGAAATTAATGGAAGAAAGATTGTCCATTATTTTTATCTCTGAAGGTCAGTTAGGTATCTCGGTGTGCACAGCGTAATTCACAAAATAGTTGCATCCTTGTGTGTAGTAGTTGGTGTTGCTTCTTTTATGTTGGGGTTTTACAGAGTACTCATACAGTTTGGCTGTATGGCCATACTTGCTTTTTCTTGCTGGGTAGGCAATAATAAAGGGTCCCACCCTGGTCAACATTAGGGCTGGGTCCCAGAGTCAGTCGTCATACCTCTTCTCCCTCTGCAGTTTGCTGGCAATTTTCTGCAGTAGGAGTGGTCTCTTGTCTCTCTATCTGCTTAGTCTCATTCAGAATGGTTTCAGTGGAACACTTGGGCTGCCCCAAATCAGAAATCACCTCTTTTTTTGCTTCTCTTCCAAATATTACTCCTAGTAAGCACTCGATCCACTTATGTATCCCTTTATCTGAAGTTCAGAGTTCTGGGACCATCCTCTGAATCTATTTCATAAAGATTCCCATGTTTTTACTGACAGGATTCTGCACAGCCTTTCTGCCTAGTCTGCCATCAAGCCCCATCTCCTTAATGCATCATGATAACATGTTTGATCAATTTTAGAGAATGAAGAAGTTGGTTGTTGTTGTTGTTATGTGCCATGGAGTCCCTTCTGACTCATAGCAACTCTATACAGGGTTCCTGAGGCAGTAAATCTTTCTCCTGTGGAACAGCTGATAGTTTTGAACTGCTGACCTTGCGATTTGAAGCCCAATTCATAACCACTACGCTACCAGAGCTCCTTGAAGAAGTTGGTAGAAATCGTCAAATCATAATTATTGGTTTTAGTGTTGGTGTGTAATTTGAACGATAGTGGTATTAACTCATCTTTCTTGTAAGTATATATGTGTATTAGCCTATCACAGACAGCATTGTATTTCAAGACAGATCTTGAAATGTTCTTTTTGACAGCCGTTCCTCCTCAATTTGTCATTCCTGGCATAGTAAACCATATAACTACCTGATTTATAATGGTCAGTACCTGTCCATTTCAGCTCAGTGCTGACTAGGTTATTGATCTTTATGCATTCCATTTAATTTTTAACAGCTTCCAATTTTCCTGGATTTACACTTCATATATTTCACATTCTGATTATTAAAGGATGTTTGCAGTTGTTTCTCCTCATTCTGAGTTGTGCCCCACCATCAAAGGAAGATCCTGAAAGCTTTGCTTCATTCTTGTCTTTATACTCAAATCTGCTTTGAGGAGGCAGCTCTTCGCTAGTTGTATTTTGAGTGCCTTCCAACCTGAGGGACTCATCTTCTAGCACTATATCTAAAAGTGTTCTGCTGCTATTTATAAGGTTTTCCATGGCTAACTATTCAGAAGTAGTCCCCCCTTCCCCTTCTTTTTAGTCTATCTACCATTTTAATGAATAATTATCAAGTAAACACTTGTGAAAACACAACTCAGATAGTAAAATAAAATGTTATCAGCACCCTATAAATCCCCCAGGTTTCCCTTCCTACTCTCAGGCAGTTCTTCCCAAAAGATGACATAAACTCACATGCCAACCCTAGAAGGAGTCTCTAAAACAGAAATTAGCCTATGGGATGTCTCTAAAGGAGTGCCCTAGGAGAAACACCTGTGGAAGAGAAGAGACCACAGTGTCATTAGGCAGAGAGAGAAACCGAGCTGTGCTGTGGCTCCCTTGACCACCTCAGCCAACTCCATGGGCACTTCTGGAGCGGGGTCACCTTCAAGCAGTAGTCAAGGCAGCTTGGGGAATAAATTCATCATTTCTGAAGGAGAATGTAGATGACAGCACAGCCTCCAGCACAGTGCTATCCTGAAGTCAGTGGAAATCACCTCTTGCTTTTATCTACCCCCTACGTTTTAGTATGTGAGTACTACCTCAACAAAATGCCATAAAGTAGGTGGATTTAAGGAATGAAAATTTAGTTTCTCACAATTTTGGAGGCTAGAGGTCTCCAAGATGGTAGTGTTGATTCCTTCTAAGGGCTTTGAGAGAACGTTTCCATACTTCTCTCTTAGTTTCTGGTTGCTACTGGAAATCCTTGTTGTTCTTTTGCCTGTAGACAGTTCCTCAAATGATGTCCATCTTCCCTATCTGTGTGTAAAGTGATTTCCATGTCTGTCTTTCTCTTTTATAGGGAGGGATTAAGATTAGGACTCAACATACTCAGTTATGACTTCGCTAATTTAACTGATAACACAAAGAAAAACCATCTCCCTAAACAAGGTCATATTCACCAATGCAGAATTTGTTGTTGTTGTTAAGTGCCGTCAAGTTAGTTCTGACTCATAGCAACCCTGT
>NW_006408546.1:3141264-3142532 GCF_000296735.1 Chrysochloris asiatica | reverse complement strand
AGATTGTTAATGAGTCTTCCTCTAATCCTGATGCCACGTTTTTCTTCATAGAACCCAGCTTTGTTTTATTGTGCCACAGCATATTCACTCATTTCACTATTATTGAACATTTAGGTTTCAACATGAAGATTTAAAAATAATCAATGTAGACATTGTTCAAGAATGAATTTGTAGCATGGTAATCATGTGCATGAATTTCTCTAGGGCACCTGCTTAGGAAAGGAGTTGCTGGTTTTATTTTTTGTATTTTTAATTTAACTAGGAAATGCCAAAACGATTTATAATTTTTACTTGCAACAGCCATGTTTGAAAGTCCCCACTGCTCTATATCTGTATCACTGGAAATGGGCTTGATAATGACGTAGTAGCCACATGAAAATCTCAGTGGTTTATAACAAAGGTTTATTTGTTTATCACATTTCATGTCCATCAGGACCATGCAGGATTCATTCTGATAGAGGAGTCTATATCTGGGTCATTGAAGTTATTTTAGAAGCTTAATTTTTTCCAAACATATATTTACATCATCTACAAGTAGAGATTATATTACTTCTTGCTTTCCACCTCTTCTGCCTCTAAATGTTTCCTTTAGCCTCAGTACACTGGTGTTTTATATATTTTGATGTTATTTATTAGATGCTCTGTACCTTCAAGTTCAGACTCATACCAACCCTATACACAACAGAATGAAATTCTGCCCGGTTCTGCACCATTCTTATTGTTGTTTTATAACTGCATAATTGGTATGTTTGAGTCCATTGTTGGTGCCACTTGTCAGTCCTTCTGGTTGGGGGTCTTCCTCTTTTTCATTGACCCTACACTTTCCCAAGTATGATGTCCTTTTCCAAGGACTGATCCCTCCTGATATTATGTCCAAATTACAAGAGATAAAGTCTCACCTTCCTTGTTTCCAAAGAGCATTCTGGATGTATTTCTTCCAACACCGATTTGTTTGTTCTGGCAGTCTATGGTATTTTCAATATTCTTCTCCATCATCATAACTCAAATGTATTGATTCTTTTATGGTCTTCCTTATTCATTGTCAAACTTTCATATGAGTGTGAGGCAATTGCAAATACCATGGCTTGGGTCACTTGGGCATAACATAGTCCTCAAAGTGACATCTTTGCTCTTTAACACTTAAAAGAGGTCTTGTGCAGCAGATTGACCTAATGTAATGTGTCTTTTAATTTCTTGACTGCTGCTTCCATGACATTGACTGTGGATGCAAGCAAAATGAAGTCTTTGACAGCTTGATCCTTTCCTGC
>NW_006408546.1:3125099-3140289 GCF_000296735.1 Chrysochloris asiatica | reverse complement strand
CTGGTGAGTTTGAACCACCAATCTTGGAGTTCAAACCAACCTTGCAGTCCCGTGCATTATCCTGCATCACCACACCAACACTCCCAATTTAACTAATAGCAACACTGTAAAACAGAGTATAACTTCTCCTTAGAGTTTTCAAGGCTACAGATCTTCACAGGAAGAGGCAGACTCATTTTTCTCCTATAGAGTGGCTGCTTGGTTTGAACCACCAGCATTGTGGTTGGCAGTTCAGTGCCTAATCCTCAGTGCCACCAGGACTCCTACTACACCAACCTAAAATCCATGGCATGGTGTATTTTTTTCAGTAGTAGACAGAGTCTGAAAAAATTAGCAAGGTAGCAACAGAGGCTTATAAAATGGTGAGTAAATTGGGAAAATGACAGCTATGTTAGGGAAATAATGAAACAGATGGCAAAACTGTCACCTTAGTAACATGGAATATAGAAAATATATAGAATATGCTTGACAAAACAGGTTCTAGGCAGAAAGACAAAAGTGTCCATTGGTTTCTTTTATTTGCCTATGATAAGAAACAAGATAGTTTCTTGTTTGCATGCTGAATTAAGAAGGAATATATGAGAGAAGCAAGTTTTCTCTCATCTCTGGTCTCCTTATGCAGAAAAGATTCTCAACATGAAATGAGCCCTAGAAATAAAGATCAAATTAAGGAAATGGCCAGAAGACTCTGTTAAGAATTAGAGCAAAACCTATTGGAGTCTCTCAACTAAGCCAAGGAATTCTAAGACTCTAGAAGGCATCACCCAGCAGCAGGCTGACATGTCCAAATAACTGAATGAGATGAAAAAGAAAGGAAAACTTTCAAAGTAATTTTGATGTGGCTTTTATGGAATGGACTTAAGTCAGATTCAGAAGGCACACACATGGTTTTAGTAGACTTGTTCATGCGAACACAGTACTAACTGGAACCAAAAATGATGATGATGACTCAAATTGTAAAACAGCCTGTGGGTCTGTGTGTTTCTAGGGGCATGTTGTTGTTGCTGTTGTTAACTGCCATTGAGTCAGATCCAATCCATTGTGACCCTATACAGGGTTTCCGAGGAGTGACTGGTGAGCTTGAACCGCCAACCTTGTAGTTCAAACGGCTTTTCAGTCTGGCACATTAACCCATAGCACCACACCAGGGGCATGAGGTAGGGTTAAAAAGCTACTTAGATATCAGTAAGTCTTTTCTTCTAAAGTTGCCAAGGTGTGTGATAAGAAAAGGAAAAGACTTCAGGGGGCTGAGCCACAATGAACTTTGGAGAACTTTGGGGAGCCACTCCCAAGAAACTGAACTGGGCCTTAATTAAGGAACATCCCCTGCTGGGTTATGAAACAAGACCTCTCTACCATCTGTATCCATCCTTGTTGTTGTTGTTATGTGCCATGGAGTCAGTTCCGACTCACAACGCTCCTGTTCAGGGTTTCCGAGGCTGTAAATCTTTACATGATCAGAAAGCCTCATCTTTTTCCCACAAAACAGCTGGTAGTTTCGAACTGCTGACCGTGAGATTAGCAGCACGGTTTGTAACCACTACACTACCAGAGCTCCTTATTTTAGGTGCTTTCAGATCAGTTCTGACTGGTGCATACAACAGAACAAAAGAATTTCAATCTTGTGCCATCCTCACAATTGTTATATTTAAACCTGTTTTTGCTGCCACTATGTCAGTTTATCCATTTAACGCCTTCCTTATCTTCACGGACCCTACACATTACCAAGCATGATGCACTTCGTCAGTGACTGGTCCTTCCTGACAACATGCCAAAGTTGTTAGGTGCCATCAAGTCAGCTCCAACTCATAGCTACCCTGCACACATCAGAACGAAATACTGCCCAGTCCTGTGCCATCCTCACAATTCTTGTTACACTGAACCCATGGCTGCTGCCACTGTGCCAGTCCATCTCATTGGGGGGTCTTCCTCTTTTTTTGCTGACCTTCATAATAATTCTTCAGACATATTATCAGGAGGGACCAGTCTCTTGAGGAGGACTGGTCCCCCCTGATAATATATCTGAAGTATAAAAGACAAAGTCTTGCCATTCTTACATCCACGGAGCAGCCTGGCCATACCTCTTTCAAAACACATTTGTTTGTTCTCTGGAGTCCATGGTATATTCAATATTCTTCCCAATACATTAATTCAGCTGCATTGATTCTCCTTCAGTTTCCCTTATTCATTGTCCAACTTTCCAATGAATATGGGACGATTGAAATAGAATGCATAAAAATCAATATCTTAGATATTAGTGAACTGAAGTAGATGGTACTGACCATTCTGAATCTGACAGTCATATCTGGAATGACAAATTGAAGAGGAATGGCATCAAAATTATCATCAAAAAGAGCATTTCAAGCTCTATCTTACAGTATAATACTATCTGTAATAGGAAATTATCCATATGTTTACATTTTAATACCAGTATTTTCAAATTTATGCACCAACCACTAAAACCAGCAATGATTAAATTGAATAATTCTAACAACTTATTCAGTATGAAATTGAACAAACATGCAATCAAGATGTATTGATGACCATTGGTGATTGGAATGCAAAGGTTGGAAACATGCAGAGTATTTGGAAAATATGACCTTGGCAATAGAAACAGTGCAGAAGAGAGCATGATACAATTTGGCAAGACCAATGACTTGTTCACTGCAAATGCCTTTTATAAACAACATAAAAGATGACTATACACAAGGACCTCACCACATGGCATTCACATAAATCAAATTGGCTACATCTATGGAAAGAGAAGGTGGAAAAGCTCCATATCCTCAGCAAAACAAGATCAGGGTCACACTCTGGAACAAACCATCAGTTGCTCATATGCAACTTCAGGCTGTAGCTGAAGAAAATTAAAACAAATCCAGAAGAGCCAATTTTTGACCTTGAATATGTAACACCTGAAATGAGAAATCATTTTGAGAACAGATTTGACGACCAAAGACCAGAAGCATTGTGAGATGACATCAAGAACATCATACAGGAAGAAAGCATAAAGTCATCAAGAAGACAAGAAAGAAGATGAAGATTAAAATGGATGTCAGCAGAGACACTGAAACTTGCTCTCCAGTGTAGAGATGCTAAAGCAAGTAGAAGACAGAAGTATGTAAAAGAGCTGAACAACTAATTTCAAAGGGAAGTCCAAGAAGACAAAGTCAAATATTATAATGAAATGTGCAAAGACCAGTAATTAGAAAACCAAAAGAATATGCCTAGCATTTATCAAGCTGAAAGAACTGAGGAAAAGTTGAAGCCTCGATTTGCAATTTGATGGAATCTATGGGCAAAACTGCAAAGCCGTTTGAACTGCAAGGTTGGCAGTTCAAGCTCACCAGCTGCTCCATGGAAACCCTACACAGGGTCTTTATGGGTCGGGATCGACTTGTGGCACTTAACAACAACAATGGGCAAAATACTGAATCATGTAGAATCAAAAGAAGATGGAAGGAATATACAGAATCACAGAACAGAAAAGAAATGGTCAGTGTTCAACCATTTTAAGAGGTAACATATGATTAAGAGCCAATGGTTCTGAAGGAAGAAGTCCAAGGTGCAATGAAGGCATTGGCAAAAAGCAAGGCTATAAGAATTGGAGGAGTACGCTTTGCTCCATCCACATCATTAAGGTTAACTCTACTTTGGGGAGGCAGTGCTTCATCAGTCATATTTTGATGAGAGGGTCAAACCTGAGGGGTTCTTCATCCGACACTGTATCAGATAAAATTCCATTGTTATCCATAAGGTTTTCAGTGGTTTACCTTTCAGAAGTGGTCTGCCTCTTCTTCTTCCAACTCTGTCATAGTATGAAAGTTTGGCTGAAGTCTGCCCACCATGGATGATCCTACTGGTATTTAAAATACTAGTAGCATAGCTTCCAGCGTCACAACAACACACAAACCTGTACAGTGTGGGAAACTGACAGGCAAGTGGAGGATCTCCCCCCTAGTAAACACTGAAAACACTTGGGCCGCTTCTTGTACACTCTCTGGCTGAGAATAGCCTGAAGCATATGAAGAAAGGAGATTGTGGTTGCCTGCCCAGGACTGTACAAATTAGGGCACATAGGTTAGTTTGGTCTTACAGTTCTTTGTGGTTGTTTCAAACAGACTGTTGCATGTTCAGTTGTTTAGAAATCAAGCTCTGAGGTGAAGACTCGTGCTCAGGAAGTATACTGGGGAGTATTCTCTGGATCAACAACTCTAGAAAGGAAGAGAAGGAAGTAGGACTGGGCAGAAGGAAAAGTCAAGCTAACAATGTATTCTCAGTAGAAGCTTCAACTGACCATGAGGGATGTTCTGAAAATAGTATGACCCTCCAAAACTGCCCATGTAGGTAAAAAGGCTTCTGCTTTAATCTACTTGAATTTGGGCTGGCTTGAGAAATGTGCATGGCTTCGAGTAAGATGGTTCTCTTCAGTTAAGGTCAGAAGAGGCTGACTGCAGAGGCAGTCTGCCAGCAGCACTCCTAACAGAGGAGGTTGGCAGCCTTTTAATCAGCATCCCACATCCACCTCAAGGAAACAACAACACAAATCAAGGGGAGTTTCTTGAAGACCTGGAAGTCTTACCTGCCCTGCAGCATTCTCCTCCCCACCCACCCCACCCTCCTAGAAACAGTGCAGAAGAGAGCATGATACAATTTTGCAAGACCAATGACTTGTTCTCTTTTTCTGCCTGTACCTGGATTCTCTCTAGGAGCATAAATCCTGAGGGATTTCTTAAGGAATATGCGTTTATTATTTAGATTACAGTATTTTACCTGAGAAAAAGCATATACTCTCAAGTCCTACTCTTCATTCTTGCATTCTAACTGAAGGTTTGCAAATGGGATTCAATTCTCCAAGCTCAGCAATCCACACATATGGTGACAGGAATTTTAGAGGGTTCAAAGTTGAGTAAGATACAATTCCTCACTGTCACAGTTTTTTGGTGAATAGGTGTTGAAGCATAAGAACTGGGCTGCTAATCTCAAGGTTAGCAGTTACAGCCTGTCTGTTGCTCTAAGGAAAAAAGTGAGGCTTTCTGCTCCTGTTATGATTTACAGCCTTGAAAATCCTATGCAGGGTTGCTATGAATTGAAACCGACTGGACAGCACCTAACAACAACAATTGACCTGTAAGAGAAAACTTGATTCTCACTTCAAACTATGTGAACCTAAATTCCAACAAAGCTATCAGGAGGTGCACTAGACCACAAGGTCAATTTGAACTGCAAGGTCAGTGGTTCAAACCCACCAGGCACTCCTCGGAAATGCTATACAGGGTTGCTATGAGTTAGAACCGACTCAACGATACTTAACAACAACAGTATCAATCAGGAGGTGACAGTACCTCAATCCAGTGGTATTTCCCCAAGACTCATAGAAAATTAGAACTAAAACTCTCTGATTTTACCTATAAGGGAACCAAGGCCTTGAAAGGTGGAGTGACTTGCCTAAGGTTACAGGAGAAGCTGGGGAGGAAACCAGGTGCTGAATTCAGGCGGCCTAGTCTTGTTATTTCCCATGACACAGTTATCTGAATAGTGTTTCCTAGCTGCATAAAAAGTACACCTTTGAGATCACTCACAAATTAAAAGAATTATCTACCATGAGAACTCAAGATGGCAACATTAAACAAAGGAGAAACCCTGGAGAAGCATGATCTCCACAGAGGAGAACTTGGGAAGCACTCAATCTCAAGGTCAGTTTGAACCACAAGGTCAGTGGTTCAAACTTAACAACCATTCCTCAGAAACCCTATACAGGGTCACTATGAGTTGGAACCACTCGACGGCACTTAACAACAACAACATTATTGTTTTAAAGTAGAAAATACCATCTAAAATGTTTAAAATTTTACCTCCTTGCAGTTACTCCAAAGCAACAGGAATCAACAATATTTGAAAGTCATGTAACGTACTGAAACACATACTGAGGCTCAGGAGACCATCTTTTTTTTTTTTTAAGTTTTTATTGTGGATTTAGTGATAGTTTACATGGGAGAACATCAGCTTTACATCCAAATGTATTTCATTTCATTGCAATGATTACAATCCCTCCATGCATCATCATTCAACAGCATTTGCTTCAATTCCCTGTGTTTTTTTTAGATGTACACTGAAGCACTCAGGAATATATAACCATGCAAACAACCAAAGGGTATATCCTGCAAGCCTGTGCCCCAGCCACCAGTACACAGCTCCTCTCCCCTCCAAGTCCAGAGTCCCCAGCCACTCCATCTCTCCACATCATCATCTCTCCCTCCATCTCTGGTGTCACTGCTTCTCTGGATAGGATCACGCACTTGGCTTTTCTCTCTTGATGGTCCCAGGGTCCTCCGCTCCTAGACTGCAAGATCAACCACCCCCTTTTTTTGTTACAAAACATCTCCCTTTACATTTCCAACATTCACAATCAGTCCTGATAGCAGTTATTCACTATTGAACCACACGAGTCTTTTCCCCATCTCCTTTCACCAGCCCCATCTAGACAGGCTGGAAACCACTCAGTGGAGATTCTGCCTTCCCCTACATCCTCTGAAACTAGGCTCCCTCTTGAAAAGTTGTAAGCCAGTCACACCGTGGCTTTGTAGTCCCCTGGTTTTGGGTAGCCAGTGTTTAAGTTGCCCATCCTTGTAGACTCTGTGTGCAGAAGGGGTGGGAATGATCCTCGCTGTAAAGATTTGTTCCCTCTTTTAAGCTACTACAACCATAAGTATAGGTCAAGTTCATCAAATTGTAGTGGCTTATATTTTTTTTCCTCTTCTTTCTTCCTCTAGTTGAGCTCGGATCATCCAGCCATTGAAGCCAGGCCAAATGGGTACTATCTGCAAGTGTGGGTGTTTTTGTGCATAGGAGACCATCTTGATTCTAGTTGCAGTTTGTTTGATAACTAGTCTTAGACAAGTCACCGAGTCCTCTCTTCCTTCCCACTCCCACTTTCACTTCTACACTCGCTGGCCTGTTTCTTTTTCTATAAATAGGAATTCGAGCAGTGATTTTAAATCATCACACTGGGTACTGAAGAGGGGCCTCAAGAGGAGAATGGCCAAGGGTCAGGCGCAGAGGGAATCTTCATTTTAAAGGATTCTGAGATTCAACCAAGTTTGGGAGCCACTGAATTAAAATGGCCTCTAAATAGCACCTATAGTGTGGCACCGAGGGTTAATGTGCTGGACTATAAGGTTGGTTTGAACAACAAGGTCGACAGTTCAAAGTCACCAGCCAATCCTAGGAAACCCTATACAGGGTTGCTATGAGTCAGAACTGACTCGATGGCACCTCACAACAACAACAACAACCTCTCTAGGTCATATCTACATGGTTGGATAAGTCTGACCCTACCCCTCACAGCCAAGGAGCGTTGGTAGCGGTAGTGGTTACGAATTGGGCTGTGATCTGCAAGGTTAGCAGTTCGAAACTACCAGCTGTTCCTCAGGAGAAAAATGAGGCTTTCTGCTCCTGTAAAGACTTACAGCCTGGGAAACCTTGTACAGGGTCAATACGAGTCAGAACCGACTCCATGGCACATAACCAGTCAATCACCCCTCACTTCCGGATGGATCCACACTTCGAGTCTGACCATTCTGAACATTCCCAGTTTCCAGCTCTCTTTCTGCCATATAGAAAGAGTCTATCAGAGAATGAGCCATCCCGGAGGAAAACAAAGTTAAAGAGAAAGCACACATATTGCAAAAGACATTGATCCCGAGCTGCCCCAGGATATTTCAATTATTGAACCAGTAAGTCCCTTTTTGATGTGTGTGTCTGTTGAGGCCAACTAATAGAATTTAGTTCTAAGATGCCGTTTAATGCCACCAAAATTCCTTTGCAGTCTAATCCTTGAATCCAGGACAGAGGGAAGCAGTCATTGTACAATTTCTGGGAAGTTGCTTTAACTTAGAGGTCCAGGCAGGTCTTTAAGCCTCTCTATAGGGCAAATGAGGACAGAGTGATCACAGGCTAAGCTAGACTTCCAGGATATCTCCCAGCCCCCGCCCCTTGAGCCAAGCCAGCTGTTTCAGGCAACTCTTAAAGTACCAGACCCAGAGCCAGGTCAGAACCTTGGGAAGCATCTAAGGCAGATGGCAAATTCAGGCTCCTGTGTGTCTGGTAAGAAGTTCTTGTCTGTCACAGCCTGTCCTTCCCCTGTGACTCTGACCTTCAGAGGTTAGATCATCCCTCAGGATTTTTCCAGGGAACCCTGACAGCACAGAGGAGCTCCACGGAAGGGATAGACCTTTTCATGTGCAGGAAGAATTGCAGTTGGAACTATCAGCTTCCTAGGACACATTTGTCTGTCTCCTTCCCAGAAAGATCTCTTATTAGTGAATCTTTGTCTCTGTGTTCCCAAATTGTGGACATCAGAAGGGCACGGTAGAAATAAGAAGTGGAAAACAGATCACAACTCAGATCACACACCGTTTTCAAGATGGATAGGCTTATTAGCCCAGGCAGCTGCAGTTATGCTTAAAAAAAGAGAGACAAACATGCCCCTCTCCCCTCTCACTTGTCAAGCAGTAGGAAACATTCATTCTCAACATAGAAAAGCTTTATTCAACTATTTTATTTCAAATGGAAAAACAGTAATTTTTAATTCAGTATCTGAAGGAAGGGAGAAAAAGATATCTAGGCATAGGATGAAGTCTAGATGACACCAAAATGATTGCTTTGAGGAGAAAAGAGTATAGGTGGTCTTTATTTCTTCCATGTGTGTTTCTACATTTTACAAACTTTCTACACTGAACACATAGTTGTCCTTTTGTGATCATATAAAAATAATTGTCATAAAAATGTTAATATTTATAAGAACATTTTGTATAAACCTGGTACTCATCCATTTTAAGTGTCATTGGGCTGCAAAGAGGAACAAAAAGGATTTGGAAATCGCAGGTTTTGTTACTGAACCAGGGCCTTACCAGAGAGCAAACTGGGGTGACCACCAGCTGTTTATCATCCTACAGACTCCTTACCTCGACATGCACACGCATTTCCCTGTATCCCCTTTCCCCGCAAACCCAAACTGCCTTCAAGTTGACGCCAACTCATATCAATTCTATAGCACAGAGTAGAAGTGCTCCATGGGGTTTCTGAGGTTATAAATCTTTATGGAAGCAGATTGTCTCATTTTTCCCACGAGGAGTGCCTGCTGGGTTCAAACCTCTGACCTTTCAATTAGCAACCCAATACTTAACCCAGGACACCTAAATTCTGCCCTGATGGGAGCCCATATGCAGAGGCCTGGAGAATTGAGGAGTAAGACAAAGGAAGATCTCACAAGAAAACACAGTTAATTGTTTCTTTGCAACATTTCTCATCCAGAGTTAACCTAGACCCTTCATTTCATATTCTCATTGACAATGTCAATCTTCCTTGTTGACTCACCAAGTTCAAAGGACAAAGTGAGTATCCTTGGCCCCAATGGATTGGTGTCATAGAAAAGCCACTGCCGTCTCCTCTCCATCAACTGCCATGTCACAAACCGCTAGCACAGATTCCAGCGTGCAGACATCACACACAGTCTCACACCAAATGGTTTCATAAAGAATGCCTTTATTTGTCCACCAGGTAGGAAGGATGAAGTTTCACATTAAATGTCTCTAATTCAAGTCCCCCTCTTTTGGTTACTACGTCCCCATTCGCTAGTGTCTAAACACAAAATAACTTTCACAATCAACTAAATTCAGTTTTGTTCATTACGTACATTTATTGTTCTTTAGCTACATTGTGAAAACAAACTAAGTAATGCTATAGGTCAAGTTCAAGTTGCTTTTGCATTCAGTACCAATTCATTTTAAATAATTTTCAGAAAAGTTTCAGTTAATTTCTTTGACTCTTAAAATTCAGTTCTCGCACGTTACAAATCATCTGGTCCTACCCATCACTGGTTTAAAAAAAAAAAAAAAATCAGGAGGTTAAGAGTTGAATGTCTGAGGTTGTGACCATTGTCACTTACAAAATGTCTGGCTTTGCCTCAGGAGGGATAACCCTGGTGTCATCAGCTATAAAACAGGGACAACAGTAACTCCCTAGGGGTGTCTAGGCACACTGAGCCTCACATTCTTCCCTGGTGTCGAACCGATTGCCATTGCCCCCACAGCTTCCATACCAGAACTGCTGGCAAGCTTGCTCCTCCTTGTTGTAGTACCATTTCAGGATATAATCCTGGCACTCACCTTCCTCTGGACCCATGAAGCAGGGACCTGTAACAAAACAAATGAGAGCTCAGGGAGGGGTGGCATGGAGGGAAAGAGTGATGACCTGGAGTCACAGACCTAGGACTGAACCCCGCATTTACTACCCACTGACTGTGAGCCTCAGTTGAGCCTCAGTTGCCTCAACCATAAAAGTAATGTTTTAAAAAAATCCCTACAACACAAGGTTGTTGTATGGCACTACATATGTGAACAGGCCTATACACTGATGGTTGTTACTTTGCATAGTGCCTGGCATATGGTGGATATATCACCCCAACCAAACCTACTGCTACTGAGCCAATTACGACTTTTAGCAATCCTTACTGGATTTCCAAGACTGTAAATCCACACAAGAGCAGAAAGCCTCATCTCTCTCAAGGAGTGACTGGTGGGTTTGAATTGTCTATCTTATGGTTTTGGAAGACAACTGTCTGGCTGACTGATTGGCTACAATCATACATTGACAGAGAACTTCCAGAGGTTCAAGCTGGATTCAGAAGAGGCCGTGGAACGAGAGATATCATTGCTGATGTCCGATGGATCTTGGCTGAAAGCAGAGAATATCAGAAGGATGTTTACCTGTGCTTTATTGACTACGCAAAGGCTTTCGATTGTGTGGATCATGACAAGCTATGGACAACATTGAGAAGTATGAGTATTCCAGAACACTTAATTGTACTTCTGAGAAATCTGTACCTGGACCAAGAAGCAGTTGTTCGAACAGAACATGGGAACACTGAATGTTTTAAAATTGGGAAAGGTGTGAGACAGGGTTGTATTCTTTCACCATACTTATTCAACCTGTATGCTGAGCAAATAATACGAGAAGCTGGGTTCTATGAAGAAAAACGTGGCATCAGGATTGGAGGAAGACTCATTAACAACCTGCGATATGCAGATGATACAACCTTGATTGCTGAAAGTGAAGAGGACTTGAAACATTTACTTATGAAGATCAAAGAGCACAGTCTTCGATATGGATTACATCTCAATGTCAAGAACTCACCACTGGACCAATAAATAACATTCTTATCAATGGAGAAAAGATTGAAGTTGTCAAGGACTTCATTCTTCTTGGATCAACTATCAACACTCGCGGAAGCAGCAGTCAAGAGATCAGACGATGTATTGCACTGGGCAAATCTGCTGCACAGGAACTTTTTAAAGTATTGAAGAGCAGAGATGTCAGTTTGAGGACTAAGGTGCGCCTGACCCATGCCATTGTGTTTTCAATAGCCTCATATGGATGCAAAAGCTGGCCAGTGAATAAGGAAGATCGTAGAAGAGTTGATGCCTTTGAGTTGTGGTGTTGGAGGAGAATACTGAAAGTGCCATGGACTGCCAAAAGAACCAATGGATCTGTTTTGGAAGAAGTGCAGCCAGAGTGCTCCTTGGAGGCCAGAATGGCTAAGCTTCGTCTCTCATACTTTGGACATATTGTCCGGAGGAAACAATCGTTGGGGAAGGATGTCATGCTGGGTAAGGTGGAGGGTCAGAGAAAAAGAGGAAGACCTCTAACGAGATGGATTGGCCAGGTGGCATCATTGATGGACTCAAGTGTGGCAGCGGTAGTGAGGTTGGTCCAGGATCGGACATTGTTTCGTTCTGCTGTGCATGGGGTCGCTATGAGTCGGTTCCGATTCGATGGCACCTGACAACAACAACATCTTATGGTTAGCAATCCAGTGCTTATCCTACAGAGTCACCAGGGCTCCTTAGACATAGCACAGGTAATGGATGAATGAATGAATGAATGAATGAATGAATGAAGCTTTCTGATGATGAGAACTCCTTGGCATACTAAGCTTTTTCCTCCATGTTCAAACCATCTCAATCACTTGCCTAATCCCAAATCTCTCCAGCCTTCTATGACCTAAGCAAACTACTTACTGTACCATGACTCTTGTCCAAGAAGTTAGATTCTTTTAAAAAGGAAAGCATGATGTTCTTGGAAAACAAAAACTGGCAGTGAGTCAACAGGTGACAACAGATGGATGGCCTGAATTTTAAATTGGGCATTCATTTTCCCAGATGAGAAACTCCCAGCTTCGACAGAGAACAGATTTTATTGAGCACACATCAGAGAAAGGTATCCTTACCCCACGTCAGTCTTGCAGCACAGAATCCTGGAATCCCCAACAAAGTTTCCTCAGACCTTCCAAGAACTCCAAATGTGAAAGCAAGAGTTAAAATTCAAGGTCTGGTCCCAATAATTTCCCTACTTCCATTAGCATAATCAGCACAGACTACTTTCCTTGGAGGAGTAACAAGATGTGTTGGTCCCATGGGGACAAGAGGCAGACACTCTACATGGGGTAAGGAACTGATGATGAAAGCTGTCCTATACCCTGATCAGATATGTTGAATTTTGCCCACTGCATATACCTGACTTGGAGGGTGTAAAACAGCAGGAAGAGCCCAGGTGAACAAATGCTTCTTCAAACGTCTTGTTGAAGTCAACAGAAAAACATTCCAACAGTGAACTTTGGTGGCTATATTCTCTAAACTCAACAAATAGACATGGAGTTCAGCAACTGGTTGACACCATCCTCTACCACAACCAAGTGATTTGAACTGGAAAACCAACAACAACAGAGAAGGATGAGCTGACAAAATCAATCACTGTCTCTAATGAAACATTGGGACTTTAGCCTTTAGAATCCCTTGCCTGTGGTCTGGAAGACTGTCAAACAGGGCTGCTTTTCCTAGATTATATTTTTTCTAGAAAATATATTTCTAGAAAAATATTTTTTCCTAGATTATATTTTCTGAGCAGCATTGTCCAGCAGAGATTTCTGCAACGATGGAAATGTCCTCTAGCTGCATTGCCCTATACAGTGAACAATAACCCACATAGCTCCTGAGCATTTGCAATGTGATTAGTGCAGCCAACCAACAATCCACTGCCTTCCGGTTGACCCTGACTCAGAGTGACCTGATAGAACAGATTACTACTCCCCTGTAGTTTCCATGGCTATGCTCTCTACACAAGCAGACGGCTACATCTTTCTCACAAGCTGCAGCTTGTGGGCTGAAACCTCTGACCTTCTGGTTAGCAGTACAGCACTTAACTACTGTGCCCCCAGAGTTCCTAGTGCAACCCAATAACCAAATCTTTAATCGATTTCAAGTTATTTAAATGTAAGTAGCCACATGTGGGTAGTGGTTAGCATATTGGTCCGCATAGATATACTTGAGTAAGATCTCAATGCTTTAAACGAATTATCTCTGAGCTGTTCTTTGCAGCTTAACACTCTACTTGCTAGGTCTCTGAATCTCTTTTTCTTTTATTGATATAGCATGGAAATTGCCTTGGGGGCTAATAGGTCTTCACCCAAGCAATTACTGTTAGCCTTCAGTTTTACATTTCGCATTATTCTTACCAGGAGTATTCACTTTGGCCCTCTAGGCAGAATCCTACAGCACCACTCACATTTTGACTCAGACAAGTGCACAGAATCCAGGAATAAAAATCGGGGAACTCAAGGAGGAAGGAGCAAAAGTTCATCAGTGATGAAGAACAGCTATGACAGAATTACAATTCCTCCTAGGTTCGTTCTATTTCTTGCTGGATATGTCTGATGAGATTGGCCTACTTGGAGGAGAAACAAACAAACAAAACTAGATCTGCATGCTCTGGAGACACAGCAGTGAAATTGAAAATGCAGCCAAATCAGCCTAGCTTCTGTGAAAGCAATAACACTCATCTACTTCTTCCCAAGTGGGTGCCAGAAAAGGTTGCAGGTGCTATGGCAGAAATCTGCTTAAGTTACAGGGGCACAAAGAAGCCCCTGAAAATTTAATTCTACTTTGGGGCCCAGGAGAGTCTCCAAGGAGAGATGAAACTTGAACTGCAATAGTAAAACACACTGAGATGAGGGCTAAGTGGACACTGTAGAGAGGACAAAGACAGGTGAGGGTGAACAATGCATGGAGACTTAGAATAGATGGGCATATGGGGCAACTGCAAAAATTAACTCAAAATGTCTTGAGTGAGAAGTAGCAGCCAGTAAGGTCACAGAGGTCTAATGATAAGTGCTGTAGAGTTAGTTCTAACCCATAGTGACCATGTATAGGGTTTCTGATAAGCAGCTGGTAGGCTTGAACCACTGACCTTATGGTTACTAGTCCGGTGTTTATTCTACAGTGCCACACCAGGACTCTACAGAGGTCTAATAGTGGGATATAATTATGCAGATCTTGTGTGTCTTACCTAGGCACCTGGATGTTACCTTGTGGACAAGAAAATATGACATGATCAGATTTGTGTTTTTACAAAAATTAACTTGGCCTGGAAAAAGATCAGAATGACATAAGTTAAAGAACACTGTCATTACACTGTAGTTAAAAAGCCAAGGCATTAAGAGTGAAGAGGTGGGCAAAAATATCCCCTGGAAAAACAGTTACATCAGGGAGATATATATATATATATATACACACTTTAGAATAATTAACCACTTGAGATCAAAAGGGCAACCCAAGGTTAAAGTTCAGAATTGCTAAAGAAAAAGTATTGGAAAATGATGTCACATTATGGAGTAACAAAACATGTATAAATTGTTGAATAGAAAACTGATTATCTGTTTTGTAAACCATCACCCAATTCACACACATAAAATCTTATATATTGTTGTTAAGTACTGTCGAGTCGCTTCTGACCCATAGCAACCCTGAATAGGGTTTCCAAGGTGTAGCTGGGTGAGTTTGAACCACTGACCCTGCAGCTTAAACCAACCTTTTGGTTGAGTGTTTATCCTACAGTGCCACATGAGGAGTCCACATATATACATATTGTACTGCGATCAGCACTGAACTGCGAACCACAAGGTTAGCACTATACAGAGTTGCTATGAGTCAGAACCGACTTGACTGCTCATAACAATTTTTTTTAATGTTTTATTGTGAATTATATGATAGTTTACATGGGAGAACTTTAGTTTTACATTCATTCCATCTTATATCATCTCACTGCCATGATTCCAATCCCCTCCATGCATCAT
>NW_006408546.1:3115883-3116952 GCF_000296735.1 Chrysochloris asiatica | reverse complement strand
TTCAACAATAACAATACATTTAAAATAACAAAATAGAGAGAGAGAGAAAGTTATGATGTGGGAAGAGGGGAGGGATCTGAGAGATGCTGAGGAGGGAATCATACCAAGATCTGGTCATCAATTGGAGGTGGGAAGTAGGAGAGAGAGGAGAACAACTAGGGTAATGTCTGGGCCTTGGGCTTTCCATTCCTGGGCCAATGGTGAGTCACTCCATTAAAGATAGTGGATAAATGAGAACATTTGGATGGGAAAGACTTGAGTTGATCTTGCTTAATAGTTTGAGATGACTGTGAATGTGTCCAATAGAGCATTCTGGAGTGTAGTTATATATACCAGTCTGAACTTCAGGAGATCATTTTGCATAGAAGATATTAATTTTGGCGCCATCAGTACAGGAGAGATTTGAAGCCATGGAAGATAACTTTGTCCAAGTAGCTGTGTGGAGTGGTTAGAGGACTGAGGAAAATCATCTACACAAACTCCTTCTAAATAAATAATATGCTTCCATACTTAATTTTGTAGTATTTTCTTTAAATTCCCTCCCAAATTGTTTAAGTTTCACATCCTATAAAACCTGGGCCCATTTGCAAGGATGGACCTGGGAAGAGGAATCCACAAAGATGTACAGGTCAGAAGTAGAAGATACGAATTTTTTCTGAAGCCAAGGGAGGAGAGGGTTTGATGAGGAAGCTGGGGGTCGACAGTAACCAAGCCCAACAGACTTAAAGTCAGTGAGATCTGAAAGAGTCCTTTGGTCTCTCTGGACAGTTGCAAAAAAAGTTTGAAGAAAAGGGCCAGCTCTTTCTGTGACCAGTGAGCAGGAAGAGACAGTGGCGATGATGCTGAAGTTTCAGTGTTGCACATGGCCACTTTTAATTCTTTTGATAACCAAGCAAACAAATACAGTTATCTCTGCTAAATGATGAGGTGTGGAGGAAGGTGCTTGAAAAGGTTGTGAAGGTTTAGATTGGCCTAGGAATGCAATTCACCGTTCCTCTATCAGTTTGTCATACTGTTGTGGCTTGCATGTTTCTGTGATTCTGAAAGCTATGCCACCAGTATTTTAAAT
>NW_006408546.1:3113188-3114203 GCF_000296735.1 Chrysochloris asiatica | reverse complement strand
ATGTAACATATGATCAAGAGCCAATGGACTGGAAGAATAAGTCCAAGGTGCACTGAAGGTATTGGCAAAGAACAAGGCTCCTGGAATTGATTAAATGAAAATTGAAATCTTTCAAAAATTGATGCAGCAACGGAGACATTCCCTCATCTATGCCTAGAAATTTGAAAGATAGCTACCTGGCCATCTGATTGAAAGAGATTCATGTTTGTGCCCATTCAAAAGAAAGGTGTCCTAACAAAAAATGCAGAAATCATTGGACAATATCATTAGTATTGCATGCAAGTAAAATTTTCCTAAAGATAATTCAAAAACAGCTGCAATAGTACATTGACGGAATTGCAAGAGGGTTAAGTAGAACTCAGACGAGGACATGGAATGAGGGATATCATTGCTGGCATCAGATGGATCTTGGATGAAAGCAGAAAATTCCAGAAAGATGTTTACCTGTGCTTTATTGACTATGCAAAAGCTTTTGAATGTGTGGATCATGACAAACTATGGACAACATTGCAGAGAATAAGTATTCTGTAACACTTAATTGTGCTCATGAGGATCCTGTATCTAGACCAAGAGGCAGTTGTTTGAACTGAACAAGGGAACGCTGAATGGTTTAAAATTAGAAAGGTATGCGCCATGATTTATTCTTTCACAATGCTTATTCAATCTGTATGGTGAGCAAATAATTCAAGAAGCTGGATTATATGATAAAAAAACATGGCATCAGGGTTGGAGGAAGACTCATTAACAACCTGTGATATGTGGATGAGACAACGTTACTTGCTGACAGTGAAGAGGACTCAAAATACTTACTGATGGAAATCAAAGACCACAGCCTTCAGTATGGGTTGCACCTCAATGTAAAGAAAACAAAAATCTTCACCAATGGACCAATAAATAACATCAAGATAAATGGAGAAAAGATTGACATTGTCACAAACTTCATTTTGCTCAGATCAATCATCAACACTCATAGAAGCAGCAGTCAAGAAATCAAATGACATATTGCATTAGGCAA
>NW_006408546.1:3091124-3112688 GCF_000296735.1 Chrysochloris asiatica | reverse complement strand
TCCAGCTTTCGCATCCATATGAGGTTATTGAAAATACCATGGTTTGGGTCAGGTATGGTATGGACTGCCAAAAGAACTGTGTTAGAAGAATTACAGCCAGAATGCTTGTTAGAAGCCAGAACGCTAGACTTTATCTCTCATTGTTGTTGTTGTTAAGTGCCATCGAGTCGGGTCCGACCCATAGCGACCCTGTACAGGGTTTCCGAGGGTGTAAATCTTTACGGGAGTAGAAAGCCTCATCTTTCTCCCGCGGAGCAGCTGGTAGTTTCGAACCGCTGACCTTAAGGTTCGCAGCCCGATTTGTAACCACTACGCTACCAGAGCTCTCATACTTTGGACTTATTATCAGGAGAGACCAGTCCCTGAAGAAGGACATTATGTTCGATAAAGCAGAGGATCAGCGACATAGAGGAAGACCCCAATGAGATGGATTAGCACAGTGGTAGTAACAATATGCTCAATTGCAACATCAATTGTGAGATTGGTGCAGAACTGGGGCAGTGTTTCATTCAGTGGCACATAATGTTGCTATGAGTCACTATCAATTTGATGGCACCTAACAACAAGGAGATCTGGTAGCGTAGTGGTTACGAATCAGACTGCTAACCTCAAGGTCAGCAGTTTGAAACTACCAGGTGTTCCACGGGAGAAAGATAAGGCTTTCTGCTCCTGTAAAGATTTACAGCCTCAGAAACCCTGTACAGGGTCACTGTGAGTCTCCGAGGCACATAACAATAACAACAACATTAATACAATGGGAGAGGGAGCTGAAGAGGCCCAAGAGCAGTGTGGTGGGAAGTATTCGGAGTCAGTTCCTTGAATCTTTCAGACTTCAATTTTAGTCTACAAATGGAATTTGATTGTTGTTGTTAAGTGCCATCGAATCGATTCAGAACCATAGCGACCCTGTATAGGGTTTCCAAGGAGCAGCTGGTGAGCTTAAACCACCGACCTTGTAGTTCAAACGGCTTTGCAGTCTGGCACATTAACCCACAGCGCCACACCAGGAATCTAATTAGAGGACAGTCATTTATCTCTTTTACTTTGATTTTATGAGAAAGGATGCCTTATTTTTCTAACAGCAGTTCTTAATTGCTCAGTGAAATCCTGTGTAAGTCCCTCACCTAGAAATTCTGATTGAATTGGTTTGGGGTGAGGCCTGCCTTACTAAAGATTGCCTGAGGAGAGTCTATGCAGAAAGCATAGTAACCAATAGGGCAAGTTATGCTTAATTTTTACCCCAAGGTGGTGGAATATTATTGTTCCTGCTAGAATTGCATATTTTTACGTCTATCAAGAATCAAGAAGTAACATGTACTATCTTAACAGCTAAGATATCATGTTTGTTGCTGCTGTTCTTGTTAAGTGCTATGATGTCACTTCCAACTCATAGTGAGCCTGCATAGGGTTTCTAAGGAGTGGCTGGTGGGTTTGTACTATGTGTAGCAAACACAGGAACAACCTCTGAGGTAGTATTCATACAATCCTCATTTTACAGAAAACAGCCACAGAGAGATTAAAAAAACTTTCCCAAGATTACGTAGTTAGTGGCCAAAGATGAAGAACCATCTATGTATATTCAAACCTCTGGGCAATTATTTCTCACCTAATCTAAGTAGGACTGACCACACTACTCACTAGAAACTCTTTCAGTTTTCTCTCTCTGCCTTTAAAAACCTTCAGAGTTAAGTTCATGTAGTTTTATTTAACACTTTCACTGTTGTTCTCTTAATTTATTAGTCACATGGGCTAAGTAACATGTCATTTAAATTACTATGTGCTCTAATCCAAAATCAATGTTACCCTTGTTGTGTTTAGGTGCCGTTGAGTCGGTTCCGACTCATGGCAACCCTGTGTAGGGTTTCTAGGCTTTAAATCTTCACAGCTCATCTTTCTTCCAGTATATCTATCCACAACGGTGCTTAAACTTGGTCAGAACGCATGGGGCCACTTACAGATGAACGAGCCTGTCTCAAGGGAACATTTTTCCTCAAGGTCAGGAGTATGTTCATCACTTCTGCAAACAATGGTTGATGATGTTTCTGCTTCTTTTGATGGACACTTTATAGGATCTGCCTCTGGCTACTCCCTGAAAAACTTGCTACCAGCTCCAGTTTGACTGTCAAATGACAGCTGGCTTTTTTTTTTTTTTTTTTAAGTTTTCTTAATTTAACTCCTTACATGAATTTTTTAATTTAGAAGGAAGGTGAACAAAAAGTCACAATTGGCATACTAATGTTCAGTGTGTAGGCATTTTAAAAAAAAATATAAAGATGAAAAGGGTAAATTTAGTTTAAGAAAGCAAGGTATTTACCATAGGTGGTGCTTAAATTTAGTTCTTTTCCTGTTTCTTCTGGTTTTGCTGGGGTTTCTAGTTCATTTTTAGCAGAGTTATATTTGTGCTTTTCATCATAATAATTTTCAAGTGTTTCTTGTTGAGTTACAGACGTTGTCATGGCTTCTTCTAGAAAAATGTCAGTTGCTTCAAGTGCTTCCAAATCATCAGCAAAGGTAGACATGTTAAACTGGCGTGTGGACAACCTGTAGAGAAACAATCAGTGTCAGACTTCCTAAGGCCTGAGAAATTTACCTTCCATTTGATGTTGCTGAACCACACCTTCAATAAGCTCTATTACTGCATCAGCTATTGTCTTGGGTTTGTGGAGGCTTTCTGGATAAATATCAGAATAATATGTTTAGCATTGTCATTAAAAAAAAAAAATAACAGAAGACCACACATTTGTGTGTGTGCATATGTTTATATGTCTCTGCACATACTTAATATAAGAGGTCTTCAAAAAGTTCAAGGAAAATTGAAACGAAAAGATAATGGAATTTTCCCACTAACTTTTTGAAGTTCCCTGGTATATCATATACAGAATTAAAAGCTCTGGAGGGCATGATACTCTATCCAGGGGATACTTGTGGGGCATGATATTAGACGATGGGTTGGTATTATGGAATGGGAATTTTCCATATTTTGCTTTTATAAACTTAGGTGTTCTTAAATAATTAGAAATGTTTAAGTAATATCCGTGTACTACTTTTTAACTAAAGAAAAAAGACTATACAGGATTATCAAACTAATGAGCATTTCAACTCCAGGAGTTTAGGTCAAGTCAATGACTGGCTTTGCCTGTGACCTTTCTTTAGGGACCATTTCCTGTAAAAGTTTTATCTAAGGTATGGCAGGCATGACACATGCCCTGGGCACCACCTGAGAAGGGGGAGCTATTGAGCAGTTTCTATGAACCATTACAGTGTCCCATCATCAGCTCTGAGAGATCAATCAGCAAGTTAAAATGAATACTTTCATATTTGAGACCATCCATGGGTCAAGGCAAAATGTATGGTCTCTCTCCACTGAATGTAGGAAGAGAAGAAACAAAATAAATTATTTTGAGCACATCACAGACGAATTTTCATCAGTGAAAGAAAGGAAGGTACACTTGTCATTCTCATGTAGTGGTGTCATAACGTGCTAAAAAAAAGGCTAATGAGCCAGAGTTGCATTTTTGAGCTGGTGTTATGGTCAAGTTATGTAAAAGATGGGAGTCAGATGTTAGGACAGGGGTGCAATTTCCCTGCATGCCATTGGCTGTATGTTGCGAAGGTAGGCTGCTGGTTTCTTGTCTGTGGGTGGGGCTGTGGAACAAGCTCAGCTCTGCCTTGAGCCTACCTCTCCATAGGCATGAGTGGCTGCAGCAGAGTGTCCCCACGATTGGGGCCCCCACATTCAACAGTGAGTTCTGGAGGTGGGTACTGGTTTGTTTCACCTAAAAATAAAATGAAATAAGGGATCAAAGCAGATTAAATAAGACAAAAATAATGTGAAACCAGAAATTAAATCAAATAAGCATGAATAAAACATTTTTAAAACCACACTATTCATTAAGGCTCAAAATTAACTGAAGCACAAAATATAAAGTCAAATTTCAATTAAACCAAACCAAAATAAAATAAAAGCATAAAATATTGATCATAATAGATAATTAAATAATATAAAATAAAAACCACAATATAAAAGAATGCTAAAAAATAGAACCTAACAACAAAACATACAGAAATTAAAATGAAGGTAAAACAGACTAAAAGAGTGATTCCTTATCCTGCTTCTCCCTCAAAGAATCATTAGCCAGTAGTCATTCCAATTATTCTCTCCACCACCCCCTGCAAAGATAAGGAAACCACAGTTCAGAGAGATTCACTGACTTTACTAGGGTAACCGCTAGTTAATGGCAGAGCTAGGACTAGAATAAATGTATAAATCTTTCCAGCTCTCAAATTGTTGTTGTTATTAGTTGCCATCAAGTAAGTTCCGATTCATAGTGACCACTACCCACTCCTGCATCAGCCTCACAATTATTATTACATTTGAGCCCATTGTTGCTGCAATTCATACTGAAAATGGTGGTCTTTGATATTCATCAGTAAATATATGATGTCCTCTTTGTTTCCAGCAAGAAAGGTTATATCATGTGCATATCGCAGGATTTATTAATGAATCTTCCTCCAGTTCTGATGCTATGTTTTTCTTCTAATATAATACAATCTTGGGTTATTTGCTCAACATACAGATTGAATAAATATGGTGAAAGAATACAACCCTGGCACAAAACTTTCTTGATTTAAAACCATTCAGTATCCCCTTGTTCTGTTCCAGTGACTGTCTGTTGGTCTCTATACAGATTCCTCATGAGTACAATTTGAATTGAATACCCATTCTTTGCAGTGTTATGCTTAGTTTGTCATGGTCCACACAGTCGAAAGCCTTTGCATAGTCAATAAAGCACAAGTAAACAGCTTTCTGATATTCTCTGCATTCAACCAAGATCCATGTCAGCAATGGTATCCATAGTTCCATGTCTTTTCTGAATCTGGCTTGAATTTATGGCAGTTCTCTGTCAATGTACTGTTGCAATCATTTTTTAATTATCTTAAGCAAAATTTTATTTGCTTGTGGTATTTATGATATTTTCCAGTGGTGTTCTGCATTCCATTGGGTCACTTCTCCTTGGAATGGGCACAAATATGGATTTTTTTCCAAATTAGCCAGGAGGCTGTCTTCCAAATTTCTTGGTGTAGATGAGTGAGTGCCTCTTGTGCTGCATTAGTTTGTTGAAAGATTTCAATCTGTATTCCATCAATTCCTGGAGCCTTGTCTTTCACCTTCAGTGCTGTTTGGACTTCTTCCTTCAATACAATCAGCTCTTGATCGTAAGCTACCTCTTGAGATGGTTGAATATCAACCATTTGTTTTGGGTACAGTGACTCTGTTTATGCCTTCCATCTTCTTTTGATGCTTTCTGCATTGTTCAATATTTTGCCAATGTTGTTGTTGTTGTTAGGTGTCAATAGAATCCTTCAATATCATAGCCAGAGGTTTGAATTTTTTCTTTAGCTTTTAAAATTGAGAAATGCTGAACCATGTTCTTTCCTTTTGGTATTCTAACTCCAGGACTTTGAAGATTTCATTATAATGCTTGATTTTGCCTTCTTGAGCTACCCTTTGAAATTTCTGTTTAGCTCTTTTACTGCTTCCTTTCTTCCATTCACTTTAGTTTCTCTGTACTCAAGAGCAAGTTTCAGAGTCTTTTCTGACACCCATTTTGGGTCTTTTCTTTCTTTCCTGTCTTTTACATGACCTTTTGCTTTCTTCCTTTGTGATGTTCTTGATGTCATCCCACAACTCTTCTTGTCTTCAGTCATTAGTGTCTAATGTATCAAATCTGTTCTTGAGATGGTCTCTAAATTCAGGTGTAATATATTCAAGTTCATTGGCTCTCTTGTTTTAATTTTCTTCAGCTTCAGCCTGAATTTGTGTATTTGAAGGCTGTAATTCTCATTTTGTTATTGTTGTTGAGTGTGTTGAGTTGGTTCCGACTCATAGCGACCTTGTATAGGGTTTCCAATGAGTGACTGGTAGGTTTGAACCACTAACCTTGCAGTTAACAGCCCACTGTTTATCTTACAGCACCACAGCAGGACTATGATTCTCATTTTAATACAGGAGACTTGTGATCAGATGAGAGGTTCAGGAAAAGAAATCATAAAGAGGCCAAGTAAAGTTAAGGAAGGTTTTTCAAGAAATGTGGATGTTGCCTGAGCTCACTGTAGGCTGAGGGGCTGCGCACACCTCATAAAAGGTGGAGGTGCAATGGGCATCTGCCTGCAGGCCAGGTTGTAAGTTCCTCCTTTACCCCACCCTATCACCCCCAGTTTTCTGGGGCCACTTACTGTTTAGGAGGCTGAAAAAGGCTCTTGTGAATCTCAGAGCATAGGCCACCTCTAAGTCTGAGACGCCTTCTAGGTGAAGCAGGTGCTGCTCAGAGGGGGTGCTGGCCACGCGGTTTAGCTCAGCCAGCTCGAAGGGCCCCACATTCAGACCTATGACCAGCACAAATAGAGCAACACCCTTGCACTTGGCTTCCAGGGACAAAGTCCTCAGCTTCTCCCGGTCCCAGTCGCTGGTCTCGCTGGCCACAATGGCAAACAAGACCCGAGCTTTCCGTGGTAGTGGAGCTGCCAGAAGCATCCTCTCCAAAGTCCACTCGAGGGCGTGGCCTAGGGCGGGGGCTCCCTGAGGAGGACGGCCCGCGGCCTCATTTACACGCTGCTGCATCTGAGCACTGTGACCATAGGAGGTTAGATGGAAGCTCTCCATCACTGGGGGTCTCCCCGAGCCGGGCCTGAAGCCAGGAGTCGTGTATGTCACCAGGGCTGCTCGCGCCCCGCGGTGGGACGCATCTGGCTGTGCGGCCACCTCCAGGTCGTCTAGCACTGCCGCCACCAGGTTCAAGGCCCCGAGGTAAGAGTCCGCGCTGGCGCTGTGGGAGCCGTCTACCACGAATGCCACGTCCACATCCACCTCCAAGGGCCTGGACACAATCCGCTCACAGTTCGGGTGGGGCCGGCACTTGTCTACGGAGGAAGCACAGGGAGAGGCCGGGATTAGCCCACTCAGCTTTCATCTCCAAGCAAAACACGTTTCCTGACCCTTACTAAGGATAACTGCAGCTGAATGCTGCCAGGCAGTGTACTGACTTAACAAGCCAATGCGCACTAAGAATAAATGTGTCCATTTTTCAGAAGGAATAATTGAGACTGATTCCACATTTGATGTTTTTAATCACTAGACCATGTGACTTCCTAATTTTCAGGTCCACTGACTACCATTCCATAGAAGAAGAGTTTTAGATGAATTGTTTATTACGTAAATGTATCAACAGCAGGGAATGCTTAGTGAACCGTAAAAACGTCGATTGCTAGAGCTGGGATCAAAAAACGATGAAAAAAATCCAGCATTTCCTTCCAAAATTCATAAAGGCAACAAACCACTATAGCAATAGCAGTCCATGTGACTCTTAACTCTCCAATCGAAATCATGGCTATTCCCATATCATGTTACAGTTTTGCATATAGCTCAGTATTGTTTAGACTCATCACTGCTTTAAAGTGATAATGGATGTAGCATGTTATCAAAGAAGCATCTATTTTACTAAATCAAAAAATTTAAATATTTACATATTTTCAATGTAGTTGTTTTCCTTTGTAACTCTCTGTATTTCATTACTATTATTCTGAGGAGGCTCTAGTTTTAAACCAGATGCCAAAGGGGTCTATGGTACAAAAAGGTTTTAAAAGAAACAACCCTGAGTTAGAGTGTTAGCACAGTATAGACGTTGAAGTCAAAAAGTTCTGTATCAGACAACAACTACGTATATAGCCACACTAGAAGTTCATTATAGATATATATAGATCTAGAGCTAGAGGTATTGTTATTGTTATATGCTGTCCAGTCTATGCTGAGGAGCAAATGGTGGATTTGAACTGTGGACTGTTGGTTCACAGTCCAGTTCTGATCCTATAGCACCACACCAGGAGTTCATTGCTGGACCAATGAACAATATCATGATAAAGGGAGGGAAAACTGAAGTTGTCAAAAACATCCTTTTGTTTGGATCCACAGCACTCATTCAAACATACTGCCTTAGGCAAATCTGATGCATAAGATATTTTTTAAAGTTTTAAAGTGTCACTTTGAGAACTAAGGTACACGTGACTCAAGCTTTGGTGTTTTTCAATCACATCATATGCGTGTGAAAGTTGGATCATGAATAAGGAAGACCATAGAAGAATCAATGCACTTGAATCATGGTATTAGTGAAAAATATTAAAAGTACCATGGACTGCTACAAGAACAAACAAATCAGTCTTGGCAAACATATAGCCAGAGTGCTTTTTAGAAGGGAGAGTGGAAGTCTTTGTCTCTCGTACTTTGGACATACAGTCAGGAGGAACCAGTCTCTTAAGACGGACATCATGCTTGGTAAAGTGGAGGGTTAGCGAATAAAGAGGAAGACCTTCAAGGAGATGGATTCACAAAGTGGCAGCAACAGTGGACTCAAGCATAACAACAAATGTGAGGATGGCACAGGGCCCAACAGTATTTTAGTCTGTAGGGTCCCTGTGAATTGGAGCCTGTACTTAACAACAACAGAGCTCTGTAGCCAGAATGCCTGGTTCAAATCTAGGTTCTACCTTGTACTATGGAAGTCTCTGGGTGGCATAAATAGCTTGTCTCGGACTACCTTGAGGAACACGGTGGCTCCATAGGATAAGCACTGGACTGCAAGTCACAAGCCAGCCACTCCATGGGAGAGAAAGATAAGGCTTTCTGCTCCCTCAAAGATTTACAGCCTCAGAAACCCTATAGAGGGTGGCTATGAGTCAGAGCCAATCCAACTACACTTAAGAACAACAACAAACTATCTTGGGTCAATTACATAGCCTTCCTAATGTGTAAGTTTCCTCATTTCTCAGGTGGAGATGATGCTAGTAATAGTATCTGTCTTAGGAAGTTATTTGTGAAGTTGAAATGAAAATGAGGTAAATATATTTCAGTGCTCAGCATAATGTCTGCACATAGTAAGAGTTCAGTAAGCATCAACAGAGGAAGTTGAAGTTCAGAGAGGTGATGTGTCAAATGAGATGATGGATATGAAAGCAGTTCATGAATTATACTTTACAAATAACAGTTACTGTATTTGACTTGACCGCATTCTCAGAGCCAACTAACACTCTCATAGTAGTGCAAGGTGAATCAAGAGGGAAAATTAAATCCTCCTTCAAGTTCACCTTCCAGGCTCACTCAGGCTCAGGGTGAAGTAGATATGGGTGGGTTTCAATGGAACGCTTTTTCTCTGGCACAAGTGTGGGCTGTGGGATAAAACAACGGGTCTAGGGACCTAGAGACATTGAATGTCTGACCAACATCCCACTGCCAGTCAATGGAAACTCCAGATCTAGAACCCAATACTCTTGACTCTTAATTCAGTGCTCTGCCCTCCAAACTAAGATGCTACTAAGGCAAGAACCACAAGTCAGCTATCTACAAGTACCTGGTAGGACAGATTGTGAGCAGAGCAGATGAGGGCTAAGGTGAGAAGAAGGGGTAGGGGAACTGTAGGCTCATTCCCATGTGGTCACATGGGAATGCAATGTCTGGTTCTCAAGACAATTCTGAGTTTCTAAGAGAAATTAGAAATGTAAACTCAGTATAGATTTCCTAGATTTTAAAATTGTACATGCCAAGTAAATGCACATCTGAGTGCAGATCTGGCCTGTGATCAATTTATTCCCCTTGTTATAAAGGCACCCACCAGACCAGAGATGCTGCCCAAGCTTACCGTAACAGAGAGTGCAATGGGTCATATACTCCACGTCCTGCTGCTCCTCAGTCTCCCAGATGAACAGGTGGAATCTGTTGGTCACATCCCTCTAATCCAAACACACACACATCCGTTTCTCATTAATGTTTAATTATATATACATGTGTGTGTATTGTATGTGTATATTAAGGATCCCTGGTAGCTGCTAACTACAAGGTCAGTAGTCATTCAAAAATAACAGGTGCTAGCAGGAGAAAGATGAGGCTTTCTGTTTCGTAAAGATTTGCAGCATCTTAAACCCTATACAGGGTTACTATGAGTTGGAACTGACTCTGCAGTACACAACCACCACCGCCATATATATGTTAAGTGCCATTGAGTCAGTTCTGAATCATAATGACCCTGTATAGGATTTCCATAGAGTGACTGGTGAGTTTGAACTGCCGACCTTGCCGTCGAGTGCTTATCCTGCAGCACCACACCATATATATATGTGTATGTGTGTGTGTGTGTGTGCGTTGTGTATAACCCCTTCTCCTATACCCACCTGACACATCACTAGCTGAGTTTTGCACACATTGGGAATCAGAGGGTCCACAGTTTTTAGTTATTTGGAGTTTGGACTATCATTGGTATAGGTATATGAGCTATGGATCTTCTGATTTCCAATGACTTGTCAGGTGGAGATAGAAGGGGATAACAGGCAAAATTCAATAACATTAATTCCATAAATCTTTATTGTTTTCCATAATATAGAGATGCAGTATGATAGAGGTTATAAACATGACTAGGTAACTCCTTCAAGGAGGTGGTCATGTAAGTCGCATACTACTAGATTGGAAAGAGGTAGATACCATAAGAGAGGCCCTTCTAAAGTATTCCTGGTATTTAGAGCCAAGACATATCACAACCAGAGTGCAAGAAAGAGGAATAATCAGGAAAGGCTTTGTGAAGGTGGCACATCTGTTTATCTCCTTCCTTCCTATAGATTGGCCAAACCAAATGAACCTTTCCAATTAGAATTACCTAATAACTGACATAAAAGACTTAAAAGGAAAATATTAAATAATAATAAATCTAGCCACAGGTACCATATAACAAACGGTAAGCAAACCATTTCCTCTTCTTCCAGAGACACAAGTTGGCCACATTTCCCAGTCTCCCTTGTAGTTAGGTGGGACCAAGTAAATGGGATCCAGCCAATGGAATATAGGTAGAAGTGATGTACGCCAATCTCAGTGCATGTAAGCAAACCATTTCCTCTTCTTTTAGAGAAACAAGTTGGCCACATTTCCCAGTCTGGTGGGTTTGAACTGCCAACCTTGCAGTTAGGAGTCCAGCGCTTATCCTATAGCATCACCAGGGATCCTGTCTATGACAAAAGCAGCCTTTAACTACTCTCTTTCCTGAGTTAGAAATGTACAGCACCAAGATCGACCAAACAGCTACAACATAAAAATCGTGGCAAGCCCAGTGGAGATACAAAGATGACATGGCCACAACCTGAAAGCACTTAAAACATAAGTGGAAGTAAAAACTAATGCCTTTCAAGTAAAATAGAGGTCCAATGATGTGTTTTAGAAACACACAAAGAGGGGATTCATGTCAAGGTGCCAAAGGGAGAAAGGGGAGCTGATGCCAATAATGGTATCTCATCTGGCACTTTGAAAAGAATGAGTAGGATACTAACAGGCAAAGAAGCAGGAAAACATATTTCAGGGTGGAAGAACAGTACGTCTGAAGGTCCAAAAGTGAACAGTGGTTATCTCAAGAGTTCTGCCCGGTGTCTCCACACCCCCTCAAACTGGAAAACACCGACCTCCAATGTGTAGCCACAAATCACATCTGGAGTGCTGGAACTCCTTCCCAGAGGGGGAGGCTGACATGAAGAGTGAATGCAGAGTTTCCAACATTCAACATTCAAACCTACTCCACATGACCATCAGATCTGGGTATTGGCCAAACCAAATAGATGTAATTTATCACCAAGGAGTGGGGAAAACAGTATAGGCAGGGATAGGACAAATGCTCAGCTTTACTGGAAACCACACAAAGCAATTTAGAAGACTTTCAAATCAGGATTCACTGTAGTGTTCTAGGAGATATGCAGAGACCAGGATAACTTTAACCAGCAACCAACCCATTGATCTCTAGGTGATTCCAACTCATGGCCATGCCTTGAGTGTCTCAGTAAACCTGTGCTCCACAGGGCTTTCAGTGGCTAATTTTGCAGAAGCAGACCACCAAATTTTTCTTCTGAGGTGTCTCTGATTGCTAACCAACCTTTTGGTTAGCGGCCAAGTGCTTAACCATTTGTATCACCCAGGAACTCCAAGATACAACTCTGTTGTTGTTGTTGTGTGCTGTTGAGTCAATTCCTACTCAACAGTCCTATGTTGTTGTTGTTAAGTGCCATCAAGTCAGTTCTGGCTCATAATGACCCTGTATAAGGTATCCAAGAAGTAGGTGATGAGCTTGGACCACCAACCTTGTGGTTCAAACCAACTTTGCAGTCCAGTGCATTAGCCCATAGTGCCACACAGAGTAGAACTGCTTTATAGGGTTTCCTAGGTTGTAACAGCCACTCATTAGAAACCCTATACAGGGTCACTATGAATCAGAACTGACTTGATGGCACTTAATAACAACAACCTTTATGGAAAAGTTAGCAGCCAAGCATTTAATCATTGTGCCACCAGAACTTTTTGGAATAACTCTAGGGACATTGATTCTGTCCAAAGAGTTTTGAGAAAATGCTGTTAGGTTACACTGTTTTTAGATTATAGAACAATGGGTGAAGTCTGTTACAAAACACAGAGTTTGCATGAGTTTTTAAGACAATATGGAAACAGATTCAAACATGGCCCCATATTTGTATAAATTCATACTCGTCTGTCTTAGGAATAGTTCAAGGGTAGGAGTCCAGAATCTGGAATCTAGGCTGTGCTCTGTCATAACTGGCTTTGTGTTTGGGCCTCAGTTGTATAAATTCAACTCGGTTTGAGGATAGGGGTCAATGTCACTAACACAGCTATCCTTACTGTCTTCTGTGTTTGCTTTTACTCAAAGCATTGTTATCTTTTCTACTGGGAACAGTTTAGAACATTGAACTCTACAATCTGTTGTTCTTATACAAAGTTGCCAAATTCAACAGGATTTCAATAACTACAGAATTTGCATCTTTAAAAAAAACTTTTCTTGTTGTTGCTATTAAGTGCCATGGAGTTAGTTCCAACTCATACTGATTCATTTCCTAGGAACGACTGGTGATTTGAACCGCCGACCTTGTGGTTAATAGTTCGGGGCTATCTTATAGCACCATACCAGGATTCCTAAACTTTTCTTAAGAACAATTTTTTTATCCTGTTTAAATTTTTTTACTGTTCTTGGGAATGGGGGGAGGGGGGAAGAAGGCAGCAATAAGTACACAGAAACACAGTGGTGTTCCATGGGGAAGATTCCATACTTAGTTGGTAATAATGATTATTTCATTACTTTGGACTTTGGGCTTGCCATCATGGTACCTGTCACTGATAAGGCAGATGAGATGAACCCTGCAAAAACTCAAGCAAGGAGATAGGGTGGGAGGGAACCCCAGTGCGAGGAGAGGAGAAAACCATTGCAAAATTCCTACTGCAAGTTCCCATCAGCACTAGAGAAGAAGGAACTCTCAAAAAAAACCATACCTTCTACACAAACCACATGATCCACTTGAGGCTAAAAGTGCTAAGATCGTTTGAATTGGCACTTTTGATTATTCTCTTAACCAACTTCATTCCTGCATCTTCAGTTGTAGTTTGTTTGGACTAGTTGTATACTTAACACAGGAGTCCGGGTGGGGAGAGGGTTTGCATTAATATCCTCTTTTATTTAATAAACAGGAGCATATTTTCCTAAGGGCTGCAGAGCAGTTCTCAGAAGCCCCAGTTCCCAATATTAAGAAACTCCTATGAGCCCCTGACCTTGAGAGTCTCACAGCATTAGATTCAGTGCCTCAGCTGTTACACTAAGCTGTCAGAGGTCATAGTACAATGTTCCTTCCTGGGAATGAGTTGAGGGAAACTCTTGGCTTGAACAAAAGGGAGAGAGAAGGCAAGTACATATTAGGGAGGAGGCTTCACTTTGTATGAAGGAAGAGTTAACTGGAGCCTAAGAAGGAAGCATTAGAAATGATCTGCATCAAGTTGAGATCAAAGGTTTGGGAACTGGAAAAAGCAGAGCAAGGAGACAGAGGAAGAGAATAGTACATGCTGAGTTCAGTTTTGGTTCCTGACAGTGTGCCTCTGAACTGCCAGGAAGGAGTTAACTCGTTCTGGACTTCCACCAGAGGCCAACATTGGGTTGAAGGTGTTGAGTGGAAGAGTAGATTTAGGAACAAACAGTTGTTGTTGTTGTTAGTTACCTTTGAGTTTATTACAACTTGAGCAATTCTACTCTGACTGAGTACACGGGAATGCCATGAGCAACTACTCATATTAGAGTGCACATTCAAGAACTAGGTAGTTTCGAATAAGTCATTTCACCTCTGACCTTCACTTAATTCATCTGGGGATGTAGATTATATGAAGATTATTAGAGCAATACTTTTTGCATTTAAACATGTATGCACATCATCTGGGGACCTTATTTTAAATGCATATTCTGATTGATTAGATCTGAGGTGGCGCTTAACAATGCCATTTTGCACAAGATTCTGGGTGATACTGATGTTGCTGGTCCCTGACAGCACTTGGATTAGTCAGAGGTTAAAATCACAAGTCATGAAAATCATGTGCTGGAACATCATAGATGCTCTCTAAATAGAAGCTATTTAATTTAATCAATTGTTGTTGGGCAAAGGGCATTCATGAGAAGATGCTAGTAATAATGGTCTACATAGGTATATATGTAGAGAGTATCGGATGTCCCTGTAGCCACTATCTCATGTTTTCCACAACACATCTGTAAATTTATCCCCATTTTACAGGTGAATAAATTGAGGCTCCAGTACCAAATAATATGCTCAGATAAATGACAAAGCCAGGGTTTGAAATTTCATCTGCCTTATTTCTTCCCTGGGTTGCCAATCCTGGTTTCAGAGAATTAACAAACAGTGAAGAACACATCACTAGGTCAGCTATGACATCTGCCAGGGCCTTTCCGGATAACCCAATACTTCCTTCCTGCAAAAAGGAGTATCCTATTGCAACTTTTCTGAATTCTGAAATTATACTAATATTAAAAGTTACCCCCCAAATGTTTTTGACTTTCTTGTTTTTTGTTTTTGCTTTACCTTTTAAAGATGTTTCGTTTGCTTGCTTGTTTTCCCTTTGCATCTCATATGACATCACATTCCATTCCTTGAGTTTTGTGCTTGTTGTTTTAAAGAGGAATATGCAGGATTCCTTGTGTGGCACTGTGGGTTAATGTGCTGGACTGAAAAGTTTGTTTGAACTGCAAGATCAGTGGTTCAAGCTCATCAGCCACTCATTGGAAGCCCTGTACAGGGTTGCTATAGGTTGGAACCAACTCGGCAGCACTTAACAGCAACAACACAGGAACAGAAATAAAGCCAACTCACAGACTTGTCTCGTAGTGCTATTGTAAAGATTTAATGAGTTAATACATGGAAAAAGCTTACAACTTCAGAAATCCTTTTAATTCCTGCTTTTAACTTTTGAGCTTAAACTTCCATTGATAATGGGGATTGTAGATCTTGAGCAAATCATTTTAAGTTCTCTGTCTCAGTTTCTTCATCTTTAAAACAAGGCTCATAAAAGTCCCTCTTTCTTTGGGTTATGAAGATTATGAAACAATAGGTGGGAATATTTGAAACAGTGCTGGATCAACAAACTGAAGAACCATATGGTAGACTTTTTTATTTTAAAAAAAAAGTAAAACCTGGCACACAAAAAAATGGTATTTTCCCTCTAATTCTTTCCTTTTTTTAGCATTAAAAAAGCATTAGGGTAGGCAGTCAAAGTCTTGTTTTAAGGCACAAGGCAGTTAGGCAGTTTTCAATTAAGTTTAAGCACAGATAGTGTTAACACTGTAACACACAGTTCATTAAGGATTAAGATGATTCAGTGGATGGCTTACAAATATTTTCAACATGTACAGCAGCTTCTATGTGTGTTTAAATGAACCGAAAAGTTAGGGCATGTGTTTATATAATCATATCAAACTGAACAACAACCATTTTCCCAAAAGAAGTATGTGGGCGTTGTTGTGAAAAATAAAATAGCATAGAAATGAAAGGCGAAAGTGCCATACATAGTCAAAAGGAGCCTTCAGGCAGAGAACGGAGAAGAAAAATCTCAAGTGTTCCCACACCCCTAACTGGATTCCCCTAAGGATACAGCAGAGAGATAGGGGAGGTGAAAGGCTGCAACATACTCAATGATGAGGAAATATGGATTTTTCTCAAAGGCCTTGAAAGCGAATTGTCATTTTATGGTTTCTTTCCCTACCAGTGTCACCATAAATTAGGCCATCCATTACTTTTGATTTGCCAAGTGCTATTTAACATCCTTTCTAAATTGTTAAATTTAAAGAACATGACCCTAGCATCCTGGGGCAAGAATATGTCCAAGAAATGGAGAGAAAAGTAGACATGAATGACAGAACAAAGGACCAACTATACTCAAGCTGGCAAGTAATTTTCACTTATGATTGTATTCTTTTACTAGGAAACTAAAACAACGAAGAGAGCAATAACATTGTGACAAGAAACATATCTGCATCAAGTCCAAACTCTGCTCAGGATTCCCTCTCATAGAATGGCACTGATGAACATTTGGGGGGAATGCAACTTATCCTAGGAGTCCCTGAGTGATATACAGTTAACATGTTCCACTGCTAACAGGAGAGCTGGAGGTTCAAATCCACCCAGAGGCACCTCAGAAGAAGATCTGGTGATCTACTTCTGAGAAATCAGCCATGGAAAACTTTTTGGAGCACAGTTCTACTCTGACACACAAGCGGTCACCATGAGTCAGAGCTGACTCAACAGCAACTGAATACTTGTCTTTTTACCTGGAAATCACTTCTCAAATGAGAAATAGATGCCTTGATCATTGGACTTGGAAGGAAACCTAGATAGCATGTCTCCATTTTAGAGTAAAATTAGGTCCAGAAAAGTGAAGAGACCCAGGAATACCCCTAATTACTGGAGAAAGAGTCTAAGCCAAATGCTGTGTCTCTAATTTAACTTCTTTGTACCAGGTGCTGGTGAGTAGATTCTGTCAAGGTGGCCTGATGTGTTTACAGAGAAGAAGTGCTCCAAGGGGGGTTTGTGGAGTCCTGCAGGATAATGTACTGGACACCAAGGTCAGTTTGAGCAGCAAGGTCGGCAGTTCAAACCTACCATCTGTTCCTCAGAAACCTTATACAGGGTTGCTATGAGTCAGAACTGACTTGATTGCATTTATCAACAACAACAATCTACAGAAACAAAACATCAGGACTTTCTCCCATGGTGCTGCTGGGTGGGTTCTAACCACCAACCTTTAGGTTAACAGACTAATACGAACCATTTGAGCCGCCTAAAGATCTATTTGTACTGTCCTTAGCCATCCTTTAAAGAAGTTGTTGAGACCTATCCTTTCCCATTTGCCTGTTCAAGCATCCTTCAAGCCAAGGATTACCAGTGAACAAGGAACCCTTCCTCTGCATTTTTTACTTTATTTCTCAGATCCCAGGATATTTTGTCCATCTTGCCCAAGTGTGGGAGACATCCTAACTTTACCTATCAATTCTTAGGAACATACCCACCCCCATACCAACAATCTCTCCTCCACTTCTGTTGCACACACTACTTACAGGGAAAATTGAATGGTCTGAAGCAGATGAATCCATTAGTTATTAGGCTGAACGCTATGACATTTCCATTTTTACAGGTCAAAATCAGTTGACCACTGGCAATATTACATGGCTCAACCTAACATTCATGAACAGCCTGGAATCTCTTAATCATCACCCTTCATTTGATTAACTATCTCAGATGTTCTACAAGGATATGTTGCACAAGTTTCAATTAGAAAACTACATCTGCAGAGTAGATCAATAAATTGTGGTGTACATGCTAAATCCACGGGGACTTGTATCCTGAATCCATCATCTATCTCTACTCTCACCACTGGCTCCTTGTGAATCTTTCCCAAACAACTTAAGACAGGCTGGAATACTACAGAACAAAAAAGAACAAACTACCGATGGACACACATGGATAAACAAGGAGAACAGATATTATGGTGAAGGAAAGAAGCCAGATAGAAAGGAGTACACGCTGTATGCTCCACTTTATATGAAGGTTAAGAATAGGCAAACTATTTTATTGTGATGGAAATAGGAAATGCTGGGAGTGTCCTATATTTTGAACCATTTCTCGGTTATAGGGTGTATACATATATAAAAAGGAGCTCTGGTAGTGTAGTGGTTATGAATCAGGCTGCTAACCTCAAACTCAGCAGTTCGAAACTACTAGCTGTTTCACAGGAGAAAGATGAGGCTTTCTGCTCCCGTAAAGATTTACAGTCTCAGAAACCCTATACAGGGTCACCATGACTCCACGGCACAACACCACCACCACATATATATTTAAAAAGCCATCCATCTAGACACTTGAGAGTAGTGTACTTTACCTAGTTTGTTACATGGGTATGTAGATTACAACCCAATTTTAAAAAAGAAACTTGCAACAATGATACAATTATCCCAAGGATATGGTTTAGCACAGTGGTGAAGCGTAGGCTCTGAATGTGGTGACAATATCAATCTGCCTCTAACTGGATATTTGACCTTCAATGATATATGAGTTTAATCTTACTAAACCTCAATTTTTCTTTTCCTTGAAGCAGAGATAAACAGTAACATCTTCCTTATAGGGTGGTTAAGAGACTAAAATAATATTTATTAGCATATGTTGTTGTTTTTAAGTGCCACCAAGTCAGTTCTGACTCATAGCAACCCTATGTAGAGTTTCCGAGGAGTGGCTGGTGCGCTTGAACCAGCAACCTGGTGGTTCAAATCGGCCTTGCAGTCCAGTGCATTAACTCACAGTGCCACACCAGGACTCCATTATAAGCATATGTTGTGCTGTTGTTCAGTGCCATAGAGTCGGTTCTGACCCATAGTGACCCTATATAGGGTTTCCAAAGAGTAGCTGGTAGGTTTTGAACTGTCAACCTTGTGGTTGCAAGTCCAGTGCTGATCCTACAGAGCCACACCAGGAGTCCTTTGTAAGCATACAGCACAGAATAAACCTCCAGATGCCACCTCTACCCCTCATGCATACATATCAATTTCTGAGGAATTCTTCTCCTGAACAACTCTTATTCCTCATATGTTCCTTGATGAAGGGATAATAAAAAGAAAAACAAAAGGTCATTTGTTGTCAAGTGGACTTTGACTCAAGATGACCCATGTGTGCCAGAGATGAACTGTGCTCTCTAGGGTTTTCAATGGCTAATTGTTAAGACGTTTATCACCAGGCCTTTCTTCTAAGGCGCATCTGGGTGGATTCAAACCTCCAACCTTTGCGTTAGAAGCTGACAGTGTTCACTGTTTGCTCCATCCAGGGAACAAGGCATAAGAAAAGCAAAATCCACTGCAATCAAGTCAATTCTGCTCCATAGCAACCCTATGAGGGGAGAGCAGAACTGCTCCTTAAGGTTTCTGAAACTAAATCTTTAGGGAGCAGACAACCTCATATATCTTCTCTGCAGATGAATTGGTGGGTTTGAACCATGGACTTTGAGGTTAGCAGTCCAAATGCTTAACCCACTGCAATGCTCAGACTCCTTACGGGTAAGAAGTAAGTGCTGATATCCTGGCAGATCCACCCACCGTTGAGTCCCCCAGCTTACCAGCAAGGCATCCGGGAGGTTGTGCTCCTTTGTAAATGTGATGATCACAGGAACGATGTCCAGTGCACTGAGTTCCAGTGTGGCCGTGTTAATGGAAGCTGCATCATAGGTCCAGCCAGCCTCAAAGAATACAGCCACTTTTCTCAGGAGAAGACCTGAGCGCACACGTTTGAAGACATGTCTCCCCACAAACCTCATGGTGGCCCCAAGGTTCCGGCGGCCAGATGACCGTTGCAGAGGGATTTTCCTAACAGTCTGCAGGAGGTCAGTCTTCCCCTTGTAGTCTGAGAAGCGAACCAGGTAATCTGTTTCAGCATTGTATGAAACAATGGCCACTCGGGCACCCGTTGGGCAGTTACTCTCACTTATTTCTATCTTCATCAACAGAGATAATAAAATGCCTCTGATCCTCTCAAAATCCAACTGGGAGACATCATTTGACATGTCCAAAGCAAAGACCACTTCAGTTGGGAATGCCGGGCATTTGGAAACACCTTGGCACAATGAAAACATAAGATTTAGGAATTTCTGTAGATCCTTTAAACCGGTGAGGATTTAAGTAAATGAGGAATATTTACCTGTTGAACAAGCTGGAAGGTGAATTATTTAGGAGAGAAAAAAACAAAACATTATTAGTTTACTTAAGCAGGGTATCTATTCTATATTGAGCACTTCAATATAAAAAACTATCTCCTTTGAGAAATCCAAGCAGTAACCTTCTGAGACTCCTGCTTAAATGTGGCAGAGTTCTCCAGTTGGTCCCATATCCATTTCTTTTTTTTTTTTATATATAATGTTGTCGTTATAAGGTGCCGTCGAGTCAGTACCAACACATAGCAACCATGTATAGGGTTTCGGAGGAGTGGCTGGTGAACTTAAACCACCTTGCAATTCAAACCAACCTTGTAGCCCAGCATATTGACCCACAGCGCCCCAACAGTACCTCATTTTTCTGGTTGGGCATGTGACTGTCTGACTTAAAGACTACATTTCCAAGTGGGGTAGCCCTTTTACTAAGTTCTGTCCATCTGGATAAGTAAAATGGTAGGTGTAACATCCAAAAAGTGTTCTTCTGTTTAACTTTCCTTTTCCTGATGGCTAAAATGTAGACATAA
Organism: Chrysochloris asiatica; assembly: GCF_000296735.1. Classification (NCBI taxonomy): domain Eukaryota; kingdom Metazoa; phylum Chordata; class Mammalia; order Afrosoricida; family Chrysochloridae; genus Chrysochloris; species Chrysochloris asiatica. Next base: position 3,092,057 of record NW_006408546.1, on the reverse strand, counting down.
TAGCTGAAGCTTCAGCAGCCATCTTGGGTCATGAGGTGATTCAGGTAAACGAACGCCTTTCCCTCAGTGGCAACGTAAGAAAATCTAATAAACTTTAATTCCTGAACAACATGGAATCCATGGTTAATTATTTCTAGGCTTTGATTTGATAAATACATTTGTATCATTATTACTCACTATGAGTCAGAATGGGGATGTTGCAAGATGGCAGATTGGGTGGAAGTACAGTAAGAGTTCTGCCAACAACAACACAGAATACCCGACCAAGCAGGCTCAGGGGATGGTCCCAGAAGTCTGAACCAAATATAAAGGAATATTTAGAAGGTGGGAAAATTGGAAGTTGTCAAAAATTTAATGGAACACATCAACATTGATATCTTAGGCATTAGTGAGCTGAAATGGACTGGTATTGGCCATTTTGAATCTGACAACCTCATGGTTTACTATGCAGGGAATGACAAATTGAAAAGGAATGGTGTTGCATTCATCATCAAAAAGAACATATCCAGTTCAGTCATGAGGTACAATGCTATAAGGTACAATGCTATAGGATAATATCCATGCGCCTACAGGGAAGCCCAGTTAATACCACTATTATTCAAATTTATGCACCAACGACTAAAGCCAGTGAAGATGAAATAGAAGAATTCTACCAACTTCTTCAATCTGAAATCGATCAAACATGCAATCAAGATGTATTGGTCATTACTGATGATTGGAATGCAAAGGTTGGGAGCAAAGAGGAAGGACCAGTAGTTGGAAATTTTGGACTTGGTGATAGAAATGATGCTAGAGAACGAATGATAGATTTCTGCATGACAAATGATTTGTTTATTTCAAATACCTTCTTTAGACAGCATAAGAAGCGACTATACACATGGACCTCGCCAGATGGAACACATAGAAATCAAATTGACTATATCTGTGGAAAGA
>NW_006408546.1:3076856-3088649 GCF_000296735.1 Chrysochloris asiatica | reverse complement strand
CAGCCCGATTCGTAACCACTACGCTACCAGAGCTCCTTATTTCTAGCACTGTATAATATATATAAGGGGACTTCAAATTTTTCATGGCAAAAAAAATTGAATTAAAAGATAAAAATAAAAAAAAAATAACTTAATTTTTCAATAAAAGCTCTGTCAAGTTCATTGCTTTTGTAAGCAATGATAACAGCTATTTAGTCTATCCCTAAAGAATTCAGGATCCTAGGGATTTAACCATGTTTATGCAGTATCTTTTTTAGTGTTAACTTAAAGATTAGAAAATAAAGAGAGATCCGAAGGAGCCAAATCAGGAGTAAAGTAGATTCTAATAATTTCCCATAAAAACTCTTGAGAATGCCCTTGTTTGATGGGAGGAATGAGCAGATGCGCAATTGTTGTGAGGACTCTCTGGTGAAGTGTTCCCTGACACTTTTCTACTAACTCTTTGGCTGACTTTCTTTTTGGCTTACTAAAATACTCTTGCTATAAACAGATGTTATCATTCTTTGGCCTTACAGGAAATCAACAAAAACGCCTTGGATGATTTATTGAATGTAAAACTGATGATCTGCCCTGTAAACCTTTACTCAATTCACAATAAAAACTTTAGAAAAAGACCCATAGGGGAATATAAACCAATCCTTCTATTTAATTACATTACAGATCAAAATGACTTGAAATGTGATGTCTTGTTCATCTATCTTTCTAAAAACATTGTAAAAAATAACAACTTTTTAAAAGCAGTAGTAAATTAAAAAAAAAAAAAAAAACAATGAAAACATGCCTTGAGCATACCAAAAATCTGTTGCCGTAATCTTTGGTTTTCGTTAATCTAGAGCCACTTCATCTCTTTGTAGCCATTACTTTGAGTATGTTTTATCTTCAAGAATGTACTGATAGTGCTATTTTTCATCTTCTGTCACAATTCTTACAAGAAATGCTTCAGGATCTTGATCTCACTTGTTTAAAATTTTCCGTGGAAAGCTCTCCTCTTCTCTGCATCTGATCTGAGCGCAACAGTTTTGGCACTCAGCAAATGAAAAGTTTGTTCGACTTTAAATTTTTAGTCAGAATTGTGTGTATATACAATGACTATATATTATTTTCTATATTGATGTACCATGATTTCTTCAGTCCATCAACAGATGACTGGATAAACAAAATGCATTATGCGAGGAAATATTGTTCAGCCATAAAAAGAAGTTCTCATACATACTACAACATGAATGAACCTTGAAAATATTAAGCTGAAGCAATTGAGATATCTGTGGTGTTGGCTATTGTTTCTGCTTCTAATCATTGGTTCTCTTTAGTTAGAGCATGAACAAGATTAATTTTTTTCCTCACAAATTATGTGGATGGTCTGCTGCAGGCTTCATCTTCAACATCATTTCATCCCTTCTTAAAATTAAAATGAGTTATCCATTTGTAAACTGCTGACTTCTTTGGGGTATTATCCTGTAAACTTTTCATAAAGCATCGATGATTTCATCATTCTTCATGCACATTTCACCATAAATTAGACATTTGTTCTTAATCCAATCTTAGCCAGATCCATGTTGATCTGATAGGGACCGTAGTCAAACTGATGCCTTATCATTCTAAGTGCCTCAGACTAGATCTTGTTCTGATATGTTATAGCAAGTTAATATGGGTTGATTTTGGCACTAACATTTTTTAAATCCGTACAGAGTTTTTTTTATAATAGGCATTTCTATGAAATTTTTGAAGACCCTTCATATATGTATTAGCTATATGCTATTTGTTATGTATAAGTGTACATAATGCATGTTCATGAAAAATACTAGAAAAATCAGAAATTAAAATTATCCTTAATTCCATCAATAAATTTAGAGTATGGTAATCTTTCACAATGACTCTGTATTATTCTTCTATATAGATGTGCCATGGTTTCTTCAGTCAGTACACCTATGTGGTATATCTTTGTACACATATAGGTGCATAATTGTCCAGTTATATTCCTGAGATAAAACTCCATAGTAATGGATTTTGATAAATTATTATCTAATTGCTCTTCCTGGAGTAGGAGAGAGAAGAACCTAGAAGCATAGGGATCTGGATGAAACAGAACTTAGCAAAGGACTATGATGAATTTTTTATACTGGTGAATGCTCTTTTGTCTGGGCTCAATTTAAAAATGAAGAAAAAAATATTGAGCTGGTCAAATAAATCCTAAGTTAGGGAGTACTTCCAAAAGATCCCAGCCATTGGAAATCGAGTGGAGCTCAGTTCTACTCTAAAGTACTTTGGGATGGCCATGAGTTAGAATCAGCTGGAAGACAATTGATTTGGGGCTTATTTTTTTTTTTTGGGGGGGGGGTTGGTATGTATATATCTACTCTATACCTTTGCTAAGAGACAATTCCTGCCTTCAAGGAGTTTACAATCATTACAAGAAGATAAGATACAGGCAACATAATAGCAATATTAATAGTTGATTATAGCAACCAAGGAACATCACAAGCTAATATGTGATTAACTGCTGAAGTAAAGATGTTATTAGTAAAATAATAGGAGTTAAATGTGGTATCAACACTCCTGAATAGTTATATTCTTGGAAAACCTCAGAAACTCGTGGCCTGGCCAGGCAGCAAGAAGGAGTCAGGGAAATGGAAAACTCAATTTTCTCCTCAATGTTATTCTCTTCCAGAATCTTTTATATCTAATGGATTATTCAAGTTGAATGGAGCCAGAGAGCTAAGTGGATTGTGTTTACAACTCCCTGGTAGCATTGTAGGTTATGCATTAGGCTGCTAGCTATAAAGTCAGTAGTTTTGAGTCCATCAGCACAGGAGAAAGTTGAGGCTTTCTGCTCCTGTGAAGATTTACAGCCTCAGAAACCCCATACAGGGTCGCTATGAGCCGGAATTTATTCCATGGCACATAACCACCACCATCACCACCAATTGCTCTTCCGAAAGGCTGCACCAATGTACACTATCACTAATGATACATACTTAATACAGTTATAAGATTTTGGAAGCGATTTGAGGTGTGGTTTTTTTTGTTTTGTTTTTTGCCATTTAAAAATATTTCCATGTACATCAATATTCATTGCAGCGCTGTTCACAATAGCCAGAAGGTGGAAACAACCCAAGATTCCATCAACAGATCAACAGATAAACAAAATGTAGTATACAATGGAATATTATTCAATCATAAAAAGAAATGAAATTCTGATGCATGCTACAACATGGATGAACCTTGAAAACATGCTGGGTGAAATAAGTCAGACACAAACATTGCATGATCCCATTGATATGAAATATCTAGAATAGGCAACTGCATAGAGATAAAAGTTAGTGGTTACCAGGGGCTAGAGGAAAAAGTCAATGGGAAGCTATTGCTAAGAGGTACTGAGTTTCTGTTTGGGGGATGAAAAATTTTTGGAAATAGATAATGGTATGGCAAATACAATAAATGCCACTTGATTCAACACTTAAAAAATAACTAACATGGCAAATATTTTGTATGTATATGTTACCACAATAATTTTTTAAAATAGAAGAGAAAAGCAAAATATGGGAGAAATTCCAGTTTGAGAAACAAAAGGATCTCATTATTTTATTTCTAATCTTTGACTTCTTGTGAAGCTAAACATTTTCATAAATTTATTGCTCTTTGTAATTTTTTCATTCCCTGTATTCTCTGTTTAATCTTTGTGTTCATTTTCAATCTAAAAATAGAATGCACTTTATATTAGCTTAAATCATTATGAACAGTCTGCATATGTAGATGAAAATGATTGAATAGCAGCAATTTTATACATTTCAGCACTATCTAGTGAGGAAATGAGTCCTTTGCTTGGATCGTTTGCTGGTATTGCCTATATTTTGTCAATTTTTCTGTTTACTTCTAACTGCATGCAAATGGGTTTTTAACATGAATGCCATTAAGCCTGACATTCCTTTTGTGTCTGTGTGATCAAGCTGATGGTAGACTTTTTTCATGATTTTTAGGAAAGATATTCCAGAATCTCCCCAAACAACAGCTAGATGGGAATACAGAACATGGAAGGATTAAAGTAAGAAGGTCAAGATGATTGTAAAGAAAACAGCAAGCATTCAAACTAAGCTACTTGCCAACCCAGTGCTCTCTCTTTATTGCCAGTAAGTAAAGAAGAGCATTATTATAGGGTGCATATATCCTAGAACACATTAAAGAAAGTAAGTAAATCACAATCTAGAAATGTGACAAAACATTATTTTAGAATCTGATGATTCATAATTTTATTTAAAAAAACAAATGTAAGTAAAATGGGACACATTTCTTATTGTTGCTGATAAGTGCCGTTGAATCAATACTGACTCATAGCAACCCTATATAGGGTTTCCAAGTAGTGGATGGTGAGTTTGAACCACCAACTTGTGATTCAGTCCAACCTTGTGGTCTCCTCATTTCTTATTGGAGGGGTTACTGTTGCTCTCTCTCATTTAAATGAATGAGATTGAAAAGAACAAAACATGATTAAGTTCCACTAAGATATGCAAGTATGCAATTATCATTGCATTTCATTGTATTGTACAGTGGGATTTGTCTTCATCATTGAGATGATTAACTTCTCAACCATTTTACTTCTGAGATCACATTGTAAATGATTACTTACCCAATGGAGGTACTGAGTCAAATATATTGATTCATGAGACTCTTTCACTAAAGACAATGGTACCTCCTAAACCTCAGCCAAATCCACAGGGGACTTGTGCCCTCAATCCAGCCCCACTCAAACTACTGACTCCTTGTGAGAATTTCCCAGACAACTTACGGCAGTTTTCCCGTGTGAGAGTGACAATTTCACAGGGCTGTTAGAAAGACAGAGGAAGATGGAAAAAGGGAAAATGTTTAATTTGAAGTATTTTATATTTCTCTTCATGCTAAACCAAGCCCAAGTCCACTGCTTTCAAGTCAATTCCAACTCAAAATGCCCCTATAGGACATAGTAAACTGCTCCATAGGGTTTCCAGGGCTCTAAATCTTTATAGGAGCAGACTGCGGCATATTTCCTTTGCATAGTGACTGTGGATTCAAACCACCAACCTTTTGGTTAGTAGGCCAACACTTAACCCGCTGTGCCATTAAAGCACCTTCTCTTCTCACCCTAGTGACTTAGAAATGTCCTATGGATATTATCAGTCCTAATCTGAAGCTTTTAACTACAACAGAAAACCCAAAAATTGTTAAAGAGCTGATGAAACCATTCACCAGTTATATTTACACACTAAAAAACTTACATACAGTATTTTCCATTGTAATGGACCTAGGTGGATAAGAGAGTAAACTTTTTTTTTTAATCCTCACAAAACAATAGAATCAAACTTCACTTTGAAAACTTTTCGTTCCAGGTATCTCACCATAGAAGGTAATTAGCAGGGAATTGCCATCAGTTTTTAAACCTTCTACATTAGCAACACCTATAACATGTCTTTAGAATGGCTCCCAAATCCGGTACACCTTATACTTCCTCTAGTAATTCTGCTTCTTTCCTTTGATTCTTTCTTTTGGCTCTGTTCTTCCCTTGGTCCCATCACTTCCTGTTCTTCTGATGCCTTCACCGTCCAAGCCCCACCCCAGTTAGTATTTTTGTAACTGGGAGATGGAAAACCATAACTTGTTAAACTGTTTTCAGGATATTCCAGGGAAACACAGAAGCCTATACTATTCTCTGTCTTGTTTCTGAATACAACAAATGTTTTAGCTTTTTAAAGGGCATATTGCAGAAAGATGGTAGCCTTAAAGTCCTTCCTTTTATGTGAATTAGTAGCGTAGTGGTTATGAATCGGGCTGCGAACCTTAAGGTCAGTGGTTCGAAACTACCAGCCGCTCCGCGGGAGAAAGATGAGACTTTCTACTTCCGTAAAGATTTACACCCTCGGAAACCCTGTACAGGGTCGCTATGAGTCGGAACCGACTCGACGGCACTTAACAACAACAACAAGTATTACTTTAAGAAGCCCTGGTAGCCTCGTGGATTACGAGCTGGGCTGCTAACCACAAGGTCAGCGGTTCAAATCGACCAGTCTCTCTGTGGAAGAAAGATGAGGCTTTCTGCTTCCAAAAAGATTTACAACCTCAAAATCCCTATACAGGATCACTGTGAGTCGGAATCGACTCGATAGCATGCAACCACCACCACCACAAGTAGTACTTAAAAACATTCAAATTCCTTACTAGATTTGAAATAGTATTCTGCTCATTTTTATTTTATTTAGTTATGACATTTCAAAATAAAGTCTATAAAGGTATAGTACTGAAAGAACATATAAGAGAAAAAAACTAAAGAATCTTTTAAGATTAGGTTTCTATTTTGTGAAAGTGAAACTTTTGTGTTCTGGAAAGAATAAAGTTTAAAATTTAAATCTTCACCTACCATCATATCTACCAAACCTTTGGGACCTTTGACACCCTGGAAAAAGAGAAATTTCACATTAAAATGTGATCTTGAGGTCCAACATATTCTTCTCCAGAGGTGGCAAGAGATTCTGAAGAAGCTCACCATGGTAGACTACTTTCTTCCCTTCAGGCACAGCCCTAGAAGAAAGGAGGCTGAAGTGCCCAGTGATATATTCTAAACCTCAGAGTCCAGGAGATTCAGGGAGATAATACATACTCCTAGAAGACCAGTTCATTTGGGGACCAAGTCACAATTTAGGACCAAATTCAGAAAAAGGCTACTCAACAACCTAGGATTATTCAGAGGCAATTGTAAAGTAGATCCAGTTCCTTCTTCATCCCTTCTCCAGGCACCTTCCAATACTCCCTGTCTCAGCCTTTGTGCTGACCAAGTCTTACCCAGTGCTCATTAGATTGGAGCTGCCTGGCTCTAGCCATTCTGATAGTTGAAAGATCTTTGTTCTTATTTAGACTCCATTGTTGGTAGCTGTCATCAAGTTGACTCTGACTTATTGAGACCTCGGCTACTACAGAATGAAATATTACCTGGTCCTTCACCATCCTCACAGTCAGCAGCAGGTTTGAGCCCATTGTTGCAGCCAGTCTGTCAGTCTGTCTCATAGAGAATTTTCTTCATTTGTGCTGACCCATCACTTTACCAAACATGTCCTTTCCTAGAGACTGGTCTTTTATGACGACATATCCAAAGTAAAAAAGAGGAAGTCTCATCATCCTCTCTTCTAAGAAGTATTCTGGGTATACTTCCTTCAAGACAGATTTGTTGGTTCTTCTGACAATCCAAGGTATATTCAATATTCTTCAGCAACACCACAATTCTGATGTGTCATTCTCCTTTGATCTTTTTTCATTATCCAACTTTCACATACATCTCAAGTGATTGAAAAGATCATACATAGCTTAGTCATCAAAGTGACACTTTTTATTTTATAACTTTAGACTGTACAAAGTAGCAATATGCAACTTCAGGCAGGTCACTATAATCTTCTCAGTCTTTGTCTTCTCATCTATGAAATGGGCACAAATTGTCCTTCTGTCTCTAAGATTTTCTACTCTATAACTTTGTTGTACCTATCTAGTAAACCCTAAACAACAGTGAAACCACCAGGTAAACCCATTATGTCCTCTTTTGAAGAATTAAACAGGCTCGCCTCCAAGAACAAGGCATGGGACAGACCAACAGCAATCTCAAACTCTGTCCTTTCATACAAAATTACCTTCCAGGACATTTTTTTAAGTGTTTGTAAACTTACAGCATTGTTAGCTCAGTAAGAATACATAAATGGCATATTTTGTTAGGATTTTCTTTTGCTTTTTTACATAAATGTTATTGCTGATCATGTTTATTTTGATAAACCGAATCTCTAGTGAGCTTTATTTATTCAGACCAATTCACAAATCTCCAGCAAACTCCAGTATCTTCTTATGTTCAAGTGAGAAGATACACACCAGATAATGATACTGCATAAGGACTTGCAGCTAATGTTCTCTGTAGCCAACTTGGTCCATTTCCAATATAAATCCTTTCATATTTCCCAAATGTTCATTTCTGCTTGGAAATGTCTCCTATCAAATCCTTATGTACTTTTATATAAAGATTGGGAAAAAAAGAAAATGTTACCATTTGCCCTGGTGGGCCTTGATCCCCTGGAATCCCAGCAAATCCAGGAAAGCCAGCATTACCCTAAAAAAAAAAAATCAAAGAGATTCCCCTTTGATTACAACTTAGTTATTTCCAACTGCCCAAAATAAAGCAACTACCAGACCCACCGTGAGATCCTGAGTTGCCATTAAATCTAAGGTCTAATAAATCTGTTATGGACTAGTTTCTGAATCATGCATCAGTGAAGTAAGAGATAGAGACTAGAAAGAGAGGAGGGTTTCTTTATGGGAACCATCCATATATCTACCTACATAGCTACCCCTGCCATGTATGTATGTATGCATGCACACAGACAAACACACTTCAAAACACAGCCTCAGAATGTGACTCAATTACTAGTCAGCCTTAAGGTCAAATAGCAAGACTGCAAGAAGTCTTTTGCTCTCTCCGGTCTATCAGCTAAACACCACCAAGGCTTTATATACCCAGAGGTTACTCTTCCCCAAAAGACTTGCCAGTGATTTTGGCTATTTAAGACTGACTGTTCAGTATCTAAAGGGATGGATTGTTAATAGTAGACTCAATAAAGAACAGTGACTTGAAGTCAACCAACATGGCAGCCACGGTCTTCAGAGTCTCATCCTCAAATAGCTAAGAGCAAGTTAGGCTTAGAAAAATTTTAAAGAAACATCAATATTTCTTTTGCTACTAAAATACCCCTCCATGTGACATAAGGAGTTCTGGTATGGCACTGTGGGTTAATGCACTGGACTGCAAAGTTGCTTTGAACTGCAGGCTCAGTGGTTCAAGCTTACCAGCTGCTTCTCAGAAACCATATACGGGGTAGCTATGGGTTGGAACCAACTCAATGGCACTTAACAACAACAACAACAACAACAACAATGTGATATGTGGAGTCCTGGTGTGGCGCGATGGGTTAGTGCACTGCAAGGTAGGCAGTTCAAGCTCACCAGCTGCTCCTTGGAAACCCTATACAGGGTCACTATGTGTCGGAACCTACTGGACATCACTTAACAACAACAGTAACGTGATATGCAGACTTACTTACCTAAAGCAAATGTACCCCAAACTTGTTTAAAGGGTTAATGATGCAAAACTGAAACTCCAAATTGGTTTTTGTGTTGTAATTGTTGTTGTTGTTAAGTGTCGTTGAGTCGGTTCTGAGGAGCAGCTGGTGAGTCGGAACCACTGACATTGTGGTTCAAACCCACCTTGCATTGATTTGGGTTGAGTCAGCTCTGACTTATAGCGATGATGCTGTAAGTTTCAGAGGAGCAGCTAGTGGATTTGAACTTTCCGTCTTGTGGTTCAAAGTCCAGTGCTGATCTTAAGTTCCATTATCATTCAGAATAAATATAAATATAAATATAAATATAAATATCATTATCATTCAGAATAAAGGAAGATGGGATGCAGTGAGGGGTGGGAGCAGTTTAAGGAAGGTGTGGAACATGTACTGACTGAGGAGGACATGGTCTCCCTGCTAAAAAGTCCATTAACCCAATGGAAATGTACACCTGTGAGTAGGATGTTGTGATGTGGAGACTCAGATGTCGGGAAATTCTTTTGGTTCTTACCCTCTTCCCTCTAATTCCCTTCATCCCCTTCTCTCCTTGGTGGCCCGGGTCTCCATCTTCTCCCTTAATAGAATAAAAAACAGAATCTTAAATGTAAATAAATAAATACAAGCAGATGATAAATACTGCATACTAGTTGGCAGGTCAAAAAATATTTTCTTACTTGTGTACCAGGAAAGCCAGGAAATCCAGGTTTGCCCTAATGTCAGAAAAGAGATAAAGAATTATTTGTTGTCATGTGATCAAGGCTTTAGTTTACATTTCTCAGGGGAAATGAAGAAACTATCGTTTTTCAGAAACAGACGCAAAACAAGTGCCAGAAAAAACAAATATGGCAACAGATAGTTGTTATCTTTAGTTACTTCTAAGGGATCATCTTATTTCTCTAACTCAATATGGAATAATTTGCAAAAGTTTTTTAGAAACTTTGGTGTCTACCTTGATATGTGTGCAAAGAAACTTCATTTTTAGGCATTTTTATCTATCACTTTAAGTAGCCTGAGGTCTGCAGAAACCCAAGGAAGAACGCAACCAACTAACTAGTAGGAAGCAGGATCTCATTGTCCAATCCAAAGGCATCTTACAAAGCAACTATTCAATCAGCAAATATGTATGCACTGAAAAGTTTAGTAGTCAATAGAACACAGCCTGTTTCAGAGAGGGAAAATGATTGCGGTGGATGTAAATACATATAATGAAATACCGTGCAGCATGTGTGTCATTATAGGACATGCACTGGACTGTTACCCACAATGTCAGTGGTTCAAACCCACCAGCTACTCCTCAGAAATCCTATACAGGGTGCTATGAGTTATAATGGACTGGACAGCATTTAACAAATTCATGCAACATGAAAGAATAACAATGAATCTGTGAAACACCCTATAATATGGATAAACCTGGAGGGCATTATGCTGAGTGAATGTGTTGTGGTTAAGTGCTATCATTCACCCTGTGGTTTGGACTCATAGAGACCCTGTACAGTCGTGTCGTTTCTAGTCTTTATGAGAATAAAAGTTTCATCTTTGACCCGTGGAGTGGCTGGCAGGCTTAAACCTCCTGGTTAGCAGTCCTGTGCTTATCCTACATAGCCACAGTGTTCCTATGTGTGAATTTGTTGTTGTTAAGTGACAGTGGTTGTTGTTAAGTGCCGGTGAGTCCCATAATGTATATTGCCTTCCCCTTCATCCAAATTAATACATATTTGGTAGCATAGTGGTTACGAGTCGGGCTGCTAGCCTTAAAGTCAGCAGTTCGCAACTACCAGCCATTCCATGGAAGAATGATGAGGCTTTCTGCTCCCGTAAAGATTAACAGCCTCGGAAACCCTATACAGGGTCACTAGGAATCGGAACTGACTCAACAGCACACCACCATCACCATCCTCTAGCTAGTGATTTACTCTTTGTTTTCTCCCACCCATATAGCCCTTAAAGAATGTTTTGTTCTGTGTGAAAAATTTTTCCTGATTTTTTATAATACAATATTTATCCTTTTGTGATTGACTAACTTCAAACATGGAGTTGTGGTGTGGCACTGTAAGATAAGCACAGGACAGCAAGATCTGTTTGAACCTCAAGGTCAGTGAGTCAAACTTATCAGCTGCTCCTTGGAAACCCTATACAGGGTTGCTATGAGTGGGAACCAACTCAATGGTACTTAACAACAACAACAGAGCACAAAATGATCAAGGCCAAGGAAGACACTGGAAGGAGAAGAAGAGTTACAGATGAGAGATGTATTACACACACAATGCTGCAATAATAATAATAACAATAATCTGAAAGTGTATACATAGATATGCAAGCTAAACAGATGTGGGAATGTGAATGGAACTATAGCCACAAGTACATAAGTTTGACAAAGGATGTCTCTACAGATGTATTTGCATATGTTGCAAATATATGTAAATTCATGAGTATAGTAGAGTATATGTAGTATATGAAAACTATATAGCCACCAAGCACCTTAAGAGAATGACTTACTGGGCTTTGAGGCTGAGGATCTTAGCCTCAGGAGACATCAAGGTCAATTTGCATAAAATAGCCCACAAAGACGTTGTTCTATATTTTATTTTATTTTGTTTGTTTGTTTTTAAAGTTTTTATTGTGAATTGAGTGAAAGTTTGCAGGGCAGATCATCAGTTTTACATTCAACAAATCATAT
>NW_006408546.1:3039915-3073116 GCF_000296735.1 Chrysochloris asiatica | reverse complement strand
CCTAATATGAGTATGACTTTAATGTCCTTCTCTCGGCTTCTTGCCTTCAAGGCCACCTGAGAAATTTCAAGATGCCACTGTTGGTCGTTATGATGTAACTTAGGATTTAATTTTTGGCCTGTATCTTTCTTAGTCTGAGTTTCTCCCACTGCACCACCCTGGTTCAGGCCTTTTTCCTAGTGATAAACAGTTCAGGTCCAGCTATGACCATTTTGCACTGCTATTTGGTTTTAAGATGGACCTTTCCCTTTGAATTGTGCTGAGTAGATCTGTACATATGTGTAGTAGAACCCTCCGGGGGTTAGGGGGAGTGTCCACTGAGGCACCCCGTCTAATCATCAGAATAGAGGTACACAAGACAATGAGAGACCTGTGAACAGATACAAAAACAAAAACAAAAAAAGAATGTCCACACCATTATCTCCAAGGATCCGTCAGGCAACTGTGCTGCTCTGATCCTTCTCTCATGCAGTCTCACCAAGATGGCTGCTCCAGGAGCCGCTGAGCCTGGCGGATCTTTGAAAACACTAAATTTCTTGCTTCTGCTACAAATTCCACTGGCTGTAAGCCTTCAAACTTTCTAAATGTTCCTTTATGTGTGGTTCAGAGTTCTGGAACTGTCTCCTGAACCTGATTCATCCAGTATTCTGTGTTATTGCTGACAGAGATCCTCACAGCACTTCTCCCCAATCCACCATCAAGCCCCGCCTCTCCTGTACATTTTATGTTGGGGAGTAACAAAAGCGGTCTTAAATGCTTGTGAGTAGCCATCTAGGTGCAATATTGATCTCTCCCCATCCAAAGCAAGAAAGAATGAAGAAAATCTAAGACACTTGGAGTCAATTAGTCCAAATGACTAATGGGCTGGCTATGTGAACCTCAGCCTCAGACCAGAAAAACTAGATGATGTCCTGCTATAACTACTAACTACTCTGATCAGCATTACAGTAGAAGGTCCTGGATAGAGTGGTGGTGGTGTGCCATGGAGTCGGTTACAACTCTTAGCAACCCTGCATAGAGTTTCTGAGGCTGTAAATCTTTATGGGAACAGAAAGCCTCATCTGTTTCCCATGTAGCAGCTGGTAGTTTTGAGTTGCTGACTTTGAGCTACCAGAGCTCCTTCCTGGCTACAGTAGAAAACAAATATGTAACAAAATCATTTTTAAAAAGCCCAGGTTCTGGTAGTGTAGTAGTTACAAACCAGGCTGTTAATGTCAGGTCTGAAACTGACTTGAACCTCTTGTAATTCCCTGTCAATGTACTGTTACAGCTATTTTTAAATTACCTTTAGCAGAATTTTACTTGCATATGATATTGATTATAGTGTCCAATGAGTTCTGCATTCTTTTGATCCACTTCTTGTTGGAATGGTCACAAATATGGTTCTCTTTCAATCAGTTGGCCAGGTAGCTGTTTTACAAATGTCTTGACATAGTTGTGTGAGTGCTTCTAGTGTTGCATCAGTTTGTTGAAAGATTTCAATTGATATTCCATCAATACCCAAGCCTTGTCCTTTGTCAATGCCTTCAGTGCACCTTGGACTTCTTCCTTCAAAAGGATCTCACGTGGTTGGGCATTTTTAATTTTCAACATACATCTTAGCCTCAGCAAGCTTTTGGCTCAATGGGTGCCAAAAGCATTACATGAAGGTCAGTTAGCTCAAAGATCTGATCTTTCCATCAGTCTTTTAAATGAGATTGAAGTTAATGATAACAATTTTCTGGGACAAATTATAATGGGGGATGAGTCTTGGATTTACCAATATGATCCAGAATGTAAGGTCCAGTCAAAACAGTGTTTTCCAAGGGAACCTGATGGTCCACTTAAATTCAAGGCAGAGAAGTTAGCTCAGAAAGTTATAGGGGATTTTTATGGGACCCCAAAGGAGTTTTCTTGGTAGATTTTATTGAAGGTACAGAATATTCATGGGGTTTATTAGGAAGAAGTTTTAAGAAATGGAAAACTGTACCTGTGAGAAAAAGGCCAAGAAAGTCATACCAAGGACTTTGATTTCCATCACAACAACACACCTGCTCATTCTTCAAGGGTAGCAAGGGCTGTCCTATGAGAATTTCACTGGAAAACCTTACCCCATCCACTCTACAGCCCTGATCTTGCTCCTTCAGACTTCTTTCTGCTCCCAAAACTCAAAGAACATTGAAAAGGAACACAATCTATGAGTACTTCAACAATGTCAAAACTGTCATTTTGAAATGGCATAAATTGAAGGTACCTGATGATTCTTTGTTGTGGAGTGCTGCCATGTGCATGGTAGGATGTTAAGCATCATCTCTAGTCTCTATCCAGGAGTACTTCCTTCCCCATTTGTGGCAGCCACCATGTCAGGAGACATGATGAATCATTGAAACATTGAGAATCACTAATTATATACAACTCCTTAAGATTTTTTTTCCAGAGAGATGTAGAGAGATGTGGCTAGTCTGGAAGTCAGTATATAGTCAAGACAAGTGTTTTTGTTTTGTTTTGTTTTTAAGATGGGAGATATCCCCACCTCTTTATATATGCTAATACAGTGATCTGTAGAGAGGGAAGAAAGCATGAATATGCGAGGCGGGAGTGGGGGTGGGGGGGTGGGAGGGAGTAATTCCTTCAGTAGTCTGGGTCTTGAGGAAGCAAAAAAGGAATCCAATCCATGAGTTGTGTTCTTTGTTGTTAGGTGCTATCAAGTTGGTTCTGACTCATAGCAACCCTGTATAGGGTTTCAGACGTGTGGCTGGTAGGTTTGAACCATCGACCTTTGTTTCAAACCAACCTTGCAATCCAGTGTTTATCCTACAGCACCACACAAGGAATCCATGAGAGGAGAAATTCATTTTAGATAGAACCAAAGCCTAATGCCAATGAATCAATTCTATCTCATAGTGGCCAAAGTAGAACTGCTCCACAGGGTTTCTGAGATTGTAAATCTTTATAGAAACAGACTGCCACATTTTTCTCCCATGTAGTAGCTGGTGGGTTCAAACCACTGACCTTTCACTTAACTCACCGTCAGGGTTCCTTCAGTTTTAGATAGGAGCATGGATTCTCACCCATAGTAACAGAAGAGAAAGCAAGTGTACAGGTACATAGACAAGTATGTTGATCTACTCAGTAGTGGAAATATCTAGAGGTTCTCGTCTCATTACTTCTATTTTCTTAATGAAGTGGGAAGCATGGTTATGCAGGTCTGCTGAGAGTGTGCAAGATAGAGCAGGTCTTGGAGATTTGAGGAGAAAGATTTAATGAGTGGAGAAGGAGTAAGTGAACAGAGTAGGAAAATCTCATGGGGGCTGAGGGAGAGCAAGCAGCATTAAGGGTCATATAAGTGTATCTTGTCAGAATTCTTCAGGGAAAGGTTAGGGGGATAGAAAAATCTATACAAATGTGTACTGATCTATATATTCCACAATTTTAGTAGTGTCAAAATATAGATTGCTCTTTGCTTAGTTAAGAGTTGATAAGCAACTAAAAACTTTCACAGTTGAATTCTACCCCAAATCCTATTAGTATACATACTCTCCCATAAAGAAGAAAGACTAAGTTTGCCAGAATGTGACTGCAATGGGCTAGCCATATTTTACCATCTGGTCTCCAACTGACTTGGCAAATGAAATATCCAAAGAACACATATCTTGCAGGTGATTGATTACTTTTGGCACACAGATGAAAATAAATTAAAAGTAGATGCATTTTATAACTGTGGGTAAATCTGTTGATGGTCAACTTTTAAAACATAGTGACTTGTTTTTCTCCATTTATCACTATTAGTCATTCTGTTTACCATGTTTTTGGAAAGTTGGCCAAATGGAAACCAAGCTACAACAGTTGAGCATGTGAGAAACTGATGGCTGGAGAGGTGGGGGGTGCAAAAGAAACCAGGCTGTGCAGAGCACCACTTGTGAGCAGCCACCCCATCACAGTTGCCAAGAGCCCACAGACTGTCCCACCCCCGGGAGCAGCTCAGCTTTGTCCATGTTGTTATTGTCAGGGAAGGCACATATTGCTTTTGCAGATTTGGGGGAATAGACTGATGTGAAAGAGGCTTACAAAGTAGTATTGACCTTCTTTAAGAGGCAAGCTATTTTACCTCTCTGAAACTTGATTTTCTCAGGTATAAATGGACAAGGTTGGATTAAATGATCACTCAAGATTTCTGGTGTAGCACCGTAGGATAAACACTGAACCACAAAGTCAGTTTGAACCTCGAGGTCAGCAGTTCAAACTCACCTGTCACTCCTTGGAAACCCTATATATTGTTGCTATGAGTCGGAAATGACTCAACAGTATTTAACAACAACAACAAGGTGCCTCTAAAGTTCCATCACTCCACAGGTATTTACTATGAATTTACTGTTTGGGTATTTTCCCACTCAGTAACACAGCAGTGCAGTCATCTTGCAGAACTATAGAGAAGCGAATTCAGAAACCAAACATACTCAAATAGCTGAACACCCCAATGATTTATTTTGTGAGACAATGAATATAACTTGCAGATTAGATATCCAGAATGAGAGTGACTGTTGACATTCAATTTGTAAAACAAGCTTTACGTGACTTCTATACTTCAAAACTTCTGACAGTGACCCATTAAGCACATGTTAAAATACTAGCTTCTTATGGAAACAGGAATCGTTCATTCAAATACACTTATTGAGCACCTACTGTATGTCATACTCTGTTCGTAAAAGTGAGTAAGATGCAGTCCTGCTGTCAGGAAGCTCGGGGTAGACATATAAATTATAGCACAGTCTACTTGGAAGGGGCTATTGCAGAAACATGAACCATGTGCTTTAGGAGCACAGAGTGTGGCACAACACATCCTTTCTGAGGGAGTCCAAGAATACTCCTTCAAGGAAAATAGAATATTTGAGTTGGTCATACAAAAATAAATTAAAATTGTTCAAGATAGGGAAGGTGGGGAAGAGCATAGCAAATGAAAACAAGGAGTTGGATATGGCATGCTGAGAGCTAGGGTGGGAAGATGTGTCATAGTGAAAGATAAGGAAGGAGTTTAATTTTAAATAAGGGAGTGACACAATCAGTTTTAATTTTTAGGGAAAGAACAAAACAATGTGTAGGAACCATTCCTGGCATACCACTTGGGAAATGGCTCTTATCCAAAGTAAAATTAAATTAAAACTAAAATTAAGAATACCCTATCAGTGACGCATTTGGTTTTACCTTTGCTCCTTTTCTTCCTGGACGTCCATATCCATCTGGACCAAGAAAACCCTAAGAAAATGACACAAAGTGAATTATAGTCATCCAATATCAACACTTAGGCTGATAATGTCATCTGAACTGTTATCACTGATGATAAATCATCAGTGCTGGGGAGGAGGTAATAAAACCTAATGGGAGTGAAAGAGATTGGGAGACCACATTCATAAACTATATACTCAGATTAGGAGGTGAAAGACTTAAAGGTTCAAAAAGTCATAATACTAGCAATTTTTTTACTATTATTACCTCAACTGCCTCTTCAGTGAGGTTCTATATGTTAGCAAAATGATTCCACAATTGTAGGAAGTTAGATTACTATACAAAGTTTTCTTTAAGCTAAATGTGCTTTCCCTAGAGGACAACATAAGGAGCTCTGGTAGCGTAGTGGTTACGAATCGGGCTGCAAACCACAAGGTCAGCAGTTCGAAACTACCAGCTGTTACACAGGAGAAAGATGAGGGTTTCTGCTCCCGTAAAGATTTACAGCCTCGGAAACCCTATACAGGGTCGCTATGAGTCGGAACCAACTCCATGGCACGTAACAACAACAACAACAATAGGACAACATAATAATAGAAGTTGTTTTAGAACTGGTCAATCTCCGGGGATAAAATCTGACTTTGGGGTTGGGTGGGGAAGATTGGTATAGAGATGGTGGTTAAGGGACAGACCGGACAGCCTGGCTCTTTATCCAAGTCCCCAAACTGGTTGTATAAGTTACCTTCAGCAAGTTACTTAACCTCTCTATGCTTCCGTTTTCTCATCAGAAAAATGGGAACAGTAGTAACATCTACGTTAAGGTATGGATGTTAGGAAGATTAAACCAGATAGAGCATGAAAAGTGTTAGCAAAATGAAAGTACTTGATAAGTGGTAATTATGCTGACTCCTGGTGTGACACTGTAGGATCAGCGCTGCACCACAAACCACAAGGTCTGCAATTCAGGGTCGCTATGAGTACAGAACCTAACAACAACAATAACATGCTGCTAATGTAGTGAAGGTTATGGTGGGGAATTAGTGGTGCAGTAGTCAGGATGGTGCTTGTGGTAGTAGCTATGGTGATGCACACTGAAACTCTGGAATGACAGTGGTAGAGGTGATGATGGTGATAGTGAAGCTAGTGGCCGGAATGGTAGTGGGAGTGATGTTGTTGTTGTTCAGTGCCATGGAGTTGGTTTCCTCTCATAGTGACCCTGTAGAGGGTTTTCCAGGAGTGGCTGGTGAGTTTGAACCACCGCCTTTGTGATTCAAACCAACTTGTGGTCCAGTGCTTATCCTATAGCACCACACCAGGATTCCTCGTGGTTGTGATGGTGGTCATGTAATGGTGATAATGGTGACAAAGATAGTGATAGTGATATGGTGCTTCTTGTGATAATGATAGGTTGTGATGGTGGTCATGTAATGGTGATAATGGTGACAAAGATAGTGATAGTGATATGGTGCTTCTTGTGATAATGATAGGTTGTGATGGTGGTCATGTAATAGATATAATGGTGACAATGATAATGATAGTGATATGGCGCTTGTGGTGCTGATGATGGTGGTGGTCTTGGTTGGTAATGGTGGCTGTGGTGGCGATAGGAACGGTGGGTGGTGGTCGTGATGATAGTGCTGGTGGTGATGCTGTAGTGATGATAGTAAAGGTGATGACGTTCGTGGTGATTATGATCATAATTATAAAAGTGTTCATACTACTGAGGGGATCTTAGCACCTGAACATCCAGATGATGAACTTTCTGTAAAAAAATTATAATAATAAGGAAACTCAAAACATTGTAAGTGCTTTATTCTTGACAAATAAAGACTGCACCTAAATTGAGAAGAAAAATTAGAAATTTAAGTCACAAAAACTTCCCTATAGCCTGAGAAATAAAGTTTTAAAATGTTTAAAAAAAAAAATGAATAAAAACTAGGATAAAGAAGAGGACAGGATTCTGTTTTGCAAAAAGAGCCAAAAAAGAGTTCTTTGATATAAAAAGATATGGATGGAAGTAATTCGCTGTTATTCGATCTTTTTCCTACTGAAGAACATGCAAAGCCTCCAACACCTACCACCCCAGAGACTCAAATTGTGTATTTTGGAAGTGTCTCCCTCAGAGATGCCTGAAGTGCCATCCCTCAACAGCATTGTCTACCCCAGGGCAAATTCATTAGAAACCAGGTTTGCATTATTTTAAACCAGTAAATTTTAATGAAGTCAAACAAAGTGTCAGTAACACCATCTGATTTTTCAGAATGTAGTGCAAAACATTGTTTGCTCCATATTCCATTTGATAGTAATATATTCTGCTCTTTTCTTTTCCGTATTAATTTTGAAACTTCTTTGGCCTGCTTTTGTGTTCTTTCCTTGCTGACAAATGCTATTTCAGGGCTGAGTGCCAAAACTGTAGGTTCTTCTCAACTGTTAGTGACAGAAACCTCTGAGACTAGAGATGCTACAAAGACAGCATGACTTTGTATCATAAAGCTAACACTAACAAAGTGGAGAAAATATTCATAAAACTTGCTTTCAAGTTCAGAGTAAAGACCAAGATAAAACTACAGAACCTTACCTTTGGAAGTGTTATCTATTGAAGCTAGACTTTTATGATGCTTGGTCTTCAAAGATTTCTTTATTCTGGGTACTCACACCCATACCCTTAAAAGTCTAAACTCTGATCTACTGTTTTGTTTGTTGCCCTTGAAAACCAGGTTTCATGGAACATCTCTGTATTCCTCAAAGATGCAATGCTTGTAAAATATCTTTGTCAAAAAGAAGTGGTTCATTGGCACGTCCCTATTCAACACATGTGAGAAGGCAAAATAAATCCTGAGGCATCTTTGAATTCTTTATATTAAGAGTCTGAGAATCTTTGTCTCACTTAATTTTCTTTTTTTATTGCTACAAAGATATATATAGCACAGGTTTAATGATCATGTCATATTTGTTGCCTCAAGTATAATTCATCCTACTATTAATCTATTAGTAACAGAATTTATCATGAAGAAAGAAACAAGTAACAATAAATTCAACCAAGAGTCCAAAATCATAAAACTAGACTTACAGGTGGCCCTCTTGGTCCTTGTGGTCCCCGTGGGCCTTCGTCTCCTGCTTCACCAAGCTCTCCCTTCATTAAAAAAGCATACAGGTGAAATTGATTTCTTTCTAAGTGTTAATGTGATTTCATGTCATTTTCTATAAAGATTGTATTGTCATTCTTTTCGAGTTCTATTAGCATCATCACAAGATCTTAGGTCAGATATTTTGCCTGGTAGTTGCTGTTAGGTATCATTAACTCAAGGCTTTGTTAACTGAAAAATAAAGTTTGTCATACAGTGATGACTGACATGTTGCCATGATGCTGGAAATTAAGCCACCAATATTTCTAATACCAGTAGAGTCACCCATGGTGGACAGAATTTAGCAGACCTTTCATACTAAGACAGATAAGGAAGAACGGCCTGGTGATCAATCTACTTCTGAAAATTAGCTATGGATAACTGGCACCAGAGCAAATAATACTTCCTTCTATTGTACATGCTCTCATTATGAGTCCAAGCCAACTCAATGGCAACTAACTACTAACAAATACAGTGAAGATTTCGATATTGAAAATGAGCAAAACCAGGATGCAACACAATTTATAGAATTCTATATGATGATGGCTTTTTCTAGATCTGTGTGTGTGTGGAGGTGGTAAATTTATATTGACCTGTCTTTACCTACACACATACATATATATGACCATATATAGATCGCTCTCTTTGTCTTCCTATATGTCTCTTCTTCTCTGTATCCATCTACCCAGCTATATAATGCAGTGGCAGTCAGTATCATTACCAACTACATTAAAATCTCATGCTGGAAATGACTGCATAAAAAGAGGTTCAGTGTGGCAACCCAAGAGTCTCCTCCAACTCACAGTCAAGGAAGAGTGTGTTTTCTGACATTTACCTTTATTCCTCTTGGCCCTTCTTTTCCATTAGAGCCATATGTCCCTGGAGACCCAGGATTCCCCTGCAAGAAGACCACCACCAAAATCATCACAAGTTATATATCTGACTCTCTTATTATTGCAAGGTTTGGAGCTGGTAATAGTCTCAAGAATCACCATGGAGATAATACAGTTAGTGTTGAATGTTTTATAGAATCAATTAATCTTATCATCTAGCATACCAAATCCATAATCTACACACTGAAACTCTGGAAGAGTAAGATGTTCTGTGTGAGACTATGTCAACCACATACTGAGAACTGGAGGGATTATCGACTACTGGGTGGAAAATCACCATTAGATTAACAGATGAAGTCGTCAAATATCTGGCCTTTTATCTGCTCCAAATTAAAAAAACAAAACAAAATGGTTTAAAAATGAAACTGTGAGTTATGGGGCTGACTGTTTTCCAAACTAGGGGAGAGAATGAGGACAGAATTATGGTTTTGGCTACCCTGAAGTTGCTATTTGGAATTTCCAGTAAAGACACTCTTCTTAAGTCAGATCTCAAATTTACATTTCTAAGCTATCTCAAATAGTCCCTTCTTCAGGAAGTCCTGTCTGATCATCTGTCTCAACTGATCTACACCTTCAGTGAAGCCCCAGAAAATTAGGTGGTAATGTAGAATAACTCGCCCACTGCTATTGGGCCAATTCCAACTCCTAACAATCGGATAGGACAGAGTAGATCTGTTCCATAGGGTTTGCCAGGCTACAGATCTTTATGGAAGCAGACTGCCTTATCTTTCTCCTGTGTAGCAGCTGGTGGGTTTGAATTACCAACTTTTTAGTTAGCAGTCTAACACTTAACTCACTGTACCACCAGGGCAGAAACTAGAAAGTCCTGAGTCAGAGGTCAGTTAATTTCAGCACTTATCCCTCTGAGCTCCAGTTTTCTCAACTACAAAATTGGGATGATAACAGTTCCTTAAACATTTGTCATAAATAAATGAGTTTAACAACAACAATATAACTTCCACTAATCTTTTGTCTTGCACCATAGACACTTAAGAGCTGTGAGTTCTTGATTACACATCCTTGATCACTACATTTCCATAGTAGTAGACTAGAAGGAGGTACATAGCTGGTGGTTGATGTTCTCTATGTTGAATTAATTATTTGGTTTTAAAAAACATGATGTTCAGAAATCCCAGAACAAACACAGTAACTATGTTATTTGTCCAAGAACACTCAGGAGGATGAACTGGCCATGGTTCATGAGCAGCTCTGTTGCTGCTGTTAACGTCTCAGACCTACCTGAGCACCCAGTAAGCCTCTTTGTCCAGTAACTCCTGGTGTCCCTTGCCTTCCTCTTGGTCCCTGTACAAAGATGAAATTAAAATTCAACAAAATTTTATAAAACTATTTACATTCCATACAACTGCAAAGTCATGTTGGATGCCGTTGGAAGTACAAGTTCAAGTTCTCTGGTCATTTATCAAACTTGAATCAAGTAGAATGTGCACTGTAAAGCCCCTAGCGCTCTCGCTCCACACGCCCTAAATCTGAATGAAGTACAAGGATGTGAGTCCTCAGGATCTGAACTTTTAACAATCCCCAAGAGAATCTGTTGAACACTGACGTTTGAGAACATTGCTTTTATATTTTAATTCACCCAATTAATTTGTAATTCTAAAATGGGGATGAGAGAGACTGCTAGGATATTGATCTCCTTTGAAGAATCAATCCTTTCCTGATATAGTCACAGGCTGAGGACATGACAGCATGTTTACAATTCGACCAAGAACCAAAGGTACATTTAAGTAGCCTGGTCTCCATGGGCACACTGCTGGGTAGTTGCTAGTTTTCTCCCCAATCCATTTTATTTTACTGGTCTTTGTCACTTTAATTTTCTGTAACTTGACTGAGAGATGCTTTCCTCTTAGAAGCATTGACTGTGCTTCGATTCTTCTAGGTGAGGTGTTGACAGCCATCTATTTAAGTAGACCACCATGTCAACATCCCAGTGGGAAGTGAATTACTTCATCTGCCTCTTTTACCTATAGTCTTTGGAACGCCCACCAAACAACTTTTTTTCCTGATGTGTCTAGATAAGAGAAGGTGGGAGATGCTGACAGTATTATATCATTCAGTTGTGAGTAATTATTAATAGGGTTGACTGTGAAAATTTGGAACTCTAACATGGGTATTGTCTTAGTTATGTAACACTGTTATAACAGAAATAGCACTGGTGGATGGCTGTAACAAACAGAAATTTATTCTCTCAAGGTTTAGGAGGCTAGAAGTCTTATTTCAAAGTCTGAATTTTCTCCTTTCAGTATTGAGAGGCCTAGCATTCCTTGGAGAGCTCCTTGTGTCATGGCATTGATCTTTCCCTGGATCTAGGAGCTTCACTTCACAAGGATCCTAGGCCCAAAGGGCACATTCCACTCCTGCTCTTCTTTCTTGGTGGTGGTATGTCCCTCTCTGTCCTTTGAGCTATGTAAGATGAAAGATTCTGGAGGTCACACCTCTGAATCCTTCCTTCACTTGTCTGGCTGCTCAAAGAAAATCCCATCATGGAGGCGATTACACTATATTGGATTTCCTCATGGAAATCATTGCATTGT
This sequence comes from Chrysochloris asiatica, assembly GCF_000296735.1. NCBI lineage: Eukaryota > Metazoa > Chordata > Mammalia > Afrosoricida > Chrysochloridae > Chrysochloris > Chrysochloris asiatica. The sequence continues at coordinate 3,061,344 of NW_006408546.1, read as the reverse complement.
ATTAGATCTCATCATGGGAAATCACTACTTCCCAACTGCCACACCACTGGGAAAACTGGCACAGCTTTAACTATCACAGGTATAAAATGAGCCCACTCTGAAGCAGGAAAGAGGCTCTCACTACTGTCAAGGAAGAAGAACCAGGAATGAAGGATGCCCTTTACACAGTGAACCTCTTCAATCCAACGACAGAAAGCTGTAGAAGAGCTCAGAGCCAGAGCTCCGGAGGGTGGACATCCCAGTCCACAGAGCAAGTAAAACTAAGTATCTTTTCACAGGAGGCTTACCTGTGGAATGAGGTGTCTCTAGGCATTTGACTAAGGATCTAGGTTTGCTGCACCACAGAGCTAGAACTGAGTGACTTCAGATTGAGGCTTCTAATTAAGTGTAGTGCCTTTTGGGCATTTATCAGCAACACTGAAGGAACTTTGTAACATTGCTGGAGTTGGGCAGAGGCCACATGAAGGGACTGAGGGTCAGAGAGAGGCCTGCTTGTGGGCATGACTGAGGAGAGGGTACCCTGACTGGAACACCTGTGCCCTGAGCATTTCTAATCCTGAATTGTAACATGTTAACTTACCTAATGTTGGAGGAGAATACTAAAAGTGCCAAAAGAACCAGTAGATCCATTTTGGAAGAAGTGCAGCCAGAGTGCTCCTTAGAGGTCAAGATGACCAAACTTCGTCTCTCATACTTTGGACATATTGTCAGGAGGGAGCAGTCACTGGAGAAGGATGTTATGTTTGGTAAGATGGTCAGAGAAAAAGAGGAAAACCCCCAATGAGATGGATTGGCCAAGTGGCAGCATCGATGGACTGAAGTGTGGCAACAATAGTGAAGTTGGCCCAGGATCAGGCAGTATTTCGTTCTGCTGTGCATAATGTCGCTATGGGTCGGTACCAACTCAATGGCACCTAACAACAACAACAACAACAGCTTCCCTAATAAACCCGATACATGTGAGTATGGTGCCTGAGTTCTGTGTGGCCATTGCAATTGATTATTGAACCCAGCTGAGTAGAAAGTGCTGCAGGAGGGATGATTGGTTAGATTTGGCAGAAAAGATAGAAGTCTGGAGGCATGTCTGAACTCAGCCTCCTTAGGAATCAATTAAGGGTGAATGCTGATGGTAATTTTCCTTCTCCCCACTTGTGAAGTCAGATACCATCCCCATGCCATTTTTTTTTTTTTGCAGAAATGAGAATTAAGGAGAGGTTTTAATAATGTTCTTGCTCATGGTCCCAACATGGTGTGCTCCCTTGCACCCAGCAGTGTAATATAGTAGGTATAAGGGGAAAGTCAGGAATACAACAGTGAGAAGGCCCCGGGGGAGGAAGATGCAAATTTGAATTAAACCTATGATCAAGAAAAATGAAAACTTTTTATCTTTGGATTGTTTTCCCCTGAGTCCTGAGGTACTTTCTATCATGAAATAATTTCACCTTGATTTTTCATTCCTTTCCTTAGTTCCTTAGTCAAATCTAAAGACAGCAGGGACTTTCTCAAATTATCACCTGACACTCATAGGATATTTAACGACTTGTAGAGAATGATTCAATGTTAATTCAGTTTATTGTTTTAAAGTCCTTCTACTTTGCCAACTCCAGAAACTGTTTTTAAGCAAGGAACAGAGATGGAGGAAGAGAGAAGCCAAGCCACCTGAAGGTCATCAAAAAAGACCAGGACTTTCCTCCAGAGCCTGCACAGAAAGTAGGCTTTCTCCTGAATTCACACTTCTGGCCACCTAACCGTCAGACACTTGTGGCTTGATAGCCCAAGCATGGGAGGCTCTTTCTTCCACTCTGGGAGTCAACCAAAGCCTGACTGAGCTCTGCCAACAACCCTGAGGGATCTGGTATTCAGCTGCTGTGTAAGAGGTTGAGTCATCCTAGCTGCAGATTTTGAGTCCTCTGGTCAATTGGAATGTTGTTGTTAACTACCATGGAGTTGGTTCCGACTCATAGTGACCCTACAAAGGGTTTCCAATGCTGTAAATCTTTATGGGAGCAGACTGCCTCATCTTTCTCCTGCAGAACCACTGGTAGTTTCCAACTGCTAACCTTGAGGTTAGCAGCCCGATTTGTAACCACTATGCTACCAGAGTGCCTTTGGAATAGATCTGAATAAAATGATCCACAGAGTACTGGCAGTGCTTCAAGTCAAGAGACCTTACTTTAGACATGGGCTGCTGACTGACCATATCTGCTGGTTCCTCTCTTGAAGGCAGGACAGAGAAAAAGGGCAGTTGGTCTGTTCATCACCTCAGGACCCATAGTGACAACTAACCAGTTGTTGCATCAGTCCCAACTCCGTGACCCATGTGTGTCAGAATACAAGTGCTCCATAGTTTTTAATGACTGGTTTATCTAAAGTAGATTGCTAGGACTTTCCTCTAAGGTACCTCTGGATGGACTTTAAGGAGACAAGGACTTCCAATTAGCAGCCAAGTGCTGTATTAAACTTTTGTACCACCACGGGACTCTCACCCATAATAATAAAAACCAAAAACAAATAAAGTTTTTTCACTTGAGGATACTTGGAAACATGTTGACTTCAAAAAGAAAGATATAGGAAGTGTCCCATAAGGACTTACAGAATGGCAGCTTTAGGTTATGCTTAGAGGATTCCAAAAGGATTGGTTGTAAGTTTAAATTTCAGTTATCACTGAAAAGTTTACAATACCCACTAGTCTAAACTCCTTAAGGACAAGACCTTTGTCTTAATGATCTGAGTGCCCTGTGTTTAGTAGAGGGCCCCATGAATACTAGAGACTCAATAAAACGTTGCTGATGATTTTTCCTGCCAACTAAAGTACAATGAATTAAATACCATGTGAATAATTTGAATATATAACTTCAGAGGCAGTAATTAAGAGCATAGATTTTAGAGTTAGATTGCCTGAATTTGATATCACCTTTATTTTTTACTAGCTGTGTGACCTTGGTCAGTTTAATTAACTTCTCCATTTCTCCATTTCCTTCATGTAAAATAAAGATAATAGAATCTCATTCCTTAGAGGGTTGTTGAAGGATTAAAACAAGTGAATATAAGGCAAGTATTTACGGTAGTATCTAGGGCATAGTCAGAGTTCAATAAGTATTGCCTGTGTAGTTTACAACTTTCCAGAAGTAGGGCCATACATTTTTGCTTTGTGAGACCCTGGAAGGGAAGTATGATAGCTAAAGTTTTCTGTCAAATTGACTGGGCCTGGATTCTCAGTGGTTTAACAGTTAAAATGTAGAAATCCCTTTGATAATATCTAATATGATGCAATCAGTCCCATGATGTGATCTAATATGATCAGTCCTAACCTGATGTAATTATATTATGTGTTGTAAATTCTCTCTTCTATAATGTTAACGAGGTCAGCCAGATGAATCTACCCAATTGTGTCTCAAGTCTAGCTCGTTCTAGATATAAAAGAGATTAAATAAGCAAGCAGAGTTGGGAATAGAGTGTGACCCTTAGGCCTGGAGTCCTGAAAGATGAAGCTCCTGTTGTTGTTAACCACCATTGAGTCAGTTCAGACTCATAGTGTTTCCAAGGAGCAGCTAGTGGGTTTGAACTGACAACCTTATGGTTAGCAGTCCAGTGCTTATCCTATAGTACCACACCAGGACTCCGTGAAGGTCCTAGATCCAGGGAAAGATTAATACCAAGACACATAGAAATTGCTGGGTCTGCACATTAATACCAAGACACATAGGAATGCTGGGTCTACAAATACTGGAAGTGGACAAGGACATTTCCCCAGAACTAATAAAGTCTGTACCAATAAAGTAGAGTCAACACTCTGAATTTGGACTTCTAGCCTCTTAAACTGTGAAAGAATAAATTTCTGTTTGTTAAAGCCATCCACTTGTGCTATTACAGTTACAGTAGTAATACAAAACTAAGACAAGAAGTATCCAATGGCATTTTGGCTTACACTAAATCTCTATCAAAATGTGACCTGTAAGAATCTAAGTTAACATTTTAAAGAAAAATCCATTAGCATTAAAACCAGATTCATTGATACAACCTGTTGGCCTGGATTTCCACGCTCTCCTTGGTAACCCTGTTCACCAATTTGTCCACGCACACCCTGTCAAAATGAGTAAAGGTTAATTAGTTGTCTGGGCATCTTTAGTGCTCCTATTAGAAATAGTGCTCCGTTCCAGGATGTTACTAGAAAGATTCAAAAGGAAACCTCAGAAAATATTTGATGGGCTGTGTTCAGTCCTCTTAGGATATGGAATTTGAAAGGGAATCTCTATTATGTTGGAAAAATGGAAGATCAGATTGATTGTCTTTTTAAGTCTTTGCACATTTCCTTTCAATGTCTTAATTAATGGTAGAAGCAAAAATACTACATTTAGATAACTCATTTTGCATAATGACTGGTTCTAAATCTCATCCAATGCAGGCATATGAACTAAATGCTCAGTGTTATTAAGAACCCTTATACCATTCAAGGAAACTTGGAATGTTGAACACAGGAACAAGAGTGATTGATACTCTGGACAAAAAGCTCATGAAAAACTAACAGAAAACTGGCTTTAAAAGCCTATAGATCTTCACAGCACTTAGCTACCTTTCTTGGCAAAGGATGAGTTACTAAAATGACTCATTCTGTAACTGTTTTAATTTCTTCTCCAAATGAATATTTTTATTTCTACAGAGAATGTATATTCTGTAAGATGAGGATAATACCCATTTCCTGCATTATTCTGCCTATTTTCACGTTTCCCACAAATTCACTGTTTATTCATAGATGCAAAGAAAAAAGATCTCAAACTCAGAATTAGTCAATATTTAGATTAATTACTTATGCTTCTTCTTCTTTTTTTAATTCTTAGATAAATGGGAAGCACTTCTATTAGTTTTCTGCTTGCTGTGGATGATGGTGGTGGTGGTGATTGCCATCAGTTAGCGTTTGAATATGGTGAGTATTACATTATTCTGCTTTTCAAGCATTGATTTCTAGATTTGTAAACTTAAAAATTTTTAAAGAAATGTAACTAGACATTCTTAAACAGATTGTGAAATACTGCCTAATTTGTATATCGCTTTAGTGGCATTTATGTTGTTGTTGTTAAGTGCCTTTCAGTTGGTTCCAATTCACAGCGACCCTGTGTAAGGTTTCCAAGAAGTAGCTGGTGGTTGAGACTATTGACCTTTTGGTTGGCAGTTCAAATCCACCACCTGGTCCTTAGGAACCTTATCCAGGGTCGCTGTGAGTCGGAATAGACTCAATGGCATTTAACAACAATATATTTAGCAAATTCAGATTTCTTATTAAAATTCCACTCCTTTAATTATTAAATAATTTCAGCAAAGCCAAAGATCGAACAAAAAAACCCTCTATGATACAGGTTTTTCTTGTTTCTTTTTGCATCACTGATAACTAACAAAATAGAAATTATATAAATTTATCGCCTAAGAACAGCTTAGTAAGTCATGACACTTGAACAGAGTAAAATACTATGGATTAAAATGATCCTAGGAAGATTTGGAAACATGGGAAAGCAGAATGGAAAATAGTATGTCCACTGTGATGACTTTTATCATCTATGCAAGTAAAGATAACACACAAACATGAACTGGGGCATTTTAAATTTTTTAATAGCTTCTGTCATTTTATCACAAATTTAAAAATTAAAGTTTTGCTTTATTTTAAAAAATTCAATTTAGTTTTGTTTTAAAAAAATCAATTTTCCATAATTGTGACCTTTTCCATAAGTAAAGATTTATTTAGAACTTCTGTTTTATCATTGTTGTTGTTGTTAAGTGCTATTGAGTCGGTTCCAACCCATACCAACCCTGTATAGGGTTTCCAAGGAGTAGCCGGTGAGCTTGAACCACCAACCTTGCAGTTCAAATGGCTTTGCAGTCTGGTTCATTAACCCTCAGCACCACACCAGGACTCCATACACCTTGTGAAAATCAGTCAATGATTTTGAAAATAACGATTAACCATATTCTTCCAATGGCCAAAGGATACTGTTGTTTGGATTCCAACACCTCTGTAAGCTGTATTTCTCCAGCATGACTGGATGCCCTTTCAGAAGTTATAGCCTTAGAGCACATAAGATTCTAGGTAACAGGTGCTCCAATTTTGGGTAAAATAATGCGCTGACACATTGGATAAGTCCAGTTTACCCTGGAGCCAGCAAATGTTATTGCTGTTAAGTGCCTTCAAGTCAGTTCTGACTCATAGCAACCCTGTATAGGACTTCTGAGGAATAGCTGTTAAGTTTGAACCACCAATCTTAAACCCAGTGCATTATCCTGCAGTACCAAATAGTTATTGTTTACCTCTTATTATTAAAACTTAAAAAGCAGAGTAGGTACTCATCAAAATTATAACTTATTCAAGAGAGAGCCTTCCAATTTAAAAGGGCAGTTGGCACACAGTTCTCTCTGTTTCAACCCAAGTCCCATGCAAGCAACTACAAAGGAGTAAGAACACAAGGGTGACAAGAACTGACGAGATGATTTCTGGAGAAGCGATAGAAACAACAATTCAGAAACTTGAAAACAAATGGCTCAGTGATGACTGATTCAAAAACAGGGGGAGTGATGATTAGAAAAAGAGTGAAATATAAAAGCTAAATGCCTCTCATAAGACTGTAAATGTATTCTCTAGAGAAGATTAACCAGAGCCTTCAGTCTCAGATGCCCGGCATAAAGCAGGGTGGGAATGAGGGGTGATGGGCTTCCAAAATGGAAGAGGAAGTTTAGGTGGAAGTCTATTGATTACAAAGTAAAATCCCAGGCCCTCTTTCCCCAACCTTCTTTGATGGAAGTCACATTTACACCCCCAAGCCAGTAGACTGGGATGAGCCTAAGAGAAAAGGTATGAAATTTTGTAATCTCCCCATAAAACATCCAGATATCTGCTCATGTCATCCCTAAATTCCTAGCATTTCCAGTCAACATTTTATTACCTTTATCTTCAAAATGAACCATCGTGAATTCAGGTACTTGGGATCTAAAATTTAGACACTTGTTGGCACCAAAAGAGTGAAAAAGAGAATCCAGAGATAGAGGAGGAAAAAAATTGGCAATGACATATCAGACAAGGGACTACTCTCTAAAATATACAGAACATTTCAGTACCTCAATAAGAAAAAGACAAATAATCCAATTTTAAAATGGGCAGAGAATATGAACAGACACTTCACCAAAAAAGACATTCAGGCAGTCAACAAACAAATTTTCATGATCATTAATCATTGTATTGTGTTGTGTGCCATTGAGTCGGTTCCAACCCATAGCGACCCTGATTAGGGTTTCCAAGGAGCAGCTGGTGAGCTTGAACCACCGACCATGTAGTTCAAACAACTTTGCAGTCTGACGCATTAGCCCACAGCGCCACACCAGGACTCCCATTAATCATTAGAGAGATGCACATCAAAACAACTATGGGATATAGTCTTATCCCAGAATTCATAAGCAAAGTTCAAAACAACAGAAAACAGCAAATGCTGGTGAGTATGTGGAGAGACTGGACCCTCCTACACTGCTGATAGGACTATAAGATGGTGCAACCTCTGTGGAAAACAGTATGGCACTTCATCAAAAAGTTGAAAATAAAAATACATTATGACCCAGCAATCCCTCTACTTGGTATATAACCTCAAGAAATGAAAGCTGTGACACAAATAGATACGGGCACACGCATGCTCATTGCAACACAATTCACAGTATCAAAAAGACTGGCAACAGCCTAAATGCCCATCAACAGAAGAATGGTTAAATTAACTTTGGTGCGTACACGTAATGGAATATTTTGCAACATTGAAGAATGAGGTGAATCTGCAAAACACCGCATAACATGGAAGGACCTAGAAGACGTTATGCTGAGTAAAATTACTGTAAAAAAAAAAGAAATCAAGAAAAGTTTTTCATTCTATAGTAAATGTTCTCTAATGGTTACCAGGTGACAGAGGAAAGGGAGGATTATTCACTGGGTAGCATGGCTCCATATGATAAGCACTAGACTGCAAACCACAAGGTTCAAAGTTTGAGCTCGCCAGATGCTCCACAAAGGAAGATGAGGCTTTCTGCTCCCACGAAAGTTTCAAGCCACTAAGAGTCGAAATTGTCTCAATGGCACTTAACAGCAAGTGTAGACACATGATGGGTAGTGGGGAAGGCAGTTAAAAAGAAAAGGAAGAGAAATTGCATCTTTTTTTGTCTGTTTTTATTTTGGTTTGGTTTTTGATATATGTTTGTTTTGTTTTTCATATACTGGAAAGAACGCCATATATACTTATTTTCTCATTAGGGCAAACCATTGGGAACATTCCCATGAATTAAAATAAGGGAGAGTAAAGAAGATGGAAAAAGGGAAGAGAGAGAAAGAGAAAGATTTGGAACTGGAGAGTGGTGATGATTGTGCAACTGGAAGGGTGTGGTTGGTGTGTCTGGATTGGACATGTGAAAATGGCTGGAAGACATTCTTTTTTAAAGTGTCCTACAAAGTAGAACAAAAGAAAAAAGTTGGAAAATGGAAGATAAAAGATAAGGACATCTAGAGAACTCTCCCAGGAAGTCTAGCATCTGAAATCTAAAAGTTTTAGAAATAAAGGAACGAACTATAAAAGTGAGGAGAGACTTTTCAAAGAAATAATTCAAGAAAATATTATAGAGCTAAAGGATATGAGTTTTCAATTTGAACAATTTCTAGTGCACAACTAATAATGAAAAAATAAAACAAAACAAAAAACACACAAGAAAAACCCGCTTAGGCACACCATCATGAAATTTCAGAGCATTGAGGATAAGGACAAAAGTACTAGAAGTTCCATAGTGAAAAATGAGGTCGCATAGAGTATCTGGAATCATAATAGGATTCAATTTCTCAAGAGCATTACCAGAAATTAGAAGACATTAGAGCAATGCCTTACAAATTCTGAGGAAAAAATGTACTCCAACTCATATTCTATAAAAAGCCAAATGGTGTCAAATGTGAGTAAATATGTTTCATATGAACTCTTTTTGAGGGAATTACTGGAAGATATGCCCCACCAATTAGTCTTGGTGTGACACTGTGGGTTAATGCATTGGACTGCAAAGTCCCTTTGAACTGCAAGGTCAGCGATTCAAGCTCACAAACCGCTCCTTGGAAACTCTACACAGGGTTGCTATGGGTTGGACCTGACTCCACAGCACTTAACAACAACAAATGCCCCAACAAAAAAGAGAACAAACCAAGAATATAAGCAATGGAAGAACCAGGAAGCAATCCAGGAAAACAATGAAGGAATAGCACACATTCCAGGATGAGAAGATGATCATCTAAAATCTGCCCCAGTAAAACCATAGTGCAGCAGCTAGAGAGCAATTAGTCTGGATTGGAGCAGGAGGACAAAAGGTTAAGTAAGTCAGACAAAGCCAAGAAAAACAAACCTTGCCTTTTAGAAATACATTGGGAGAGTATCCGTCCTGCCAATGAGCTATGTGGTAGTCTTAGAAAACAAATGTAGAGGGTGGGGAGTGGTTTAAGTAAAGCAAAAGTTACACAGCTTAAGTAATGTTTATTAAATTGTCATGTGAACAATGAATACTGATTTTTCCTAAAAGGGGAAAAAATAAGATTATTGTCGGGTCTAGAAATGTAGGGAGGGGAAGGTGGACAGGTAAAGAAGTTACATTTTCATCCCCATTAATAAGAAATCAATGGGAAACATTCAAAACTGAAAATCAAGGTATAGTAGCAGCATAAACATGTTGTTTAAAAATACAGCCATAACACGAGAAAGACCACTCCAAAAGAAGAGCCAGCAATCAGTAGCAGAGGGAAAATAGGCAGGAAAATGAAAAAACAATTTATTATAAACATCCTAGTATTCTTTGCCACCATTCATCTATCAACTTGTTGTACCATGGTGGCTTGTGTGATGCTGTGATACTGGAAACTTTGCCACCTATATTTCAAATACCAGCAAGGTCACCTATGGTGGGTACATTTCAGCAGAGTTTCCAGACTAAAAGACAGACTAGGAAAAATGATCTAGCAATCTACTTCTAAAAAAAAATTTCTTATGAAAGTCTTAAGAATGTTGTTGCTAAGTGCTGTCCAGTTAGTTCTGACCCATACTGACCCTGTATAGGATTTCCAAGGAGCAGCTGGTGAGCTTGAACTACCAACCTTACTGTTCAAACCAACTTAGCAGTCCAGCACATTAACCCACAGCACCACACCAGGACTCCTTCTAAACAGCAGCAGAACATTATCTGATATAGTGCCAGAAGATGAGTCCCTCAAGTTGAAATGCATCAAAATACAACTGTGGAAGAGTTGCCTCCTCAAAGTAGTCAACCTTAATGTCATGGAAGGAGTAAAGCTTTTGAGACCTTCGCTTGTTAATGTACTCAGACTCAAATGAGAAAGATCAGCTGCAAACATCCATTAATAAGTGGAACATGGTATGTACAAAGTATGAATCTAGGAAAATTTGAAGTTGTAAAAATTCAATGGAGTACTTGAAGATCAATATCCTAGAAATCAGTGAGCTGAAATGAACTAATATTGGCTATGTTGAATAGAATAAGCATTTGGTTTACTATGCCAGGAATTACAAATTGAAGAATAATTATTTTATTTTCATAGTCAAATATCAAATATCAAGATCCATCCTGAAGTACAGTGCTGTTAGTGACAGTATAATATCCACACACCTACAAGAAAAACCCCAACACTCATCTGTCAGTTTGTCTTACTGTGGTGACTTGTGTGTTACTGTGATGCTGGACCTCATCAAATGGAATACATAGGAATAAAATTATCTACAGGACTAGATCATGGAAAAGCTCAAAACAAGGTCAGGAGCTGGCTAGATCATCAGTTGCTCACATGTAATTTCAGATTGAAGCTGAAGAAAATGAAAACAAGTCCATGAGAGTCAAAATATGATCTTGAATATATTCCACCTGAATTTAGAGACCATCTCAAGAACAGATTTGATGCATTAGACACTAATGATCAAAGACCAGAAAAGTTGCGGATGACATCAAGAACATCCTACAGGAAGAAAACAAAAGGTCATTAAAAAGACACTAAAGAAAGGAAAGACCAGAGTGGATGTCAGAAGAGACTCTGAAACTTGATGTTCAGCACAGAGAAGCTAAAGCTAATGGAAGAAATGCAGAAGGAAAAGAGCTGTACAGAACAAATTTCAAAGGGCAGCTCTAGAAGACAGTCAAATATTATAATGAAATGTGCAAAGAACTGGATTTATTAAACTAAAAGGGAAGAAATCTCTCAGCATTTCTCAAGTTGAACTGAAAAAAAAACAAAAAAGCCTCTCATTGCTACATTGAAGGATTTTATGGGCAAAATAGTGAATGATGCTGGAAATATAAAAAGATGAATGGACTACATAGTCACTGTACTAAAATTATTGGTTGATGTCCAATTATTTCAAGAGGTATTATATGATCAAGAAATAATGATACTGAAGGAAGTTATACTTTGGACATATTTTCAGGAGGGACCAACCAGTCCCTGGAGAAGGATATCATGCTTGGAAAAGTGGGGAGTCAGTGAAAAAGACCTTGAGGAGATGGATTGACAGAGTGGCAGCCAACAATGGGCTGAAACATAAGAGCAACTGACAGGCTGGTGCAGGACCAAGCCGTGTTTTGTTCTGTTGTGTATAGGGTCACAATGAGTCAGAACCAACTCCATAGCACCTAACAAGAACACAGACAAAGAAAACCAGTTAATACGACTATTATTCAAACTTACGCACTAATCATTAATACCAAAGATGAAGAGACTTATGATTTTTACCAACTTCTGCAGTATGATATTGATTAATAAACATGCCATCAAGAGGCATTAATTGTTAGTGGTAATTGGAATGTGACAGCTAGAAACTAAGAAAAAGGATCAGTAGATGGAAAATGTGGCATTGGTGATAGTAAGAATTATGAGAGACCTCATGACAGAATTTTACAAGATCAACGACTTATTAACTGCAAATTCTTTTGCAGTTATACACATGGAACTTGCCAGATGAAATTCACTGGAATCAAATCAACTTTCCAAATCTGTGGAAAGAGATGATGCAGAAGCTCAATGTTATCAACCAAAACAAGGCCAAGGACCAACTGCAGAACAGACCATCAGTTGATCATGTGCAAGTTCAGGCAGAAGTTGAAGAAAATTAAAACAAGTCCTTAAGAGCTAAAGTATGACCTTGATTATATCCCACCTCAATATAGAGACCATCTCAAGAATAGAAGGACACATTGAACATTAATAACAGATTTGTTTGTTCTTCTGGCAGTCCTGTAGGATAAGCACTGGATCACAAGGTCAGTTTGAACCGCAAGAGCAGTGGCTCACATCCACCAGTTGCTGCTCATAAACACTGTACAGCACCACTATGAGTCAGAACTGACTACATGGCACCTAACAACTGGCAATCCAGCGTATATGCAATATTCTTTGCCAGCTCCGTAATTCAAAAGCATCCATTTTTCATTGATCTTCCTTATTCATTATCTAGCTTTCACATACGGAGCAGTTGAAAATACCATGGCTTGGGTCAGGTGCACCTTAGTCCTCAAGGTGACATTTAAAGAACTCATTTGCAACAGGTTTTTCTAATATGTCTTTGGATTTCCTGACTGCCACTTCTAGGAGCATTGATTGTGGATTGAAGTAAAACAAAATCTTTGACAACTTCAGTCTTTTGTCTCTTATAAGGTTCAGTAAGTATCATCACAATAGAATTGTTCTTCCTTTTTTGTTGTCTAACTCCAGATCTTTGCACATCTCATTATAATAATTTACTTTGTTGTTTTCTCAAGCTGTCCTTTGAAGTCTTCTGTTCACCTCTTTTATTTCACCATTTCTTCCACTTCTTTTAGCTACTCTACATTAAAGTTTCCACATCTCTTTTCATATATGATATTTGTGATCTCATAACATTATGACAGATGGAGAAAAGTTTGAAATTGTCAAAGACTTCCATTTACTTGGATCTGCAATTAGTGTTCATGGAAGCAAACTCAAGAAATCAAACGATGTATTACATTAGGAAAATCTGCTGCAAACAACCTCTTTATTCAAGAGCGAAGAGGACTAAGTTCTGTCAGTTTGAGGACTAAGGTGTACCTGACCCAAGCCACAGTATTTTCAATCACCTCATCTGCTTGTGAAAGTTTGACAATGAAGAAGGAGAATCATAGAAGAATCAATGCATTTGAATTATGGTGTTGGTGAAGAATATTGAAGATACCAATAACTGTCAGAAGAACAAGCACATCTGTATTGGAAGAAGTCCAGCCAGGACACCTCTTAGAAGCAAGAATACTTAAGACTTGTTATCAAGACATGTTATTAGGAGGAACCAGTTGCTGCAGAAGGACATCATGCTTGGTAGAAAAGAGGGTCAGCAAATCAGAGGTAGGCCTTCTACAAGATGAAGTGACACAGTGGCTATAACAATAGACTGAAGCGAAGTCATGACTGTTAGGATGGTATTAGACAAGGCAATGTTTCATCCTGTTGTACTTGGGATTGCTACGAGTCAGAATCAACTGCACAAAAAAACAACCGTACGATTTGACTTTTGAAGTCCTGGTGTATCCATCAATAGGATAAGTACTGGACCAAAACATCAGTTTGAATTGCAAGGTCAGCAATTCAAACTCACCAGCCACTCCTCAGAAACCTTATACGGGGTGGTGTGGTGCTGTGGGTTAATACATCAGACTGCAAAGTCGATTTGAACCAAAAGGTCAGTGGTTCAAGCTCACCAGCTGCTCCTCGGAAATACAGGGTCACTGTGGGTCAGACATCAAGCCATGGTGTTTTCAATAACCTCATATGCATGTGAAAGCTGGACAGTGAATAAAGAAGACCATAGAAGAATTGATGCCTTTGAGTTATGGTGTTGGAGGAGAATATCCAAAGTGCCATGGGCTGCCAAAAGAACCAACAGATCTGTGTTGGAAGAAGTGCAGTCAGAGTGCTCCTTGGAGGCCAGGATGGCCAAAGTTCGTCTCTCTTACTGTGGACATATTGTCAGGAGGGAGCAGTCGCTGGAGAAGGATATCATGTTTGGTAAGGTGGAGGGTCAAAGAAGAAGAGGAAGACCCCAAACAAGATGGATTGGCCAAGTGGCAGCATCAATGGACTCAAGCGTGGCAACAGTAGTGAGGTTGGCCCAGGATCGGGCAGTGTTTCATTCTGTTGTGCATAAGGTCGCTATGAGTTGGTACCGACTTGATTACACTCAACAACAAACAACAATGTGTCAGAACCCACTCAACAGTACTTAACAACGGCACTTAACATCAACAACATCTGACTTGTAAACTTATGAACAGGCTAAGTTCTGGTTAAAATGAAAAAGAAGACATAGAAGATAGAAAGTAACGAAGACTCAAGTGAGTAGAGGACTCAGCATGTTTGGATAAACTGCATCACTAAAGAATTAAAGAACTCAAGAGAAGGAAAACCCTCTCTACTGCCTAACCAGAAAACCATAGAGCTGATTCCAACTCATAGAACTGCCCCGTGGCATTTCCAAGGCTGTAATCTTCACAGATACAGACTGCCACATCTTTCTTTTATAGAGCAGCTAGTGGGTTCGAACTACTGACCTTTTGGTTAGCAGCTGAGAGCTTTAACCACTGTGCCACTAGGGCTCCTTCTCCTTTGCCTAGGTTACTTAATTTCTACTTACTCAGATCAATTTACAATCTATTTATTTCTGCCACTTTTTTTTTTTTTTGGTACAAAAATAATAAAATACAATATAGTTCAAAGCTTTGTTTATTTCGTAAATATTAAAATTACACCAATCCCATAAGAAATGCTCTATTTATATAAGAGTTGATTTACAATCCTTACTACTTATTTAAAATTATGTTTTATTTTGTGTCAAACAATAATATGCTTATGTTTTTTTATATTTGGGAACACTCATTATTCAAGCATTTTCAGCAGACAAAGTCTTCCTTCCTTCTTTTGTGTCTAGGAGGACATTTCTCACCATGACTCCCCCAACCCCTGAAACACACACATACATTCACACCTCCCAGGCTCAGAGATGCAATAAGTCAATCACTGACATCTCTTCCATTCTTAAATCATGAAAATGCTAGACACAATAATACCAGTAGATCCTGATCAAACTATGCCACAGAGAAGTCTACATAATAAACTTAATTCAGAATTTATACAAAACATCTCTAGGAACAACATTATTTGGAATCAGATATTAAGTTTGAATTCTGTCAACATCAATCATTCTATGGCCCCTAACAAGTTAAATCACTTTACTAAACCTTTATTTCCTCTCTTGTCCACAAAAAGTGACCTATGAGGCTCAAATCCTTGGGGTTGTGGAAAGATTTATGTAAGGTGATGTAAATAAATGTCTAGAGCAGAGTCAGGTGCTAGATAAATGCTCAGTAAAATTAGTTCTCCCTCCTGCAGAGATATCATCCTATCTCAACCTCAAACCATTCTTTTCCTGATTGGGAAACAGTGAGAGCTCAATCATTTCCATTCATATTTGTTGTTGTTGCTGTTGTTAAATGCTGTTGAGTCTGTTCTGGCTTATACAGACCCTGTATAGAGTTTCTGAGGAGCAGCTGGTGAGCTGAATTAATGACCTTGCTTGTAGTAGTTATAAAATTCCCCTATGTAATCACAGGAAGTCCCACTTCTTCAGACGAAAAACAATCATTTCAAAAGTGGAAGCCCTTCTCTAGTTATTGGTTTCTTTTCTGTCTGAATGAAATATTATAGTGGAAGGTAGGGAGACAGAACAATGTGAACTTTCCCTTCTTTATGGAAAAGGTATTCATAGAAATTACAGGCATCCTTCAACCTTGGAAAGCCCAAGCAGCATTCCCTTGACTTCAAAGAGAACTACTTAAAGCAACCTTGTATGTGGAGCAAAGGATATTCCTTTCAGTAGGCACTGACCTTCAACCCTGGCCCACCTTGTCTTCCTCTTTGCCCCTAAGAATAGAGGGGAAGCAGAAACATTAGAAAACAAAGGAATTTTTGCCCCAAACCATTTCACCACCCTCTTCCATAATAGGAGGAAGAATATGGCCCACAAGTAGTTATACCTACATTAAGACCGATGTTTCCATTTTCTCCTTGAAGTCCGTCAAAACCAGAAGGTCCCTGAAAAATAAGAGATACAGGTAAAGTTAGCTTAGATGTCTACACATTTCTGTGTCTATGCTCTAGACTTACTTTGTTCAATATGGAAGTCACTAGCCCAGTGTGTCTACTTAATTAAAATTCAATTAAAAATTAATTCCTAAGTTACACTAACATTTCAAGTACTCTGTAACTACAGGTGGCTAGTGGCTACTATGTTGGTACAACACAGATATAGAACATTTCCACAATCTCAGAAAATATTCCTAGTCATTGCTACTCTAGAAGGAAAAGACAATAAATTCTGGTGTTTCAGTGTTGCGTATTGAATGTAATATCCATCTTTCCCCAAAGTTTGTACCTTTGACATCTTCTTGGGATATGCCATGCTGGGACATATTCTCCAACAAGTCATGTTTAATCATTGAAAATATTGGCACTTCCTTTTACAACTGTATCATTTACAGTCCCGTGTGGCAGATGGAGACAGAAGGTAGGAGACTGTGTCTCTACATACATGGGGTAAACAACATACATGGATGATGATGGAGGAAAAATTATACCCAGTCACAATGAGGAAACCCTCTAGTACTCTAGCCTTTATAGGATCAAAATGGGAAAATGAATGGAAGCTGGAGAAAGAATGAGTCCATCTTTCAGGAGAAATTGAAGCTACACTGGGTCCCAGGTGGGGATATTTTAGATAAGTATTTAGCAAAGTCACATGATAACTCAATTAAAAAGAACACTTAAATTGGAAAGTAAGTTGAAATACAGAAAGAAAACAACTTTATGTACAAATCTACTCATCCAACTATTATTTATAATAGAAGAAACTCCGAAACAGTATGAGGAAAATGATAGTCAAGTTATCATTCAAATATTCATAATAAATTGTTGGAATGTTGTTATTAAGTCTCATCAAGTCTGCAATGATTAAAAATTGTTTATGGAAAATTCCCAAAGTAGAAAAAAATGTGTACTAGCATGTTCTTCTTTTAAAGTATGCTAAATTGTGTGAGAATAATATATCCCTAACATGGAAAAACAAAAGAAAAAGACTGTTCATTTTTTACATTGTGCTAGACGGTTGTTTTAAAAAGCTCATGGGACTCTCCGGAGCCCATGGGTGGCACATAACATCAGGTGCTTGACTACAAGCCAGAAGGTTGGTAGTTTGAACTTACCTAGAGGCTCCTTGAAAGACAGTCTTGTCAATCTATAGAGCAATTCAACTCTGATACACATGGGGTTATTGTGTGTCAGAGCCAACTCATTGGCAACTAACAACAGCGGACCCTCATCTGATTTTCTCAGGGAAAAAAGACTGCCATCATGATAGGAAAATTCAGTAAACTGGTGGGTTTCTGCGTATTGGAATCACTGGCAGTTTTTTCTACTTCATAGTTTAATTTTCTACATTCTCAAATTCCTGTAGTAAGTGTTATTTTCATAATGGAGATTTCAAAAATAAAATAGATTGTATGTGGGAAAATGTTATAGTTATGGATTGAAATGTGCCCCCCCCCCCCAAATAAGTGTCAACTTGTCTGGTCCATGTCTTATGAGTATTATGTGGTTATCCTCCATTTAGTGATAGATATAATTATCCTTTGGGTTGTCAATCGTAATCTCTATGATACTTACGAGGCAGGCTACAATCTACAGGATTTGTTTGTACCTTCAGTTCTAGCAGAGATCTGCAGGACCTCAGAACCACCAAGAAAGAAGAGTCAGAAGTGGAATGCATTCTTTGGATTCAAGGTCCCTGTAACCCTGCTAGACCAGGGGGAAGACTTATGTTAAGACAAACGAGATTTCCGAGGAATGTTGGGCCCAAAGCTGTTGAAAGGAGACAGAGAGAGAATGTCTTCCCCCTATGCTGGTGCACTGAATTTGGTTTTCCAGCCTCCTAAACTAGGAGAGTATAAATTTCTGTTAGAGAAGCCACTTTAACTATAACAAGGAACACCATATGGTATAAAATTGGGAAAGGTATGTGCCAGGGTTACATTCTTAGTGGTTATGAGGTGGTCTGCTAACCTGAAGGTCAGCAGGTTGAAATTTCCAGTTGTTCTGTGGAAGAAAGAGGAGGCTTTCTGCTCCCGTAAAGATTTACAGCCTTGGGGACTCACAGAAGGGTTGCTGTGAGTCAGAACCAACTCCACGGTACACCACAACCACCACTACCATACTTATTCAATCTGTATGCTGAGCAAATAATCCGAGAAGCTGGATTGTAGGAAGAAAAACATGGCATCAGGATTGGAGGAGACTAATTAACAACCTGTGCTATGCAGATGATACAACCTTGCTTTCTGAAAGTGAAGAGGACTTGAAATACTGATGAAGATCAAAAACCACAACTTTCAGTATGGGTTGCACCTTAATATATGGAAAACAAAAAGCCTTACCACTGGACCAATAAACAACATCCATATCAATGGTGAAAACACTGACATTGTCAAAGACTTCATTTTGCTTGGATAAACCATCAACACTCATGGAATCAGCAATCAAGAAATCAAATGACATATTGCATTAGGCAGATCTGCTGCACAAGACCTCTTTAAAGTGTTGAAGAGCAAAGAGGTCTGTTTGAGGACTAAGGTGCACCTGACCCAAGCCATGGTATTTTCAATAACCTCATGTGCATGCAAACACTAGACTGTGAATAAGGAAGGCCTTAGAAGAACCAGAGCATTTGAGTTATGGTGTTGGAAGAGAATATTGAAAAGTACCATGGACTGCCAAAAGAACAAACAGATCTGTGTTCAAAGAAGTGCAGCCAGAGTGCTCCTTGGAAGCCAGAATGGCCAGACTTTATCTCTCATGCTTCAGACGTATTATCAGGAGGGACCAGTCCCTGGAGAAGGATATCATGTTTGGTAAAGTGGAGGGTTGGAGAAGAAGAGGAAGACCCCCAACAGGATAGATTGGCACAGTGGTGGCAACGATGGGGTCAGGCATAGCAATGATTGTGAGGTTGGCCCATGACCAGGCAGTGTTTCGTTCTATTGTGCATAGGATCACTAGGAGTTGGTACCGACTCGATGGGACCAAACAACAACTATGAGTCCAAATTTAATAAAAACTCTTTCTTGAGATTTTTTGTCATTTCAAAATTAAAAACTATTTTGTAGCCAGAATAGTACACAAAGTATTTGTGCAGATGTTGGAACCATTGGATAAGAGTGTGTTGGGTAATAGAAAATCTACACACTCAGAATGTTGTTCCCTAGAACAAAGCTAACCATTGCAAAGTATCTTTATGTGGCGCTCTAAAAACAAGGCAAGGGAGGCAGGGCATACAGGACCCAATTTTAGCCAATGAGCTATAAAGAGCATACTGCTGAAGTGCCCTAACAGAAATCCCTTTTTTCTTGTGGCATTTTATGTAAGGGTGAAGATAAAATGCTCAGAATACCAAAGACTGAAAGTCACCAAACTGAGAATGGCAAGGTTGAAGGAATGGGCTGGGTCCTTGACAACATCACTGAGTCTGATTACATCTCTTGAGTTGCTATACCCAATGTGGGAGCGCCCAGCTCTGATTTATCAAGCATGTCTATTTTCTGAACACTGCTCGTCAGGGTTTCCTGATACCTGTAGAGAAACAAAGCATAACAAATAGAATTGTCATGTTGTTAAGTGCTATAGAGTCAATTCCAACTCATAGAGATCCTGTATCTGGTTTCCAAGGAGTGACTGATAAATTGTCATATGACCTAATACTTCCACTTTTAAATATTCACTGAAAAGAATTAAAAACAGGGAATCGGATCCATGAACATCAATGTTCATAGCAGCATTGTTCAGTAGCGAAAAGGTGGAAATGACCTAGTAGCTATTCAATGGAATATCTTTCCATTGTAAAGAGAAATGAATTCCTGATACATGATACAAAATAGATGAACTTTGAAAGCATTATGCTGAGTGAAAGAAGTCAGGCACAAGAGGATAAATATGATTCATCCTGTGTGAAATATCTGATAAAATCAAATTCACAAAAACAGAAAGTTGGCTGGAGGTTAATAGGGGCTGGAGGGAAATGACGCAGAGGTTAACTTGGGGTGATGAAAACTACATGAAGCAGAACAGGCATGGTTGTACAACATTTTGAGTGTTATTAATGCCATGGTAATCTACACTTGTTGTTGTTATGTGCTGTGGAGTTGGTTCCTACTCATAGCGACCCTGTACACTTAGAGTTGGTTAAAATCACAAATTTTATGTTACAGGATATGTGTTTTCATACAATACAGTCTGAAAATACAATTTAAAAGAACATAATCAGGCAAAAATGTAACTGACATGTTGTACGATTGCCTTCTAAAAAGTTCATATTATGAAAAGCATGGTTAATTTCCCACTCCTGCCACAATAAAACCACAAAAACAAACCCACGACTGTCGATTCTGACTCATAGCAACTCTATAGGGCAGAGGAGACATAGTTCGGTATACAATGAAAAGTTTTTTTGGCTTGGTTTGAAAGGCCACTCCATCCCAATCTAATCTTTGAGCTAATACCAAGAAAAGATTGCCCCCTAGAGGGCTGTCTTCTAATAACACTCAACAAGCTAGAATTCCAGTATCAGACCAGCAGGCTTGTATGGTGGACATAACTTCTGTTACTCAAGTGCATGTAACAGATATTTAGTTACTACCCTACTTTGAGCCCAATATGGGGATGGAAACCATGGAGAACACAAATACAATATATCATGACACTGCTCCAGGGGGGTTACAATTTTTATTTGCACACACAGTTCAGGCATTTGATATTCAACAATAACCTTTGACTCTCCCCATCAAGCTGTAGTAGACTCAACACCAGACACTATCTCTGAGGTCTGGGTTTCAGTCCTGGCTTTGATCCTTCCTAGTAGTAGGCCAGGATTCTTAGTGGTTTGGCACTTGAGATGTAGCTTCCCCCATAAAGATATCTAGTACAATGAAATTAACTCTATGATGAGTTCTTCTATGAGCAGCCAATCAACTAAAAGGATACTTCCTCAGGAATGTGGCCTGCTCCCAATATATTAGACACTCAGATAAAGCTTGTTGGCTTTCTGCTGGGTCTGGATCTTGCGTCTGGCTCATCCTCTGACTTCCGGTTCTTTGGACTTGAGCCAGTGTTCATCTTGGGAGCCATCAGCAACCTGCTTTCCTACTTGTCAGACCTGCCTGGCAGCCTGGCCTGCCTACTGATCTTGGTTCATCTGACCTGGACTTTGGACCCAACCAACACTAGAATTATGAGCCATTTCCTTGATATAAACTTCTCTTTATATATATATA
>NW_006408546.1:3031551-3039551 GCF_000296735.1 Chrysochloris asiatica | reverse complement strand
GAACCACCGACCTTGCAGTTCAAACTGACTTTGCCGTCCAGTGCCTTAACCCACAGTGCCACACCAGGACTGCCTCTGTCCCCATGGTAACCACTAATTCAATGAAATTTAGTCTAATCTTTCCATTTTCAGGATGAAGAAAGTGGGCCCAGAGCGAGAACGTTTGCTACCTTGCTATCCTTTAGCTCCATCTAGTAGTTGGTTGAGAACTTACAGAACTCTCAGATCATGGCTCACAAAAGGAACCTTCTCAGGGAAGCTTGGCTACAACAATTATAATTAATGACAAGATGAAAATTCTGGCAGCAAGTTTGTGACTCATTCTTGTATTGCCTCACAATAATGATCTTGCTACAAACTTGATTTGTCTCAGGATTTGGACATATATATAAGGGTTGCTAACCAGCCACAATTCATGGAAGGGAATCCATGTCCTAAGTTTTCGCCAAAGGATGTGAAATTGAAGTTGAAAGCAAATAGAGGTTCCTCCACATTTGTTGCTGTTTTGCTATGCAGATTTTTTTCCTCATTCCTGGAAATTAGGAATGTTGAGAGGATTTCAAAATCAGGCTTTCTAATGTAAATCTAAAGATGACTTCCAACAAATTAGCATCTGTGAAATTAACAAGTCTTTTTCCATCTGTGTTATGTTCTACAACAATGCTTCTAGACTTTAGACAGGATCTCATATTAGGAAACAGATAGTAGCCAATTCATAGAAAGCAAGTCAACAATGTAATGTCCTTAAGCATCTCTTAAATACATCATCATAAAATTGGAGAATTTTTAAGCTGGAAAAGATCTCAGGCTTTACTGGATCTAATGCTTTCATTGCCAAAGGCAAAAGGAGTAACATAACATGTACATAGTCACTCATTCCCAATAGTATTACTAGCATTTTGAGAAAGATTTGTATAGAGAAATAGCAACAACAACAATTATAAAACAAGAATGCAAGGAGACAGATGTTAAGGATACTGACATTCAGAGCACCTGTCTCTGAACAATGGCGTCCCACAGCTTTGTTCCTTAACTTTCTTTGCTGATTCAATCCAGTCTTCTAAACCAGGTAACATCTGTTCCCATGAGCACCAGTATTCCCAAGCAAGCGTCTTACCTGATGCCCACGCCTTCCTTTTTCTCCCTTAGGGCCTTGGAAGTAACTATCAGTTCCAGGATCCCCCTGAGAAAATAAAAGGTGGGTTACCTCAAGTGGACTGCAAAGAAAGGAAAAGAAATGACAGGAAGAAGGATATTTAAAAGAAAAGTAAACCAAAGTAGACCTTTCCATTGTCAAGGACTTTTAGTAATAATCCCAAACACCCACTGCAATTAAAATTCCAACCCCTTCAAGAACCTAGATTCTTGGAGAAGGAAATGTATTACAAGTATAATTGTCTCAATGAACAACTACCTTCTTTGCCATGTTGTTGTTGCCGTTAACTGCTGTTGGGTCAGTTCCAACTTCTAGTGTCTCTGTATAGGGTTTCTGAGGAGCAACTGGGGAATTTGAACCACCGACCTTTTGGTTCAAACTGACCTTGCAGTCCAGTGCTTAACCTACAGTGCCACACCAGGACTCTTTACCATGAGACCAAAAGAAATGGATGGTACATGGCTAACATTATTGAATATTTTGATCAAGGATCTAATAGATGGATCTTGATCAAAAGGAGCAAAAATATGGAACAGGATTTCAATTTCTTATTGGAAACCAGACTTACTGAGTACATTGAGACTGGGGGAACCCCAGAATATATTTCTTGGAAGCAGCTTTTAAGCCTTGAACTGAAACTATTGTAGGAAATTATCTTTCAACTAAACAACAACATAGCTCATTTAATAAATAATGATCACCTTGAGCATTGTACTTGTTTAAACAATGATTTATATGAGATTAAATGGACAACAGTAACTCTAAAGCAACCATAATTCTAAAACACAGTTAAGAACTTTAAGGGGCAGAGAGTCTACGTTAGCAATGATGAAATAGTAAGGACAGAGATAAGAATGGTGACGTAAAATGAAGTCTGTAACCATAATTATTGGCATTGTACTATACATGTAAAATTTGTTGAATAGGAATATATATTTTGTTGTCTATATGTAGGGTCTGTGTGAGTCAGAACTGACTCAACCGCACTTAACAACAACAACAGTTTTCACAAAAAAAAACAAGCCCTAGACTGTCCATAAGGTGGCTTTCCTCTCAACTCTCTTATTTGTACTAATTCTAAGACAGCTGAACAGTTGCCTCATTGATGAATAGCCAATTGCTCTTTGTCTTGTGTCAGGCAAGCAGACCACAATCCCAGGGAGGAAAGCAGAACAAGTCCTCCCCTCATCGGTTACTCACAGGATCTCCCCTTAAACCTAGTGCTCCACGCTCTCCAGGTCTTCCTGGGGGTCCCGTCAATCCCTTAAATCACAAAGAAAAAGTGATCATCATTATTACCTCTTGCCTAAAGAAAAGAGAACATTAGAGGAGAAAATAAGAGTCAAGTTCAAAGAACATTTTGTTATTATTGTTAAGTGTGGTCAAGTCAGTTTCAGCTCAGAGCAACCCTGTATGGGGTTTCCAAGGAGCATCTGATGGGTTTGAATCGCTAACTTTGTGGTTTGCAGTCCAGAGCTTACCCTACAATACCACACCAGGATTACTTAAATGTTAAAGCATTTGTTGACACAAGTAGGTTGAGATGTAAAAACAGTTACCCTTGGCCCTGGGTACATCTTGCCTCATGTAAACCTCACAATGCAGGAATTAATCTCAGTGGCAAATGTGGGGGCTGAGGCTTGGGGAAGATGGACTAGGGCCTCTCTTCTATCAAACACCTTTCCACACCTTCCTGATAGTTCCACACAGGAAAAGATGTGAGAAAAAGAATTAGGGTTTCTCTACCATGGATATGGGCAACACTATGTGAAGTAGTAAATCTCATGAAAGAGAAGAGAAAGGAGAACACAGTGCTTGCAGAACTCCTGACTACTTCAGACAGGGAAACAGGTAAAAGGACTTGCTATAGGACCATGATAAGTATAAATGGTTGCTTCTCTTAATAACCTGCCATAAATAGTAACGTCTCTATGTAGTGGTTTCTGGAGAGCCACAGAATAGGGGACATGCTCCCCCAAGTACCTTCTTCAAGTGCTATGCTGGTTCTGGTGGGAATGACCCCACAAACTGAGAACAGTGACATAAAGCTCTCCTCTAGTATATGGTATTTTCATTGACCTCATATACTTGTGAAAGTTGGACAGTGAGTAAGGAAGACCATAGAAGAATTGATGCATTTGAGTTATGATGTTGGAGGAGAACATTAAAAGTACCATGGACTGCCAAAAGAACCAACAAAGCTGTATTAGGAGAAGTACAGTCAGAATGCTCCTTGAAAACCAGAATGACCAGACTTCGTCTCTCATACTTTGGACATATTATCAGAAGGGATCAGTCCCTGGAGAAGGACATCATGATTGGTAAAGTGGAGGATTGGAGAAAAAGAGGAAGACCCCGAATGAAATAGATTGGCACAGTGGCAGCAACAATGGGCTCAAACTTAGCAATGATTGTGAGGTTGGCCCAGGATTGGGCTGTGTTTCGATATGTTGTGGATAGGGTCACTGTGAATCAGTACCAACTCGATGGCACCTACGAACAACAACTGGGATGTAGCTCTCAGTTACACAGGCAATGGAATGTTCTCTAGGCTCTTAACCTCACATGAGAGTCCTTTCTATGTTTAATGGTAAAAGGTAGCTGCTGGTGTTAGGTGCCAATGAGTTGATTCTGACTCACAGCAACCCTGTATAGGGTTCCGGAGGCTAAGAAAGTCTCATCTTTCTTATGTAGAGTGACTGGTAAATTTGAACTGCTGATCTGAGGCTAGCAGTCCAGTGCACATCCTACAGCACCCCCA
Organism: Chrysochloris asiatica; assembly: GCF_000296735.1. Taxonomy (NCBI): domain Eukaryota; kingdom Metazoa; phylum Chordata; class Mammalia; order Afrosoricida; family Chrysochloridae; genus Chrysochloris; species Chrysochloris asiatica. Next base: position 3,035,634 of record NW_006408546.1, on the reverse strand, counting down.
GCACATGTATATATATATAGTCCTGGTGTGGCACCTTAGGATAAGCACTCAACTTCAAGGTCAATTTGAACCACAAGGTTGGCAGTTCAAACTCACCAGATACTCCTTGAAAACGTTATACAGAGTCACTGTGGGTTGGAACCGACTTGATGGCACTTAACAACAACATATGTTTATTTACACACACACAACATAAAATGTACCATTGTCACCATTTTTAATAATTCCGTGGTATTAAGTACATTCACAGTGTTATGTCATCATCAGCACCATCTTTACCAGAACGTTTCTATCATTCTAAACAGAAACTCTGCTGCACCTTTCTAGGAGAATCAAATGCAGTCTTTTATGTATCCTCTTTAGTTCCTTTTTTGTTTTTGTGTCTTCTCTTCTTTTCTAAATCATTCTAAATTCAAATCCTACTATAAATTTACTTTTGATTGTTTTTGTTAGTTGCCATCAAGTTGATTGCAACTCAGGGTAAGCCCATGTGTTACAGAATAGAGCTGTTCCATGGGTGTTCTTGGCTGTAATTGTTACTGAAGCACATTGTCAGACTCTTCTTCTGAAATACTGTTTTAGGTTAGCAGCCAACCTCCCCAGTAACCTTCATAATTTACTATCCAGGCCAATTTCTTTGGCTTTTCTAAGACTCAGTTTTCTCATTTGTGGAATGGTTGTGCTTATCTCATAGGCTGCTGTGGGATTAAATGCAATAAAAAATTAAAAGCACTTGACACAGAGTTTGGTATATTGTACCTATAATGATTGTCACTTCTAGTTCTTTATTCTTCTAACCCAGACACTTGGCTTCCAGAGTAGTCTTCTAAACCTGTAGCTTTGAACACAAGTCTCTCTTATTTAAACACTTTTAACAGGCCCTGATTCTTGTTATGTGCCATCGAGTTGGTTCTGACCCGTAGCAACCCTGTATAGAGTTTCTGAGGAGCAGCTGGTGAGCTCGAACCATGGACCTTGCAGATCAAACTGACTTCACAGTCTAGCACAATAACCCACAGTTCCACACCAGGACCAACAACATCCAAAACTCGTACCCATGGCCTTAAATTGATTCCCACTTGCCTTTTCAGACTTCCCTCTGACTCTTTATACTTGATTTCATCTCTTCATACCTACTGAATTGGAATCCTTATTTCTCCAAATCTGTCTTGAATTCTTCTAACTTTAAACCTTTCCTTGTGCCTTTTCCGTAGACTGCCATGCCATGTATCTCTCTCCCAACCCTCTCACAGAGGTCTGAGTGAAAATTCAGGAATACCTGAATCCTCTCCACCATTAAGAACCCTGCTCAAATGCCACAAGGTCTTATTATGGATGGTTGTTCTCTTGCCTCTTTCTGCCTCCCTCATCCCTTGATTAACTATTATTCATTCTTTAAATTTCAGCCTCATCTTCGCTTGCTGGATGAAGTCTTCCTGACTGCACAGGCTGGATCAGCTCCCTCTGTCATGTACCTCTCCTTCATGCACTCATTTCAGAGGTAATGTTACATCTTTCTTCTTGATTATTTCATTAAGGTTTGACTCTCCCTATATAGGCCAATTCTGAGATACTGAACCCATGTCTGTTTTGTTCCCTAGTCTACAATCATGCCTGGATTATAATAGATGCTCAGTAAAATTTGATGACAGATCAAATGAAGAAAAATCAGTCTATTATTCATTATAGTTTCCAAGCCACCATGTTCCCACTGATTATTTGTCCCACTCTTACAGTCTTTCTCCTATACCATCTAGTGTTACTGTTTTTCCAGTACAAATACAACCGTCTGTACTGGATAAGCTCTTGGTTGGTCATAACCATGTCTTGTATGTCTTTGAACTCTTTTTTGTATGTTCCACCAGTAGGACACAAAACTTCAATAAATATTTGATGAGTGCTTATTGAACTTAACAAAATTCAACTAAAACTAGAAGTTCTCCCAAGTTGAGGAGGTGTGCTGTCCTCCAGCTTCTTCAAAATCTGATGCACAAACTGCAGTTGGAAATGAAACCTCAATGAAGAGCTATGTCTTCTGACTTTCCATGTTTCACTTATAAGGAAATCTATCCACACCATTGTTCATCCTTGGAGAGACATACACTGCTCCTATTCCATGAGAAGTATTAAGAAGTAAATGTAAAACATTCACTTCCCATGAGAAAACAAGGAAGACATTCAACAAGATGGATTGACACAGTGGTTACAAGAACAGGTTCCAGCAGAGCAATGATTGTGAGAATGGTGCAGGCCTGGACCATGTTTCATTGTACAAGGGTCACTATGAGTCAGAATTGACTCAACGACACCTAACAACAACAACATATCTGCATAGTACTTCATTGAGAAGGATCCTAGCCATGCTTGGATTTCACAGGAAAGAAAATTGTACTCAACTAATAGGCTAAAGGCTGTGTCCTGGACACAGAAAGGAAAAGTTGCAGTCTATAGGCCATTTATAATCACTGGAAAATAAATAGCACGAGGAATGTAAGTTATAAAGACAGAGGAGGGAGAGAATGCTACAAACTGCTATGAGAAGAAAAAAAGAGGACCTAGACAAGAAAGAAAAGTGAGTACATCCTCCAGAGGATGGAGGCCCCAGAAAGGCAGGCTAGGATGGGGCTCCTGTCATGAGCAAAGACTAGAGGACATGTATAAGGATGTCCAGGGACAAAGAGCAGGACAACCTGACTAGTCAAGGTACTTTGTGATTGAGATTAGTGAAGGATGTGGTTGAAAGGGCTCTGACTGTGAGAGGAGCTCATTGTTGACAGGAAGTCAGTGAAAATTTCTAAGACTGGTTGTGACTAGATTACCATTCTACAGCACAAGAGGTGAAACAACTTGATTTTTGCTACTCATCTCAAAACAGCAGAGTCAAGTCTTAAGTAAGTTTCCAAATAATCACCTAATATTAAGTCTAACATTTAGACCACTGGATAATTATTTTCCAGAGATTAAAAACCAACTATCAATGTGATTTTGGTGGTGAGTGGTTGTGGTGTGCTACCAAGTCAGCTCCGACTCACAGCACCCCACAGAGCACAGAGAGATCTGAACTGCTGACCTTTCACTTAGCAGCCCATAGCTTAAACACTATTCTGCCAGGGCAGTAGAAATAATAGAATATTCTCATACTTTACCCGATTTCCTCTACTTCCTTTTTCTCCAGATGATCCTGGGACTCCATGTTCACCCTATAAAAGGAAAAATATACAAAGACGACTTGTTATATTAGTTAGAAATCTTTTTTATGTAGTTTTACATTTTAACTAAGAGTACAAAGTTTTCTAGCTATTCTGTTTCTGACCACATGACAGACTAGAACACCCCTCCCACTAAAAAATAACTTAATATTGCAGTGGTACTATAGGATAAGTGTTCAACTAACAAGTCCCAACTAGGATGTATATATAGTCTCTGATGTAGCATGGTAGGCTAAGCACTGAACTGGCAACCTACAGGTCAGCAGTTCAAACCCACCAGCTGTGCTCAGAAATGCTATACATGTATGCAGTGTATGTTGTTGTTGCTGTTAGTAAGCCTTACAGGGTTTCCAAGGAGTGACCAGTGGGTTTGAATTGCTGACCTTTCAGCTCAAACTGACCACACAATCCAGTGCATTTTCCTGTAATGCCACACTGTGACACCATATGCAATACATATATGTTTGTTTTTGTTGTTCAAACACATAGCAACCCTGTATAGGGTTTCTGTGAATTCTCTATATATATACATATGTTGTTGTTGCTGTATGTCATCAAATCAGTACCAATTCATAGCGATCCAGTTTAGGGTTTCTGAGGAGTAACTGGTGGGTTTGAACCACTGACTTTATGGTTAGCAGGCCATTGCTTAGCCTACAATGCCACACCTTTGTTGTTGTTAAATGCCATCAAGTTGTTCCTACTCATAGTGAACTTGTATAGGATTTCCAAGGAGTGGCTGGTGATCTTGAACCTCCAACCTTGTGGTTCAAATCAACTTTGCAGTCCAGCACATTAACCCACATTGCCACACCAGGATTCCACAGTGCCACATTGTTGTTGTTGTTAAGTTCCATCGAGTCAGTTCCAACCC
>NW_006408546.1:3018485-3020071 GCF_000296735.1 Chrysochloris asiatica | reverse complement strand
TTCCCAGATTCATACTTCGTACATTCCATGTTCCGATTTTCAATGGATGTCTACAGCTGTTTCTCTTCATTTTGATTTGTGGCCCATTAGCAAATGAAGGTTCTGTGAGCTTTTCTCTACTTGGAGGAGGCATTTTTTCCCCAGTTGCATTCTGAGTGCCTTCCCACTTTGCCTCTTCATAACTGTGCAATTTGGGGAAAATTATATCCCCTTTCTGAGCTTCAATTGTACCCCTGTAAAATAACATCTGCCTCTTTTGATTCAATAGTGAGTAACTGTTATCATGACTAACTGTGATTGTCTCAAATGTAAAGGTAGAAGCTGCGTGACAAAAAGAGGGAAGTAGTTAATCTTACATTCCAGGAACAAAGGACCCTAGGACCAGCAAGAGGGAAGAGCATGAGTGGAACGTGGTACCCTAACCAGAGAAGTAGCAACACTAGAGACACAGGCAGAGGTGACGGCATAGAGAGATAGCACATCTGAGGACTCTAGACTCATGGAAAGAGAAAGGGTGTATGTTTACCAGCAGGGGAGCTTGTGTGCAAAATGTGCCCTATGGTTGTTTAAACAATTATATATTCCTGTGTGTTTTTGTGTACATCAAAAATAATAATAATAATAATAATAAAACAAAAAAGAGGGAATAGAGGCAAATACTGTTAACTGAAGGCACATAGAGCACAAAGTAATCATTGCAATGAAACAAATTGCAATTGGTTTAGTGAAAAACTGATATTCTGCCATATAGACGCAATTCACAATAAAAGCTTTTAAAAATAATAAAATGAAACAACATCTGCCTTAATGATTCTTGGTGGTGATGGTGGTTGTGTGCCATCAAGTCAGTTCTGACTCACTGTGAGCCTGTATAGGGTTTCCAAGGTTGTAAATCTTTACAGGAACAGAAAGCCTTATGTTTCTCCCACAGAGTGGTTGAGGGATTTGAACTACTAACTTTGAAGTTAGCAGCCTAGCTCATAATCCACTACACTACTAAGGCAAAGGTTCTTAGGAAGACAAAATTAAGAAAGAGAGGAAGGAAGTTAAGGGAGAAGGAAGGCAGGCCCCATTGATGTCCAGTTGACTCTAACTTATGGTGACCCTGTAGGACAGAGGGGAACTGCCCCCATAGGGTCTCCAAGGCTGTTATCTGTACAGGCGCAGAACACCAGGCCTTTTCTCTCACAGATCACTTGTTGTTGTTAGGTGTCATCTAGTCGGTGCCGACTCATAGCGACCTTATGCACAGCAGAATGAATACTACCCAATCCTGGGCCAAACTCGCTATCATTGCCACGCTTGAGTCCATCGATGCTGCCACTTGGCCAATTCATCTCATTGGGCGTCTTCCTTTTTTTCTCTGACCCTCCACCTTACCAAACATGATATCCTTCTCTAACGACTGGTCCCTCCTGACAATATGTCCAAAGTATGAGAGACGAAGTTTGGCCATCCTGGCCTCCAAGGAATACTCTGACTGTACTTCTTCCAAAACAGATCTGCTGGTTCTTTTGGTAGCCCGTGGTACTGTCAATATTCTCCTCAAACACCATAACTCAAAAGCATCAATTCTTCTATTGTCT